>NC_067398.1:501554509-501923676 GCF_016432865.1 Antechinus flavipes
GACTTAGGATGGAAAATGCCATCCATATCTAGTGAGAAAATTATGGAGTCTCAATATGGATCAAAATATAGTATTTTCACTTTTTTGTTTGTTTCTCATAGTTTTTTTTCCCCTTTTGGTCAGATTTTTCTTGCACAACATGGCAAATATGGAAATATGTTTTTTAAAACTGCACATATTTAATCTATATCACCTATATCAGATCATTTGCTATCTTGGGAAGCAACAGATAAGGGAGAGAAGGAGAAAAAAATGGAACATAAAGTATTACAAAAACAAATGTTGAAAACTATCTTAACATGTATTTGGAAAAAAAAATGCTATTGAAATTTTAAAAAGGGAGAGAGCGCCTCCTCTGTTCAAGACATCTTGCCTAAATAATGCGATGGATTAAAAAAATGACATAATTAGCAAGATATTAATATGTAGTTGATGGGGCTGTGAGTTGATCTAACCACTCTGTAAAATACTTTAGATCTATGTAAGAGAAGTATCTTTGACCTGGTGAACCTATTACTGAGTATCTATTCCAAAGATATCAAAGACAGAAAGAGCGAATACGTATCAAATTATTTATTCATAGCAGCATTCTTTGGGAATAGCAAAGAAACTGAAAATGAAATAGATGTTCATTGATTGGGAAATGGCTTAAAAATGATGGCATAATAATATAATGAAATATTATTGGTCAATAAAAATGTGAATATATAGAATTCAGAGAAACATGGAAGAGTTTTATTAACTAATGAAAAGTGGAATAAAAAGAATAATATCCCAAGGTCTACTATCACTTAAATGAAAAGGGCACTAAAAGAAGTTGACCTCAGAGTGGCTGGAATAAATATACTGGTTTTGGATAACTGATGGTGAAAAATAGCCCCCTTGCTCTCAGTAGAGACAATAGGGAGCAGAATTATTTCTATATTGTCATCCACAACCATATGTGTCAATTATTTTTGCCTTGCTATTTTTCTTATTTGCAAAAAAAAGTTTTCAAGACTGGAGATTCAATGGTCATATTTAGAAATTAATGTGATTTTTTAAAAGATATGAATAGAAGTCATTAATAAAATTAAATCACAACATATACATGCTCACATACATACATAATGCCTGCTCTTAGGCTTATAATCAATCTACTAGGAAAGATAAATACAAAAATATATTCCACTTGTCAAGAGTTATATGAGCATTGTAAACTCTTTTCTGTTTGCCTTGCAATATTTTCCTTCATGATGGCCAGAATTTTGTTGTTTAGTCTGCTAAAGTTTTATCAGCAGCAACATCTGGCTGATGTCCTGAAGAACATTCTGTATAAAATTTCAGAGTTGGAGGGACCTCAGCAGACATCAAATCAATCAAATAATTAGCAAGGATTTATTAAATGCCACTTATGCCCTAAGTACTAGAGATGCAAAAGAAAAAGTAAAAATCCCTGCCTTCAAGGAGCTTACATTCTAAGGAGTATATGTATGTATGTATGTATGTATTGCATAGGTGTTTTGTGTGTCATGAATACATGGAATATAGATTTAGCACCCTTCTGGGGATATATTATTGAATATATCTTTCCCCAAATCTCCTTTCAAAATAGATATTTTCTAATTTCTTCCTGTCAACAGTATACATTTAATTGACAACTAAATCAGAACTTTGTGAATATGCTAAAGGATATTCTTTCAGGCTCTCTTCTTTCTTCTAGCCTCAAGGTATAAGAATGACAGGTTCTCCGAGATCTGGAGTGTCAGTGGGGAGACCCTTTCCCTGCCCCAACCAGGCCCGGCCCCGAGTCCATGGTCTCCTAGGTGACTGCATTTGGGATGGGGTAGCCTATTTGTATCATGGCATAGGGCCATGAGAGGTTTAGAAATCAGTTGGCGTCTTCTTCTCTCTCCCTGGGCATCTAAGTGGCAGGATATTAGCTAACAGAGCAGAGGCAGTGGGTAAAAACTGATTAGTGGCAAATTAGCCAAGAAAGAAAGACATCTTTTGCTACAACAGTCCTCAGTGAAGGTGAAAGGCAAAAAAGCTAATGAGCAGCCTTCTTGCAAATGTCTCCCTGAGGCTCAACCACTGGTCTCCAAGCTCCTGAGAGTCATTCTGTAATTTTTTATAGCTTAGTATTCGCTTCCTGTGAGGGAACAACACTGCCTGTTCCATACCTGCTGCAACATTTCTGCCCACTGCTGCTCAGAAGGAGTCCTTAGTAGATAGAGCCAAACTGACCACTTTTCCTCAGGAGTCCAAGATGGCGGTGGAATTAAATCACTGGGGGACTTGTTCTCTTTTTGAAGCCAGAGGCAACCCCAGGGCAAGGAACGAGGAGCCTACTTCAAAGGGAGGGGAAGGGGAGATTGGTCCCTTGTGGCCTAACAGCCTAGTCAGCCCAGGAGTGGGAAGCACAAAATGAATATCACCTTGTAGGGGAGGAAGAACAGTAACAGCTCCAAGTAGAGGAACAAGGAAACGCTTCATGGAGAAAATGGTGCTGAGGCTAAAATTATTCCTCATACCACACCTGAGCAGGGATGGTCCAGCCGCCATTGTTGGAAGAGTGACCTCCACTGGAGGCAGCCCACCCTACTTGGACAGTTCCAATTGTTAGGAAGGTTCCCCCCACCCCCAAAAAAAAAAAAATGGGCCTAAATTTGACTCTGTTGCTTCTACCTCCTGGGCTTGGAGGCTTCTGCCTCCATGATCAGAGAGCACAAGTCTGAACTTCCTTTTTGCCTGACATCTTTCATGTGCTTGACCACGGCCCACTCACTGCCACCTTCTTCTCAGCCTAGGGTACGCATCCCTAGTACTTTCAATCTACCTTCATATGACATGGATTCAAGACCCTTCCTTCACTTTCGGTTCCCCTCCTTTTGACATTCTTATTTATCAGTGTCTTTTCTGTAATGGGTGTCCAGAATCAAACACATTATTCCAGAATTCACATTATATCCTAGATATGTAGGTATAAAAGATAGATATGCAAATCAAACATTTACTGATAACAAATCATAATTTTGCAACTCCCACATTCAGTTATCAGATCCTTTTGGGGTCATGAACCACAGTTTTAAGAAGTTGGGCCCTATACTAATGCAGTCAACAAAAATGAATAAAAATATTGATTGAATTGGGCAGCTGCATCATTTTTCTTGTCAGGTTTCTTAACCCCATTCACCCCAAGTAAAAGTTTTAAACTCTCTTTGAACCTTCTTTTTCTTCCAATATAGTTAAACAAAAAAAAAAAAATCAATCCTTTTGTGATACCTTGTTTCTTTAGCCAGATTCAACTTATTTTGAATTTTAGGACTCTACAAAACTAATTTGAAAAGACCACAGCTATCCTCTTATATTCATTCTCTATTATCTAGCCCTGCTTTCAATTTATGAACATTTCTAAGTTGGTTGGTAAATTCTCTACACAGTCATATAAGTCTTTTCAAACAAATCACATTTTTCTTCTTTATTGAAATTGTTTCCCTTTGGGTCTACAGAATTTTATCCCTGACATCTTGGTTCAATTTGTGTCATTTTGGCCTATAAGATCCTACCCATCTTTCCTATGAAGCCTCTGAAGTCTGCTTTCCCAAAATCTAGGTTAGATTTAGATTATACCCATAGTTCCTTTCTTACTCCATCATAAATTCTAAGGAGTGATCGCTTTTCCCAAGGTTCCACATAATTCTAACCAATAAGAATCAATGTAGGATTTTCCCATGTAAATTCCTCTACCTTTGAAAGAATGAAATTATCATTAACGCTAGCAGTCATTAGTTAGTGTGCTTTTGGCAGAGAGTGCTCCAGCAGATGTCTGGATAATTGAAGTCTCCCATCAGTCCTATATCATGCTTCTGAGCCAGGCCTTGTCATCTATTCCCCAAATTTCTCACCTATTTTTTTCTGTCCAGATGGTCTGTAGTATACTTCCATGACAAAGTCACTTCTATTTCTCCCTCCATTGACCTGTACCCAAATACCCTTTACTATGCTTTTCCCCATTTCTTCACATGAATATACCTCCACAATATACAATAGCCCAAGTTTACCCTAATTTTTTTAATGGTATCATCATACCACATATTAAGCTTATACCTCATTAAAACCCTTACATCTTTTTTAATGAACTATTGGCCAGCCATATCTCCCAAATCTTATATTTGTGAAATGGATTTCTTGAATCCAACTGCAAGATTTGGTATCTATATTTGTCACTTTTATATTTGATCTTATTAGATTTAGCTCGTTTTAGCTTGTCCAGTTCTTTTTTGGATCCTGATAATGTAATTCACTGTGTCAGCTCTCTCTTTTAGTTTTGTGCCATCTGCAAACTTGATAGGGATGTCATCTATCTCTTTACTCAAATAAAAAATAACAGTGTCAAACAGCACAAGCCCAAGCACAGATCCCTGGGGCACTCCACTGGGGTTGACACGGAACAATAATGACTATTCTTTGAGTTCAGTCATTTAACCAATTCAAAATTCATCTAACTGTAAGATCAATGACCACCTCTATCCATCTTTTCTATAATAACATGAAATACTTTTCCCGATGCTTTCCTAATATGTAAGCCAACTCTATCTATAGTATAGTATGCTAATAAGTTTTATAACCTTGTCTTTAAAAAGATCCCATGGTGGTATTACCCTACAAAAAACTTTTACTAGTCAGTAGAAATGGAAAAAACAATGATTCCTGGTTTTCTTTTCTGGGATATACATCAAAATTCTAAATAATCTTATTCTACAAACTAAACAGAAAAAAATTTCATTTCTTTTTAATCATAAGTCATAGCCAATGACTTAAAAGCCACCATTTAAAATTTTAAAAAATGAAAAATAAATTTATACCATTTCTCCCTAAGTGAAAACTCTTCCCCAAATATCATGGTCTGGACTTGTAATTTCATAGGAGAGCAAGCAGTGTAGAAATTTTTTCTACCCATGCAGATCAGCCTTCTGATCTCTAACTTGTACTCTTAAGAAAGTTGTCTGGAATGCTGAAAAGTTAAGTGATTTTGCTTATGATTTTCACAGCCAATGTGTGTCAGTTTGATGACTTGAACCCAGCCTTCTGGATTCTAAGACCAGCCCTTTATCCATTATGTCATGCTATTTTGTGTGCTTTGGGGTCCACCTCCCACCCCAGTATTTTTACCTTTTAGGCAAAAAAAAAAAGGTAACAAATGAGGAAAGATAACATTTTAAAAGCATTTTAAGGTTTTCCAAAGGGCTTTTAAAGGAGGCAGCTAAATGTCTCAATGGATAGGATGCTGGATCTAGAGTCAGAAAGAACTGAATTCAAATATGACTTCAGATACCCACTACCTGTGTCACTCTGGGCAAGTTAGAAGGAAACAGCAAACTATTCCAATATCTTTGCCAAGAAAAACTCATATAGGTTCTTAAAAAAAAGCAAACACAACTGAACATACTTTTACACATATTGTCTTATCTGGAGCTCACAGCAACTCTGTGAGGTAGGTGCTATTATTATTCCTATTTTCCAGATGAGAAAAGCAAGACTAAAAGAAGTTAAGATGAATGCATACATATATTTGTATGTATGTGTATACACACACACACACACATACACACATATATACACATACATCCACATACACACACACACACACACACACACACACACACACACACACACCTCAGCAAGATATATGTGACCTGGAGAGTGAGAAGAGGTAAGAAAGAATACGTCAAAGGTTAGATTTAGCTAAAATGATGAGTGCAGGTGCTGGGGTAAAGTGAGAAAGGCAGAACAGATATAAGAACTGAAAGGTAGAAGTACATCTGGGAAATATGATGTAGGGGATTATTTCTAAACACAATCTTTATTGATTCTCACAGACAAGGATTTAGCAACCCTAGTTTTATCAAATAGGAATTATTGATCCTATATTTTAAGAGAAACTTTCTCCATCCTTAAATAGCACAATATCTCCCAGTTTCCATTCTAGAAACTATGTGAAATTTCATACTTCAAATGCTTTCAGGAGAACACTCTGTCTCTCTGTCTCTGTCTCTCTCTCTCTCTCTCTCTCTCTCTCTCTCTCTCTCTCTCTCTCTCTCTCTCTCTTTGCTTTCAGATACGTTGAAATGTCAAACCATTAGAAGTGAGAAACACAGCCTTTTTGTATAACCATAACATGCTGGCTCAGGAGGTAGTCTAAATCACTACAGTAATTAGCTAACAGCCTGCTCTGCTGAGTAACACTCCCCCAAGGATTCATGGTGACACTAGAAAATCAAGCTTTTTATATGATCTGCCTCTTTCCACTCCCAATGCCTGCAATATGAACAGGAAAAATAAAGCACAGCAGAGCACATCAATAATATGGAAGTCTGAACTTGCCTCAATGTAAATAAAACCTATGGCCTCAAATGATTCTACTTAAATGCACAAAGCATAAGTTATAAACATGGTAAACTAGAAAGCTAATTCAAGGAGATAAGTTTAACCTCACAGATATCATTGAGCCTTGATGGGCTGGTATCCATGGCTCTGGGAGGCTATAAAAATCAAAAGAAAAAAGAACAGATAAAAGTGGGGAGGAGAGTAGCATTTAAAAATATATTCATTTACATTACTGAATCCAGGCACCAAAAGGAAAACATAGTAGAAAATATTTAGATGAAGATAAACAGATATGGAAACAGAACTCATGTTTTGGAGATATACTACAAATCATCTAGAGAAGAAGAAGGAATCAATTGAGGAGTCAAAGGTGATGGATAATATTGTGATGATACAACATTTCACCCATCCAGTCATTAACTGTCACTTTCAAAATAGGTAAACAAATAAAACAGAAAAATTGATATACATGTGATTTGCCATAAGCAGGACTTCATTTTTCAAAAAGTTGAAGAGGAAACAAGGGGTATTATGATTCTGGACCTGATTAGAATCAATGAGGAACTGGATTTTGAAGTACAAATGACAGGAATCTTGGAATAAGATTTACTTTAACATAGAAGTCATGATAAAAAAAAAGAAAAGAAAAGAAATGAAAGCCAAGAACAGGTTGATATATACCCAAAGTTTGGGAGTGCTAATGACTTACAGGGTAATGAAAGATCTAATAGATGTGGCTGTTGAGTCAGCTTTGGTGGCCCTTGAAATAGCATGGAGACCAGGAAAGGATGGAAAGATAGCAAATGTTTTGCTACAAAAGAATACATGCTGAATAGGGAAATGACATTAATGGAAGTCAATTAATCAATATGTATTTATTGAGTAGGGCAGTAGATAGAATACTGGGCTTCAAGTCAAAAAGACTCATCTTCCTGAATCCAAATCTGGTCCCAGATTCTTGCTAGCTGTGTGATCCTAGGAAAGTCTTTTAATCCTGAGGAACTCAGTTCCTCATCTATAAAATAAGCTGGAGAAGAAAATCACAGAGCACTCTAGTATTTCTACTAAGAAAACCCCAAATGTAGTCAAAATGACTTGGACATGACTGAAATGACTGAACAACAATAAAATACAATTTATTAAGCACATCTATATGATAGAAAAACAAAAGGCATTCAAAAACTTTTTTAAAAGAACAAACTTTTGAACAACTTTAGTACAATGAATACTTACACACACACACACACACACACACACACACACACACACACGATTCATATTTACCCCCTATGAGCTGTTAATGATTAGATCTAGGAAGTCATCATTAATAGTTTGAAGTTAACTTGGAAGATGATCTCTGGTAGTAGTAGTAGTAGTAGTAGATCCCTAATATGTATTACAGGATCACAGATCTAGAGCTTGAAGGAATCTTAAAAGTAGGTCATGGAGTCCAACCTCCCTCATTTTATAGATGAGGAAACTGTGGCCCAGAATCATATTTAATTAAAGTAAATTAATGAATTAAATTCATTAAAGTTGGTCTAAAAGAATCTTTATAAAGAAATTAAAGATAAACTAATAAGGAAACAGTTGTGGTCATTCTGGAAGACCTAGACTTTCTTTTTTTATTATAGCTTTTTATTCACAAAACATATGCATGGGTAATTTTTCAACATTGACTCTTACAAAATCTTCGATTCCAACTTTTCCCCTCCTTCCCTCTCCCCCCCTTCCCTAGATGGCAGGTAGTCCCATACATGTTAAATATATTAAAGTATATGTTAAATACAATATGTGTGTGTATGTATATATATATATATAATTGTCTTGCTACATGAGAAAAATAAGATTTAGAAAGAAGGTAAAAATAACCTGGGAAGAAAAACAAAAATGCAAGCAAACAATAACAGAAAGAGTAGAAATGCTATATTGTGGTCCACACTCATTTCCCGGTGTTCTTTCTCTGGGTGTAGCTGGTTCTGTTCATTACTGATCAATTGGAACTGATTTGGATCCTCTCATTGTTGAAGAGAGCCACTTCCATCAGAATTGATCCTATTGTTGTTGTATCATTGTTGAAGTGTATAATGATCTCCTGGCTCTACTCATTTCTCTCAGCATCAGTTCATGTAAGTCTCTCCAGGTCTCTCTGAAATCATCCTGTTGGTTATTTCTTACAGAATAATAGTATTCCATAACATTCATATACCACAATTTTTTCAGCCATTCTCCAATTGATGGGCATCCACTCAGTTTCTAGTTTCTGGACACTCCAAAAAGGCTGCCACAAACATTTTGGCACATACAGGTCCCTTTCTCTTTTTTAGTATCTCTTTGGGGTATAAGCCCAGTAGAAACACTGCTGGATCAAAGGGTATGCACAGTTTGATAACTTTTTGAGCATAATTCCAGATTGCTCTCCAGAATAGTTGGATTCATTTACAATTCCACCAACAATGTATGTGTCCCAGTTTTCCCACATCCCCTCCAACATTCATCATTATCTTTTCCTGTCATCTTAGCCAATCTGAGAGGTGTGTAGTGGTATCTCTGAGTTGTCTTAATTTGCATTTCTCTGATTAACAGTGATTTGAAGCACCTTGTCATGTGGCTATAAATACTTTCAATTTCTTCATCTGAAAATTGTCTGTTCATATCCTTTGACCATTTATCAATTGGAGAATGGCTTGATTTCTTATAATTTTGCATCTGTTCTCTATATATTTTGGAAATGAAGACCTAGACTTTCTAAAGAAAGAATTGATAAGATTTGGTACCACCAGCTATGAGGGAAGAAATGAAGAAGATGAAGAACACAAGTGTGCATAACTGGGAAAATGATCACTCTTAGTAGGGAAGGTGGTAAATAGACTACCAATTTAATCCCAGATGTTTTGAGTTTTATTATCTAAAAATGACCTAAAAATAAATGACTGTAGCATAGAAACTGGAGATATATAGATCTGGAAATCATTAGCATTGAAGTCATCACCAAAATCAGGGGAACTGGTGAGCTTCTCGAGGGAGAGAATGGAGTGAAACAAGTAAAGGATCCCAAACCAAGCCTTAGGGATTATCCCAAAATCAGAGGATAGGAAGAAACTAAGCATCCAGAGAAGAGGCTGAAGAGGAAGTAAGAAATAATCCAAGAAAGCCAAAGGAAGAGACAATTTCAAATTTAGGCCAAGTCAAGGAGGTTTGTCTCACTACAAATTTTTGCTAGCCATCTTCACCAGGGTTCTTGGTCTTTCTCCTGATCTTTTAAAATTGTCCCTCATTGATTCCCTAGAAGAAGGTCCACAACAACCTTTCTAATCTTTCTTCACTTTCACCAGGTTCTAATCCTCTTCTCCTAGGCCCCGTTGTTTGGATAACCTTACCTTCTACTTTGCTGAAATCAATACCATCTGACACGAATGCTTCCTCATCCATCACAGTAGCAGGGATAACCAAAAGTACCCATGATATAGAGGAAATAGCATTATATCCCTGAGCTGCAAGTCAGTAAATCCTGCAGGGGTGAGGTGGAGATCGGGGAAGATGGGAAAAAGCCTTAAGTCTCTCTGCATCTCTATTTCTTCATCTAAAATAAGGGGATTAAACTATCTGGTTTCTAAGGTGTAGTACAAATTAATGAAATTTTACTACATTGCTGCCTTAGATGAGGAGTGGAAGGGAAAGGAAGTAGGATAAGTCATGACTGCTTTTATATGGTTATAATAACTCTGCTCAGGTTTAGAGGATTGAAACTAGAGGACTGATTCATTAAGGGCTGGTTTATATGTTCAAGTCTAAACAAAAAATTCCAGCAAGAACAAAGAATGATAAACAAGCTAATATATTATTCATAGCTCAGCCTGTTTTTGTAAATGGTGGCCTTTGAAGCCTAT
The DNA here is from genome assembly GCF_016432865.1 of Antechinus flavipes. Taxonomy (NCBI): domain Eukaryota; kingdom Metazoa; phylum Chordata; class Mammalia; order Dasyuromorphia; family Dasyuridae; genus Antechinus; species Antechinus flavipes. The sequence goes on from NC_067398.1 coordinate 501,564,769, forward strand.
TTAGGTCAGGGTTTCACTTGCCTAAAAATAATTTGAATAATAAACTGTCAATAATCAAAACCATCTTTCTTTGCTACTTTAGTATAGAAGAGTTTTCTTGGTATCAGCAGAGAATTGGGTTTGAATCCTATCCTTGCTAGCTGGGTAATTATGGGAAAATCACTAATCTCTCTGTGCCTTAATGCCTTCATTTATAAAAGGAAGAAAAGAATAGTGCTTGTAATATATGTTGTGTGGGACTATGGAAAGGATGGAAGGAAGAGATGTCAAAGGTTTTGTATTATAAACTTTAAAACTTTGTGAATCAACAAATCTACTGTTTCTAGAAATAGCATCTTAGAGTTAAAAGGTTACTTACAGGTCAAGTCATGAAGTATTCCAATCACTGTCCTATACACTGAATTTTGAAAGACTGATAAAAGACTTGAGGGCTCTCGCTGCCCTCAAATAGTTCATAGTTTATGGGGGATACAAAAATGTCAACAAGCAAGATACACACAGAAAAAATTGGAAATATTTTGGAAATCCCTTCCTTTCCTGGGGATCAGGGAAGTCACTAGCACTAAACAGGATCAAGAAGGGATTTTAACTGGAAGCTGAAGGAAGCCAGGGATACCAGGAAGCCCAGATGAAAAGGGAGAACACTCCAAGCATCTAGAGATAGCCAAGGAAAATGCCTGAAGTCAGGAGAGGAAATATTAGGCAGTATGACTAGATTGTGGAGTATTCGGGGATAGAGTAAGGTGTAAGAAGACTGGGAAGGTAAGGGGGGCCTAGGTTATAAAGGTACCAGTTCAATATCTACATACAACAGCCCTGACAATTCTCTTCGGCCTGAATACTTCCAGCAATTAGAAGCTCGCTGCCTTAACGACAATCCATTCTATTTTCAGTTAGCTCAAATTATTGGTGAATTTTTTTTTCTTTTATTCAATCTAAAACTACCTCTCTGTAACTTTTATATATTAATTTAAGAGGGGTTTGCCCCACCCAGAATCAGGTCTTCCCTATCAAATAGTCATTATCATCTCACCCAAAGCAAAATGCCTATAGGGAACCACAAAATTAGTCTAATAATAAATTAGCCTTTGAGTCTGTCCAACAATTACTTATTTTCATAAGTTTTTAATGAGTCATTTTGTCAATGAAAGAATCACTTGCAAGAATGAAAACCTGCATGGGTTATATGTCTATGATACCAATAGACACTACTAACTTATGAGAAAATTTCTTGAATGCTACCAAAGTGTGTTTTTTTTTTAAACTAATAGGATTATTAAAGAAACAAATTAAGTCACATTTTAAATTATTTGAATTCATGCTAGAGTTAATTTCTAGGCATAGACTTAAGAATAATGGTGGATGTAAAAAATCCAACTCATCCACTATTTAAAATCCCTTTTAACAACACTGCATGAATTATTTGATTAAAAAAAAAAACACAACACCCTCTCTTTTTGGATTTTTTCTACTGATTTTGGCTGCAACAATGGGAATTCAGTTCTATTGGAAAACAGACTTAGGGCAATGATGGCAGAGGGCAGAGGAATTCTGGGTAAGGAATCAACAAGTCCCAGGCAAAATTCACTTTGTGACTGAACAAATATAGGGCAGGTAAGTAAGTCTGAAAATACCATTTCTTTGGTTTTACATTTTTACTTTTATCCATTTTCCATGGAGAACTCTAAAATAATAAACCAACTAATTAATAGGGTAACGATTATCTGTTGCCTCAAAATAGTGGTACAAGCCAAGATTACCTCAAGAAACCTAGGATACATTTCTCAAATACTTAACATATACACCAAATCAACATATACATACTTAACATATACATAATACTTAATATGTGCAACCAACAACTTTAAAAAATACCACGTAAGGAATATAAAAATGTATATAATACTTTTTAGCTAATATATGACTCCCAGTTGAGTGAACAGAAGTATAAAGAAATGAAATAGAAACTTTTACAATCAGCAAACTGGAGATATGAAGTTGGCTTGGCACAGTATATATAAAATTCACTAAAATTATGCATATTTAAATCTTTTAGGAGAGACTTAAATAGTGACTATAGAGCTGTTATCAAAATCTGGCTTCAAATCCTGTCACTGGCTCATGTCAGTTGTAAGATGAGCAAAATACTTTAAACTTCTCAGTGTTCTAGACTAGTGGTGACAAACTCAAATAGAAACAGGGACCACTAAACCATATGGGAACACCATAAGGATCTCTGTGGACTGCACATTAACAGTCTGAAATTTTAATCTATGATTTATTGGATTTTTATTTATTGTGTTTCAATTTATTTTGTTAAATATTTCCAAATTAAATTTTAATTTGAGTCTCACTTGGAAGTGTGGTAGGATACATGTTTGGGGGAGTGGGGAGAGCTGTTCTTTGATATCTCTACTATAAATAACCAGAAGACTATAAGGTACAAGGAAAGTGCCATCTTGCCAATGCAAGGATTGAAGGAGCTCTATTTTGTGGGAGTTCCACGTACCAATGAAATTAAAGATTTCTATCTCAATGTTTACCTGTGATTTCAAAAATAAGTTTGGTTATTTAGACAAGGATAATAAGCAAGTTAATTCAGAGACCCAAATGTATAGTATTCACTTAGAATAGCTTGCAGTAGGGTAGTTCCTGCCTGAGAAAGTTCCAAAATGGTCAGATAATGCAGAATTGATCTCTCAAGCAAGAAGGGAAGTATAAAGTCTATTTAACTGATGGTTGGACACAGAGGTGGGGAAAAATACAATGGGCTGTGATTTTGGGGCCTACTGGTTCCCAAAGTAAATAAACTATTTAAATGTGTAAATGACTTAATTGTTGGCCTAAGAATAGTTAGGGACATAATACTAAGAAATATCTAGGTACCCATGTAGTGAATAAAAAACTACTTATTGGTCCACCCTTTTAAAGAACAAAGTCTTGGAGTTGTACTTATGTAAAATATGTCTTATCCTTATGTACAAGAAATAGACAACGAGGTATTGTCTTTGTACAAATTAATATAAAAATGAATGAAAAAACCCATGACTATATGTTTTACATCCTTCAAATGAAAATCATAGGATTAGTTGGAAAGGAACTTAATTTTTGTGTGTGTCATAGACCCTTTTGTCAGTCTGAATAAGCCTATGCCAGCTAAATAGTCCAGTAGATAGAAGGTTGGACCTGGAGTCAGAAAAACCTGAATCTAGCCTAATTTACTAATTATGTGACTGAGTAAGTCACATCACTTCTATCTGCTTTAGTTTCCTCATCATACAAAATAATATTTGTAAAATGCTTTGCAAACCCTAAAGAGCTATATGTTTATATGTATATGTAACTTTTATTTTTTAAAAATTTTATAATTTGTATATAATTATATATGATTAATATAAGTTTATATACATAATTTAAAGCTATATATTAAATACATGAAATAAAATACATAGTACTACTATAAAGAAAATCAATTTTATGGAAACAGAAAAACAAATTTACAGAAACCAGATTAAGAACCTGGGTCCTAGTGATCGTCAAGTTCAGCCAATTCATTTTACAGTTGAAGAAACTGAGACCCACTGAAGTGATTTGTTCAAGGTCATGAAGAAAGTATAGGACAAAAGCACTAGGGCCTAGCAAGGCTCCATACCTAACATCGACCTCATTGTCAGTATTTTGTTTTTATTAATTTATTTCATTTTTAAAATGGAAGCTTTTTTTGGAAAGGTGTCTTAACCTGTTTTTGCCTGTTATCTTGTAGATTTTGTGCTTTGGGTGGGAATCATGGAAAATTCAACTGGACCAAACACAAGCAGCTTCCTTTGCAACCTGGAAAAGCTCCTCAATGAAGAAGCAGTTTGAATATTCTTTGATGTTATTTGAGAAGCTGCTGTTTGTGTTCCTGGGAAGCCCCACCTTGCTAACAAGAAGCCATAGTGTAGTAGGAAGAACACAACATTTGGAGCAACAGGACCTGAATGTGGATCCCAGCTCTTCTACTTGCTCATTAGAGACTTTCCTAGCACACAAAAAGCCTGGGAACACTTTGGGGAAATCGACTTTTTCTGGTGCGTTGCCCCCACTCAGAAAGTATGAGAACTCTGTGATCTGGCTCCATCCAGGGCGCATTGTCATCAACCCCCCTTGCCAACACATAGTTCACAAAAGTCAGGAAACGAGAATAGGCCCCAACGGAGCTCACTGCAAACAGAGGTTGTTGTTTGTCCTTCGTTCTGGAAGAGGACCAAGATCTCAGAGAGGAGATGCCGTGACAAGCCAAGTGACTTGGACCTAAGTGAAGGAGGGCTGGGCAAGGTCACCTGGCTCACTCTGTCCTCCAGAGCCCTGTGGGGTCAATGGCAGGATATAGACCAGTATGACTGGAGAGGGCCCTGGGTGCAGGGGGAGGAGACCTGGGCCTTTTTAAGCCTGTTTAATTGAAACTGCCCCCATTCAATGATTAAAATTAGGTAGCACTTAACAGGAGAACTGTTCGGTTCTGCAAATATGTATTATATCTAGGATATACTGCAACATACTTAACATATATAGGACTGCTTGCCATCTTGAGGGGGGGGGGTGGAGGGAGGGAGGGGAAAAAACGAAACATAAGCGAGTGCAAGGGATAATGTTGTAAAAAATTACCCTGGCATGGATTCTGTCAATACAAAGTTATTATTAAATAAAATAAATTTTAAATTTAAAAAAAAATTAGGTAGCACTTGAGGCAAAGAATCTTCTCTTTTATCTAGTCTTTTTTTTTTTTATAACTTTTTATTGACAGAACTCATGCCAGGATAATTTTTTACATTATCCCTTGCACTCGCTTCTGTTCCGATTTTTCCCCTCCCTCCCTCCACCCCCTCCCCTAGATGGCAAACAGTCCTTTACATGTTGAATAGGTTACAGTATATCCTAGATACAATATATGTTTGCAGAACCGAACAGTTCTCTTGTTGCACAGGGAGAATTGGATTCAGAAGGTAAAAATAACCCGGGAAGAAAAACAAAAATGCAAGCAGTTTATATTCATTTCCCAGTGTTCTTTCTTTGAGTGTAGCTGCTTCTGTCCATCCTTGATCAATTGAAACTGAATTAGCTCTCTTTATCGAAGAGATCCACTTCCATCAGAATACATCCTCATACGGTATCATTGTTGAGGTATATAACAATCTCCTGGTTCTGCTCATTTCACTCAGCATCAGTTCATGTAAGTCTCACCAGTTCTCTCTGTATTCATCCTGCTGGTCATTCCTTACAGAACAATGTTCTGTTCCATAATGTTCATATACCACAATTTACAATATACACAATGGTTAACTCAACCATTCTCCAATTGATGGGCATCCATTCATTTTCCAGTTTCTAGCCACTACAAACAGGGCTGCTACAAACATTTGGGCACATACAGGTCCCTTTCCCTTCTTTAGTATCTCTTTGGGGTCTAAGCCCAGTAGAAACACTGCTGGATCAAAGAGTATGCACAGTTTGATAACTCTTTGAGCATAGTTCCAAATCACTCTCCAGAATGGTTGGATTCATTCACAACTCCACCAACAATGCATCAGTGTCCCTGTTTTCCCACATCCCCTCCAACATTCATTATTATCTTTCCCTATCACTCTAGCCAATCTGACAGGTGTATAGTAATATCTCAGAGTTGTCTTAATTTGCATTTCTCTGATTAATAATGATTTGGAGCATATTTTCATATGTCTATAAATAGTTTTAATTTCTTCATCTGAGAATTGTCTGTTCATATCCTTTGACTATTTATCAATTGGAGAGTGGCTTGGTTTCTTATAAATTAGAGTCAATTCTCTATATATTTTGGAAATGAGGCCTTTATCAGAACTTTTGACTGTAAAAATGTTTTCCCAGTTTATTGTTTCCCTTCTAATCTTGTCTGCATTAGTATTGTTTGTACAAAAACTTTTCAATTTGATATAATCAAAATTTTCTATTTTGTGATCAATAATGATCTCTAGTTCTTCTTTGGTCATAAATTCTTCCCTCTTCCACAGGTCTGAGAGGTAAACTATCCTATGCTCTTCCAATTTATTTATAATTTCATTCTTTATGCTTAGATCATAAACCCATTTTGACCTTATCTTGGTGTACGGTGTTAAGTGTGGGTCAATGCCTAGTTTCTGCCATACTAATTTCCAATTTTCCCAGTAATTTCTGTTAAATAATGCATTCTTATCCCAAAAACTGGGGTCTTTGGGTTTGTCAAATACTAGATTATTAAAGTTATTGGCTGTTTTGTCCTTTGAACCTAACCTATTCTATTGATCAACTAGTCTATTTCTTAGCCAATACCAGATGGTTTTAGTAATCACGGCTTTATAATATAGTTTTAGATCAGGTATAGCATTTGATTTTTTTTCATTAATTCCCTTAAAATTCTTGACCTTTTGTTTTTCCATATGAACTTTGTTCTTATTTTTTCTAGGTCATCAAAATAGTTTTTTGGGAGTCTGATTGGTATAGCGCTACATAAATAGATTAGTTTAGGTAGTATTGTCATCCTTATTATATTTGCTCGCCCAATCCAAGAGCATTTAATATTTTTCCAGTTTTACTTAGTCTTTTAAAAAAGTATATATATCTGAGAGGGGAACACCCTTAGGATTTCTTAGGCATGCTAACAACCTCCTTGGATCTAATTTTTCTCACATGTAGGTTTAGAAGGATGGACAAAATGGATTCCAGAGATCCCCTCTAGTTAGAGAGTTGGGATCCTATGATCCTATACACAGATGCCAGGTTAATGTTTTAGGTCACTGCTTAAAACCCTTCAAAAGTTCCCCATTGCCAAGTAAATTAATTATCTTGGCATTTCAAGACCCATCTAACATCATGCCTAGTTTTTTCAATAGCACACAGAGAAAGTGGTTCCCAATTATCTAGTCCTTTGGGATAGGAGACATCCCGTCCATTGTAAACCCTGTTGCCCAATCTTTTCCAAAGATTCTATGATAAGTATTGTAATATTTTTGAGAAAGCCAATTTTTGTCATTTTTTCCTACATTTTAGACAGAAGTTGTCTTTTGCTGACAATCAACTGTACCCTGGAAAATATTTGTTAAATATTAAAAAGCCCTATATGTTTGGGCAAAGTTGAGGAGTGGGGTACCTTTGGCAATATGTATTGAAATATGCCATTAATGGTTGCATTCTTAAGGCAAGAAAGTAACTGCATTTACTTGGTCTTCTTTCAGATATGGGTCATTCTTTGCATAATATATAAGACTTATGGTATATATATATATATATATATATATATATATATATATATATATCTTTCAGATATGGGTCATTCTTTGCATAATATATAAGACTTATGGTATATATATATATATGAAGGTTCCCTGGGTAGAACTGCTTTGGTTTCCAAAAGATCACAGATTTCACATAAAGACATTTGTGCCTAAGCTAGCATAGAACCTGGAGAATCTAAGATTTGCTAGGATATACCAACGTTAGGAGAACAATGGGAGATGAAGCATTTTTGCCTGAGATAATTTACCACAGGTAGATGGCATTGGTCAGCTTCTTGGGCAGTGAGGGTTAGTCAGAGATTAATGTAATTATGTGGAACATCTGCCAGTCAGACAGAAGAATACAAAAGGCCTTAATAGCAGATAATAATAGAGAGTCAGAAATAGATCGTTTTTATGGCCCCCAAACTTAGTTGAATATAGAATATAGTACCAAATTATAAAGAGTATAGTACCAAGCTTACAATTCAACATTATAATCATGACAGTAAATAGAATCCAATGTGTCCCTCTGCTGGTGAGGGTTGGGGGTGGGAGGGGAGAGGGAACAGTTGTTCCACTGGAACCCTTTGATAAGGATACCATCACTTGATTGAGGATCATAAGCAGAACCTACCTCATGGAGAGGAGAAGCTTCTTTGACTTAGTAGACTCAGAGTTTAAAATTGGATTCTTACCATGTAGCGCTCTTGTACAAAGGTGGTCAGACACAAGATATCATTGTTTATCTAGGAAAATGTATAGATATCCCATGACAATCTTCAAAAGTATAAGCTGAGATGGTCCAGAAGGTGTTTGAATATGCATTTCCTTCTTTTATTTTAATTTTTTTCAGTTACATTTTAAGTTCCAAACTGTCTCCTTCCCCATACCACACTAGAGAAGGTCACCATTTAACACAGATTCATGTAAAACCATTTATCCATTATTTCTTTGAAAGTGGAGAGCATTTTCCTTTGTAGATTTTTTATACTTGATCTGAGAATTTCTACTACTCTGAATAACTTGGTTGTTTGCAATTATTCTTTGAATAATATTGCTGTTATTGTATACAACATTTTCTTGCTTCTGTTTATTATTTCATGTTTTTCTAAAATCAATCAATACATCATTCGCTATGGTAGAGTAGTATTCTATCACAATTATATCTTACAACTTGTTCAGCCATTCCCCAAATAATGGGCATCCCTTCAATTTCTAGTTCTTTGCCACCACAAAGACAGCTGCTATAAATATTTTGGAATATGTAGGTTCTTTTCCTTTTTCTTGTATAATCTTGAGAAACATCCAATAGTGATATTTTGGGATCAATATACAGAGTGTTATAACAATTTGGTTGTATTTCCAGATTGCTCTCCTAAATAATTAGATCAGTTCACAGATCCATCAACAGCCGTGGTGTCCCAATTTTTCAACATCTCCTCTAACATTTATCATTTTTCCTCCTACAATTCTAGCCATCTGATAGATATGAGATGATATCTTAAAATTGCTTTAATTTGTATTCTTCTCAACAGTAATGGTTTAGAACACTTTTTCATATGACTAAAAATAGTTTTGATTTCTACATCGAAAAACTACTTGTTAATGTCTTTTGACCATTTATCAACAGAGGAATGACTTTTAATAAATTTGGCAAAGTTTTCTATATATTTGAAATACAAGACCTTTATCTGAGGAACTATCTATTAAAAAATTTCCAATTTTCTACTTTCATTCTAATCTTGGCTACATTGGTTTTATTTGTACAAAACCATTTTAACTTAACATACTCAAAATTATCCTTTTTACATCTTGTTTAATCATAAATTCTTCTATCTATAAATGTCATATTGTTCTAATTTTCTTTTGATATCTCTCATTTTGACCTTGGTAAGTGGACTAAGATATTGCCACACTACTTTCTAGTTTTCCCACAATTTTTTTTTTTTTTACAAAATAGTGTATTCTTATCCCAAAAGCTTAAATCTTTACATTTGCCAAAGAAAAGGTTACTATTATCATTTACTACTGTATATTCTATGTCTACTCTGTTCTAGTTATGCATCTTTCTATTTCTTAGCCAGTACCAGATAGTTTTGATAATTACTTCCTTATAATATATTCTGAGATAAGGTAGTGCTAACCCTCTTTCCTTTAAATATCGATTTTTATCAGGTAGAGTGCATCTGGATGACCTAATCCTATTTTGGTGCATACTATGACCAGTCTATTTTGGTTGCCTCTCAAATTTTGCCACTTTTCTGTGGGTAGCATGATACGCATAATCTTTGAAGGATACATAGAGGACCACAAACTTTTTAGAATATTTAAACCAGAAAATAGATCCAAATCACTATTTCTTTCACAAAATTCAAAGCACAGAATAATTCTATGGAACACACCAAAAGTGCATCTACTATCTGTCAAGGGAAAATTTCTAGTCACCGACTAAAGAATTAGTTCTTATTTGTATCCCTAATCCAGGAACCAATCAGTAAAATCTATCTAAAGGTGGGGAAAGGGCCAAAACCCCTTGGATATAAAGTATAATTCTATGGAAATATATTTCCATAAAAATTATGCTTTTGTCCAGTTTTATGCTATTGACAGCTGTGAAAAACAGCAAATTTTTGCTGTGAAAGAAAAGAAACCTTTAGGCCAGTAGTTCTCAAACTTTTGTTTTCAATTATTGAGGATCTCTCCAAAGCGTTTTTGTTTATATGGGTTATATTTATAGACATTTACCATATTGGAAATAAAAACTATTTTTGAATTTGTAGAACCTCTAAAAGGATTTCAGAGATCCCCAGGATTCTCTAGACCATCCTTTGAGACATTTTAATATCATAGAACATTCCCCGTTTGGTGGTATATACAACAAAGTGAGCAGCAACTGCTAAAGTGGGAAGGGTTGAATGATAAGCTACTTGACAGCCATTAGGGATTTTCAGAAGGAATCTGATTAAAGGATAATGCCCAGCTTGGACCGAAGTTCCCTCCTGGACTTCAGAGAATCAGCCTGGATTAAGGTTAGAGAAGAAAGGGAAAGGGCAGGCAAAAAGACAATGTGGACCAAAAAGTCATGGCAGCTTTTGCCACAACTCAGCACATGCGTTCAATTCTCTGTAATAACACTGTAAAAGCCAGTGGTATGGGCTTTGTACCAAATAACTGAAATGGGAGAAGGCAAGAGATGGATCGAAAGTTATTCATTCATAAGAAGAGCATGTAAGAGAAAAGTCCCTCTAGTTAGAATTCCCATAGTTTCCAGATTGGTAGACACCAAAGGCATAATAGCTATCAGAATAGATTGCAACTAGTTAACTAGAGGCCCTCCAGGCTACAAGCACAGGGTAATGCAAAAATATCTGTATTTGGGCACCGCAGGAAGAATTGGCAAAATGTGTGGGAAGCAAATAGCATAAGCACTAATCAGGATCCCAGACAGTAAAATTTGTAAGAACCTGTTTTAAAAAAATTGGAGGGGAGGGGGGGTTGTGCAGCTAGGTGGGGCAGTGGATAGAGCTCCAGCCCTGAAGTCAGGAGGACCTGAGTTCAAATCTGTTCTCAGACACAACACTTTCTGGCTGTGTGACCCTGGGCAAGTCAGCAAAAAAAAAAAAAAAAATTATAAATTGTATATGGGGAGGCTAGATGCATAGTAAGTAAAACACTGGAATTGAAGTCGAGAGGATTTGATCTCAAATACATCCTCAGACACTTCCTAGCTGTGCAAAAAAAAAAAGAAGAAAAAAGAAAAATGAAGGGGAACAGATGGGAGAGAAATTAGCAAGGCGACTATTAATGAGGTCAAGCTAAGAGGTAAGATAAGATTCCCCCAATGGGAGAAGTAAGGAGTCATGAATTAGCTCAGGATCAGCGTATAGAAGAAACTACTTCTCATCCCTAGTTGAGTCCCACTGAGGTTTGAGAGACTGTGGACAACATGAGGAACATCGTATACAAAACAGCTACCTAAGACCAAGTAAGACAGTTTGGCTCTCAAGCAAAGTTTTAGCTGTAGCTTCTGGAGGAGGGGGAGATCACAGCAATAGTGGATGCAGGAGTAGTGGATAATCATCAGTCACAGGGAATCCCTCCAAGGGAGGGGCTCCTCTGAGGCATGAACCAGGTGTTTGGGACCAAAAAAGTGAGCGGTCTCTTTAACTCACCCGCGGACAAAACAAGCCCAGGAGATATGAGTCATAAGAGGGACAAAGGCCTTCTCATAGAGGGTCAAGGAAGTCATTCCTCACCAAATCTGTGAGTGATCCTGCTCAAACGGTAGGGAGCTCATTGTTTAAAATAGCTCATGGTTCCCAGGAACATGAGTAACTGGTTTTTGTTTTGAAGTTTAGGTACATAAGCAATCTATGGCCAGGATCTGTTGCGACCTTCAAGGTAACACTGGCCGGTGTGTAAACAACCTGAGTCTGGGGTGGAGGCCTTGCGTCCCAAGCAGCCGAGGTGGTCCATCAGAGATGCACTAACATAACCTTCTACTGAGAAGGAACGGTCATGTCTCTACACTGCACAATGACCGATTATAGTGGGGTCCTCAAACTACGGCCTGCGGGCCAGATGGGGCAGCTGAGGACGTTTATCCCCCTCACCCAGGGCTATGAAGTTTCTTTATTTAAAGGCCCACAAAACAAAGTTTTTGTTTTTACTATAGTCCGGCCCTCCAACAGTCTGAGGAACAGTGAACTGGCCCCCTATTTAAAAAGTTTGAGGACCCCTGGATTATACGATGGCAACAACCTAGCCATTTCAACAAAACTCCTAGAGAAATCAAGCCCAAGTTAGAAAAGAGGAGCCAAACTGAAAGGCAAAGATACAGTGAAAGTCCCAATGCACAGACATGGAGGGGGGAAGATATTGGCAGGTCCAAGAAATAAAGTACTTTGTGGTTGGAGATATGGAAGAGGGCATGATGGGTTGGGTTCCAGACTGACAGGCGATTGTAAATAACAAAACTATTGTTTGTCAATAAGTAATAGCGCAGAAGTCTTGAACAAATCCAATATCAACAAAATTGTCCGGATGATTTAGTTGTTCTCACTAGAGGCAGAATAGAAATATTACACAGTAACTTTGTACAAAGATGTTTTGGAGCATAAGGTCTTTAATGACAATCTCATAGGTTTGGAAGAAACACAACTTGAATTTTTTTTATTTTTTAATAGCTTTTTATTTACAAGTTATATGCACGGGAAATTTTAAAGCATTGACAATTGCCAAACCTTTTGTTCCAATTTTTCCCCTCCTTCCCCCACCCTCTCCCCATGGCAGGATGACCAATACATGTTAAATATGTTAAAGTATAAATTAAATACAATATATGTATATATGTCCAAACCATTATTTTGCTGTACAGAAAGAATCGGACTCTGAAATAGTGTACAATTAGTCTGTGAAGGAAATAAAAAATGCAGGCGGACAAAAATAGAGGTTTTGGGAATTCTATGTAGTGGTTCATAGTCATCTCCCAGAGTTCTTTCACTGGGTGTAGCTGGTTGGAAGTGTATTGGAACTGATTCGGTTCGTCTCATTGCTGAGATGGCCAGTCCATCAGAGTTGATCATCATATAGAATTGTTGTTGAAGTATATAATGATCTCCTGCCCCTGCTCATTTCACTCAGCATCAGTTCATGTAAGTCTCTCCAGGCCTTTCTGAGCATCCTACTGGTCATTTCTTAACGAACAATAATATTCCATAATACTCACATACCACAATTTATTCAGCCATCCTCCAATTGATGGGCATCTACTCAGTTTCCAGTTTCTGGCCACTACAAACAGGGCTGCCACAAACATTCTTGCACATACAGACCCCTTTCCCTTCGTTAAAATCTCTTTGGGATATAAGCCCAGTAGTAACACTGCACAGCTTGAATTTTTCAAGAGATCTGAACCTACAGGTGCTTTTTAACTGAAATGACTCTAGGACTTGGCTCAGCTAAGCCTTTGGCAACAACTGAGGGGGAGGAAAGGGGACAGTAGCATGCTTTGGAAGACACCTTAAAATTACACATTATTGTAGAATCCGATTTACATGAGAGGTCCCCTCCCAATAAATTCAAGCCAGTATGATCAGAGAAAAGAAAAGCATTTTTAGTTACAAGGAGACCCGTTTGTACTAAGATAAGACAAGAGAAAGGGCGGGGAAAATCTTCCTTTCATCATCAGAGTCCACACCCTATCTGCTATGATGAGAACTCAGGAATAGGAATCAGAGGGCAGTATAAAATGAGCCACCTCAGCATCTCTTGGGAAATTTCCATGTATCCCAGATACAATAACAGGCTTGTAGGGCTCAAGAAAGGGTACCAAAAAAAAAAAAAGTCAAAAAGCCAAGTGGTCCCAGATTCCAAAATAAATGTGCATTGGATCATGGAAAGCAAGAGGGGAAACTCAATTTTCCAATGGCTAGGTTTTTTTTTTTTTCAGTAGTTAAAATATATCACATTTATAATGATGGTAGGCTTTTAGAATTATAACTGATGGGGGAAGGAAAAAAGTAATAAAAAGAAAATTTATATCTCTAAATGCTTACATTAATAAAAAAAAAAAAAAAAAGGGCGGGGGAGCAGACCCAAGAATTGGGTATACAAACTAAAAAAATCTAGAAAAAGAACAAATCAAAAATCCCTAATTAAACACTAAATTGGAAAAATGAAAAATTAAAAGTAAAATGACTATGAATGTAAGAAAATCACTGAATTAATAAATAAAACTATGAGTTGGTATTATGGGGAAAACCAGTAAAATAGATAAATCATTGGTCAATATGATTTTTAAAAAGAAAACCCAATTACTAGTATCAAAAATGAAAAAGGTGAACATGCCACTAAAGAAGATGAAATAAAAAATATATGAGGAGTTAATGCCAATAAATTTAACAACTTAAGCAAAAAAAAAAGAATCTTTACAAAACTACAAACTGCTCAGACTAGCAGAAGAGAAAATAGAATACTAAATAAACCTATTTTAAGAAAAAAATTGAACAGGTCACAAATGAACTTCTTAATAAAAAAATCAGCAGTACTGGTGATTTATTAGTGATTTCATGAAACATTTAAAGATCAACTAATTCCAATATTAAATAAATTATTTGGAATAGGCAAAGAAGGAGGCCTACCAAAATCCTTTTATGAAACAAATATAATACTAATACTTAAACCAGGAAATGCAAAAACAGAAAAAGAAAATTATAGATTGATTTTATTAATGAATATGGATGCAAAAATCTTAAATAAAATGCTAGCTAAAATCTTACAACAATATATTACAAAGATTATACATTATGACCAAGTAGAATTCACATCAGGAATTTAGTATACTTCAACATAAGGAAAACTATCAATATAATTGATTAGATCAATAATAAAAGTAATAAAAACTCATTTGATAATACAAAAAAAACAGAAAAAGCATTTGATAAAGTACTGAAAATATAGGTATTAATGGACTTTTCCTTGAATTGTTAAGAAACCTCAAACCTAAATTAGCAAGACTTCTGTGTAATGGGTATAAGTTAGAAGCCTTCCTAGTAAGATCAGATGTGAAACAATGATGCCCACCATCAAAAAATATTATTCAATATTATATTGGAAGTCCTAGCAATTGCAATAAGTGAAGAAAAAAAATAGAGGGATCAGATTAGGAAATGAGGTAATAAAACTATCTCTTTCTATAGATGATAGAAAATCCTAAAAACTCAACTAAAAAGTTAGTTGAAATATTAATAATTTTAACAAAGTAGCAGGATATAAATTAAATCCACATAAATCATCAGCATTCCTACATATTATCAACAGGATCTTGCAAGAAAAGATAGCTAGAGATACCACATTTAAAATAACTCTAGACAGTATAAAAATACCTTGGAACAGGCTTACCAAAACAAACATAGGATCTATACCAAAACAAACATAGGATCTATACAAACAAAACCATAAAAAATACACAAATAAAATCAGATTTAAATAAATGAAGAAATATTCATTGTTCATGGGTAGGTGGAGTCAGTATAATAAAAATTATAATTTTACCAAAATTAATCTATATATTCAATGCCACTCCAATTAAGTTACCAAAAGTTTATTTTACAGTTACAAAAAACAATAACAACATTCATTTGGAAGAACAAAAAGTCAAGAGTATTAAAGGAACTAATGGAAAATAATGTAAAGGAAGGAGGTTTAGCAGTATCAGATCTTGAATTATATTACAAGGTTGTATTTATCAAAACTATCTGGCACTACTAAAAAAAATAGAAAGATAGATCTTTGGAACAGAGTAGACGTACAATCTATAGAAGCAAATGAATATAGTTATCCAGTGCTTGACAAATATAAAGACTTAAATTTGGGACATAAAAATTCATTATTTGGTAAAAATTGTTGGGAAAGTTAGCAATCTGGCAGAAATTGTACAGAGACCAATATCTTACCCCATTTACCAAGATAAAACCAAAAGAGATATAAAGATATTATCAAAAAAAACTTGGAGAACATGGAATATATCTATCAGACTTACAGATAAATAAAAAATTTGTGAACAAACAAGAGATAGAGTGCTGTAAGATGTAAGATGGATAAGTTTTATTAAATTAAAAAGATTTTGTACAAATAAAACAAATGTAGCCAATATCAGAAGAAAGGCAGAAAACCACAGAGGAAATGTATAGGTCATTTCTCAGATAAAGGCCTGATATCTCAAATATATAAAGAACTTTGTCAAATCTATGAGAATATGTGACATTCCCCAATTGACATATGGTCAAAAGCTATGAAAAGGCAGTTTTCCAGTGAAGAGACTAAAACAATTCATAGTCATGTGGGAAAATGCTCTAAATTATTGACTAGAGAAATGTAAATTAAAACAACCCTGAAATATCATTTTATATCTGATTAGCTAAAATGACAGCAGGAAAAAGTGCTAAATGTTGGAGAGGATGTGGAAAAATTGGAACCTTAGATCATTGTTTTGGATATGTAAGCTTATACAATCATTTTGGAGAGATTTGGAATTATGGCCAAAGAGCTGCCTATAACTTTTGACCCAGCAATATTACTATTAGGTCTGTTTACCAAGATGATTAGTAAAAATGGAAAATAACTTAAATGGTCTAAAATATTTATAGCAGATTTCTTTGTGTTATTAAAGAAGTAGAAATTGCAGAATTGGGGAATGACTAAACAAATTGTGGTATATGTCATGATGGAATATTACTGTACTATAAGAAATGAGCTCAATCATTTTTTTAAAATATGGAGATAATTCCATGAAATAAAGAAGAACAAAATGAGGAGAACCAAGAGAATATTGAATACAGTAACAGCAGTATTGCTTCAAGGGCAACTTTGAGCAACTTCTATTTATAAATACCCATAGATACTATGAAGGAAAATGCTGTTGGAATCCTAAAAGGAATATTTCTGTGATCTAGGAAAAGATGAGCTGGTTGATTTAGAAAAACTTGGACTTATGAAAGAAGATTCTGTCTACTTTCAGAAAATAGATGATAGGAGGAAATAAATAAAAATACATATATTATAAACATAAATATATGTATGAATGTGTGTGTGTGTGTGTGTGTGTGTGTGTGTAAAATAAATCCATACTTAATTGTAGCCTTCTTTAGGATGAGAGAGGAAGAAAGGGGGAAACATAAAGTAAAGGGTGATCAACAGAAAACAAAAGAAAACCAACAGAAAGCAAAGAAAAGTTGCATAACTTTGAAACAATCTGTAATATGTATTATATAAGTTTTCTTGAAATGGAAATTTGTTTTCATTTGAATACTCTCTTATAGTCTGCTGCATTCATGGCAATGTTTTGTTTTGTTTTGTTTTTTTTTCATGTCTCATTTGGTATTTAAGTATAAAATATTTTAAAAATTAAAAAAAAAAAAAAACCTAACAAGAATAAAAGAAGAACTATGATTGGGTTGAGAAAGATTGTTGGTACAAGGCCTTTCACTTTGAATTGGCAGAGTCAATTGTGCCTTGTCCTGTGTTGAACTTTTTTTACTTGTTTGTTGTAAAAGTATGTTATTGCCACCATGACCTTGGCAGTGCATTTTGCTTCCCACCATGTAAAAGCACTCTGAATAGCCTGGGAAACAGTCTTTTGGAGACTAGTAACAAGCTTTGTAACAGCATTGGTTATAATGAATTCTCTGGGTCTGGACTATTGAAATGTGTTGTTTTTAAATGGCAAGCATTCTCCTGTAGTTAGACAGAGATTGTGCTTTTGCTTACAGCCTGCTTTCTGGTCCCAAGCAGGTGGGGAGAGGAGACTAGGTACAAGAGGACTATGGCAAGGAGAGGTTGGCAGCTATGTTGGGGGCCTGATTACTGTCCAGATGTAATGCTTGGCCAATCTGCAGTCATGCCGAGGTCTAAGAGTGGTTCTGTGGGCAGCAATCCTGACAATAATTGTTTCATATCCTCCAAAGTGGGTTGGTATGCTGCAAAAAAAATTGTTCTAGCCTATTTCTCAATGCAAAGATTTAGAGAAGAAATTGGAACAGGTTTGAAAGTGACTTGGTGGATTTCTTCGACAAAGAGATCTAATTCAGTTTCAATTGATCAAGGATGGACAGAAGCAGCTACACCCAAAGAAAGAACACTGGGAAATGAATGTAAACTGCTTGCATGTCTGTTTTTCTTCCCGGGTTATTTTTACTTTCTGAATCCAATTTTCCCTGTGCAACAAGAGAACTGTTTGGTTCTGCACACATATATTGTATCTAGGACATACTGTGACATATTTAACATATATAGGACTGCTTGCTATCTAGGGGAGGGGGTAGAGGGAGGGAGGGGAAAAATCAGAACAGAAGTGAGTGCAAGGGATAATGCTGTAAAAAATTACCCTGGCATGGGTTCTGTCAATAAAAACCTATTTTTTAAAAAAAAGAAAGTGACTTGGACACATGGATTAAAGCAGACCCCTTTCCACCTTCTGCCTTTCATTAAGGATTTGGATAATGCCAGAAAAGTATCTGGACTGGTTGGGAGCACTGAATGCCCTTAGCTACCTGTGAGATAGCTTGTTTACTACGCCAGGAGTCATAGCCCCTTTTGATTACTTCCAAGTTTTGTGCCTCCTCTGCAGTCAGGCTCGTATCAATTGGTCTTTTTGGATTGTCAATTATGGTGAAAAAGTCAGATTCCAGCTTGGCCTGGCTTAGTTCTACTGTGTATAGACACTGGACATACAAAGAGCAGGAAAGCAGCTGAGGTCCAAATCCAAACAGTTCTCATTAGGTGTAGCAGAGGCTACTGGGGAAGGTTTTAAGGAGTTCTGGATATATGAGGCTCTGATGAGGTAGAGTGGGAACTGGCAACTTTTGGTTCATTGTTCTTAATTTCTCTTTATTATCTTGAAAGTTAACAATAATGTTTTGCTGCCTTTCTCTGATTCAGCCTCCCACAAAACCCACATCTTCATCTGTCTAGAGTGATGTACTTCTAAGTATTTATGGAAGTGTTTTAAAATTTCAAGGAGAAAACTGTACGGGAAATAAGTATAAAAATTCTATTTCATTAGAAATCTAGTGGATTGGACCCCATAATGATTATATAATCAATTTTTGAGGGTCCCCTTGGGGCAATCCAGACCCAATAACCTGGAAAAGCTTCCTCTCATACTTAAGACATCCCAAACGGGAGGCTTTTAGATTGTTCTCAATAAATTTTACAGAAAGAGGTTTCCACAGGGCTGAAGGAATCAATTGAAATTATAGTACAAAAGCATTCTTACCAGTGTTCTGCCTCCCGGGGTCCTGTCATTGGTTTCACCTCTGATACCTAGATGATAAATAAATAGGACTTGATCGAATACCAGGAACCACTCAGAAATCAAAAACAAGCTTTACTACCTACACAAAGAGAACTAGCACACTGAGTACCTCTTTGATAAAGGGGTATAGATTTAATTAGAAAAATTCATAGATATATGCAACAGAAAACTATTGATTAAAAAAGGCTACATGTCAGTAAATTTCTAACTAGATAACAGTTTGTTGCCTGAACAGCTCTTCGATAGCTACATAATACTTCTAATATTTTAATAGTCTGCTCTGGGTGTCCTGAATAGTTTCATCTGTGAAGATAAGAATAGGACTGGTTTTTTCCCCAAAATATTTATTTTGAACTTTAACACCTAAAAGGGAACATTTCCATACACACAAAAAGAGATTCTGTATGAAATCATATAACTTCATGTCATATTACTTGCTTAAAAACTGCCATATTATATTATAGTTTATGGAACTGAAGATTTAAAGAAGATAATAAAGATAACTTTTTTCTCAAGCATCTTACATTTTTTGAGATGTCAGGTCCTTTTTATTTTATTTTACTTTGCATTTTAGGTTATAATTGGGTTTTATATATATATAACTGTGATTCAAGGAATATCAAAATATGTGCAAAGATGAGGGCCAGGCAAAGAGCTTTGAGAAAAAAGAGATAACTTTCACCAAGGAAATAGGAGTGGGGAATAGGGAGGGATGACGGAGAAGGCTTCAAAGTGATGGCACTTGAAATGGGCTTTGAAGAAAAGACAGACTAGGAGAAAGGGTTTTTCTTAGGCATGAGTGATGGTATGAGTAAAGGCACAGAGATAGAAGAAGACAGCCTAGGACAGTAAATAGAGTGTAACTCCAGTTTGGCTCAAACACATCATACAAAAGGGAAGTAGAATGATAAAAAATTGGAAATATAGATTGAAGTTGGATTGTGGATTACCTTGATTGCCAGGATCAGAAGTTTTGCAAGCAAATGGAAATTATGGGAAAGCAGGATTTTTAATAGAAGAGTGAGATGATCCGTTTGGTGCATTATTAGGTTAGATTGAAATAGATTTGAAGAGGGAAGAGAATAAAAAGAGACATACCATTTAGGTAACTTTTTCTAATACATTAAGAAGGAAAAAAGAGATCGGATCTGAAAAGTGAGAGGTAAAAATTGGGGTTGGATGGGAGATGGGTGGACTCCATCGGACTCAGAAATTAGTTACATATATGGGGAAGAGAGAAAGAAAAGAGTTCAAGTCTGGATAATTGGAAAGCTAGAATGGAGAACTTAGGAGGTTAGACAGGTTTTAGGAAGAAGACATTCAATTTGAGGAATAATGTTTGAATTTCAACAGGGAATCATTTAGCAGACAAAGATATAGATAGAACTGGAGTTCTGGGGAGTTCTAGTAGAGAGATTTGGTAGTAATCTTTTATGTTAAGTAAAATCTGGGGGGGGAGGGACTGGATTTTGACTTTATTCTTGTAAGGAGAGTTTGGTCTTTTTTGTAAGGAGGGAGTCCACTCATTCTAATCAGCACCTTCTCCATAACTTCTAGTTATATCAAATTGCCTGGGGGTACTAAGAGGGTAAGTGACTAGCTGAAAAGTCACAGTATGTATCAGAGGAAAATATTGAATCTAGGTCATTCTGAGTCCAAAGCAAGCACTCTCTATTCACTTGTGCTATGGCTTCTTCTCAATAAGTAGAAAATAGGTCGAATAAATTTAATATAAAGGCATTACTTTAATATTTCAAAATTTTGGAGTAGCTAGATAGTGCAGTAGATAGAGCACCAGCTCTGAAGTCAGGGGCTTATTAGCTGTGTGATCTTGAACAAATCATTTAACCCCAATTGCCTCTGGGGTAAAGCAACAACAACCACAAAAAAAAAAAAAAAAAAAAAAAAAACCTTCAAAATTTCTTCATTTTCATCCAATATATACTTCTTCCAGAAATGTCCATCACATGTCCTCTGGACTTAACGAGTAGTTTTCATGAGATGTTATGTTCCAAAAACAATTATCACCTTAGAGCAGCAGGCCTCCCCAGATTTAGCTAGCTTGTCCTTGGAAAGCACTTGGCTTACTTATAATCAAAATCCTTTTTTTAGTTTGGTAGGAACCCTAAGTTTTTCTGGCTACAGCTGGAACTAGAGTAGGGAAATCATCAGTCAGAAAGATTTTCTCATGGGAGAGAAATTTGCCCCAATGCAGGAAATTTATAGCGTCTTTGACACTGTGTATTCTCTTCTAAGGAAAAAGGGAAGTACTGGGGGGAGAAGGAGCAGTAAAGAAGGTGGGGGAGATGGCAGGGTATAGGGGAAGACTGTTGAGAAAAGATTATTTTCACTTAAAAGAAAAAGTAGCTAGAAAAACATGACATCTTAACAGGATCTTGAAGGATGGATGGGAATTAGAAAAGTGGAACTAAAGGAAAGGAAGTCGCTTGAAGAAGTTAAAAGCCAAGAGAAATTCAGAGGTTAAAAAAAATAAGAACTAAAAGAACTACAATGGTATAGTTTAATCTACAGGAAGAGAGTTTCAAGAATGTGGTAGTGGGCAACAGGGCTGAATGCTTCAAAGAAATAAAGGAAATGCAGTTAGAAAGTTACTAGTGACTTTCCAGAGCACAGCATTAGAACAAAAGGGGTGGATGCCAAATCACAAAGTTAAGCTGTAGGTGATGGTGAATTAAGTGAGTGGAAAACCTACTAGATTTGAAGTTTGGATCTCCTCTCAGCTACTCATTGTCTATGCTATCTGGGCAAATCATTTCATCTCTATGGACTTCAGTCTCCTTATCTGTAAAATGAAGAGATTGGCTTAAATAATTTCTAAGGTCCTTCATGATTAAAATTTTATGTGTGTGATATGTGTGTGATATGTGTGATATGGCCATACAATTCAAGAAAGATTGGCTCTACTTCTCTACTTCTTTTGAGTTCTAGTTAAAATCCCAAAGCCTTTCCTGATCTGGCTTTATGCTAGTGACATTCTCTGTTGGTTGTCTTCAGTTTATTCTGTATATGTCTTATTTGTACACTGTTGTTTGCATGGTATCTTCTCAAGAGCAGGGTTTCTTGTTTTTGGTTGACTCTCTATTCCCAGGGCTTAGCACCCTGTCTGACAGAAAGTGATTGTTGAACTGTGCATACCCTTTGATGTCTTTACTGAACCTCTACTCCCAAAGAGGTCATAAAAAAGGGGAAAGGGACCCACATGTGCAAAAATGTTTGCAGCAGCTCTTTTTACAATGGCAAGGAACTGGAATCTGAGGGGATGTCCATCAGTTGGAGAATGGCTGGATAAGTTATGCTGTGTGAATGTTATGGAATATTATTGTTCTGTAAGAAATGATCATCAGGATGCTCAGAAAGGCTTGGAGAGACTTACATGAACTTATGCTGAGTGAAATGAGCAGGACCAGATTATTGTATACGGCAACAACAAGATTATACAATGATCAATTCTGATGGACATGGCTCTCTTCAACAGCGAAGTGATTCAGTTCCAATAGTCTTGTGATAAAGAGAGCCATCTGCACCCAGAGGGAAGACTGTGGGAACTGAATGTGGATCACAACATATTTTTATTGTTGTTTGCTTGTATTTTGTTTTCTTATTATTTTCCCCTTTTTGATCTGACTTTTCTCATGCAGCATGGTAATTATAGAACTATATATAGAAGAATTGCTCATGTTTAACATATATTGAATTATTTGCCATCTAGGAGAGGAGGTGGAAGGAAGGGAGAAAGAAAAAAATTTGGAACACAAGGTTTTGTAAGCATGAATGTTGAAAACTATGGGTAAGATTTGAAAACAAAAAGCTTAAAAAAAGTGCTTGTTGACTTGATACTGTACTTCCTCCCCATACCTAACAGTCTTTGTAATAATAATATTAAAGAACTGTAATTTGTCTTATAAGTTATCTTACTTGATCCTCACGATAACTCTGTGAGATAGGTATTATTACATCTGCCAGATGAGGACAATGGGATTAATTAAATGACTTGAGCAGCTAACAAAAGATGCAAGATTCAAATTCAAGTCTTCATGGCCCCAAGCCCAATATTCCATCTAGCATATGACCACCTTCCTATAAAAATCCTAGATCAGGAATTCTTGACCATTTTTGGCGTCATGGTGAATTCAGCCTGAATATAAATGTATAACATAAAATATACAAGATTACAAACAAAACCAATTATTTTTAAACAGCAAAATATTTTAAAAGATAAATTCACGTATATCAAGAATCCCCAACCTAGATAATTCCTAAAATGTCTTTCAGTTTTATCATTTTGGCCAAAAAAAAAAAAAAATTGGAGAGCAGAAGAGTTTAATATTCTTTTTCCACCCTCTCCCTTTAAAAAGTTTAAATTATAATCAGTGCTCTTAATGGCAAATTGGTGGGGTTTTGGGTTTGTTTGGTTGTTTGTTTGGTATTTTAAATCTCTGGTGTCTAGCACACAGTAGACGTAATTAAAAAAAAAAAAACTTATGGGTTATTTGTGTTATGACTTCACTTTTGCCTCATAATAACAAAGCTTCTCAGATGTCAGGTGTAAGCAAATAACTATCCATAGCACTCGCTCATCTGGAATCATTACTTAAAATAGGGTCAAACTAACTAATATAGGCCACCATTTTGGGAGAGGTAACAACTTCCTTGATGTAGTCTCTCACTTTGAACCTCTCCCCCATCATGCCTACCCTAAAATTTGTGATGCTAGATTGGGATGCAAAAAATCCTGGGTGCTTCTCTGCTTCCCATAGTCTTTAAGTCTTTAAAAACCAAGAACTAATGATGGTGAAAAGCACATATTAAGTGTATACTATATGCTAAGGCTATAGAAAAAATGAGATAATAACTAACTGAATAGAAGAAAAAGGTACTGAGTAGAGGAATAGAAATCAAAATCAGATTATCTAAAACAGGGTTTCCCTTTTTTAGTCCTATAGTCAGGTCCTTAACAGGTTAATAACAAATGAGAGGAAATCAGCTCAAAAAAGAGAAAATGGTGATAATTCACTACTTATTATTATATAAACTTCCTGAAAGCTATTCCTTAGTAAGGAAGAGATATGATAATTGGACTAAGATTTTAATTATTTAACTAAAATTTATTTTTCTCAATTATCATTTAATTTTTTCTCCCCAGGTGAAAAAACAAAAAGCCCCTATAACACCTATAACAAATCTGTATGATTAAACAAAACAAATTCATGTATTGACCATATCCAAAAATGTCCCTCATTTTATATGTTAATCCATCACCTTTTTATAAGGTGGATAGCATTCTTCATCATTAGACCACTGAATTTACAGGTGATCATTTTGTTGATCAGAACTCTTAAGTCTTCACAATAGTGTTATTATAGAAAAAATTCTTTACCTGGTTAGACTCATTTCATTCTGCATTAGTTCCTTCAAGTCTTTTTAGGTTTCTCTCAAACCAGCTCATCATCTCTTACAGCACAGTAGTGTTCTATTACATTCATATATAATAATTTGTTAAATGTTTTCCTAATAGATGGGGATCCCTTTAAGTTCCACAACAGGAACTAACAAATGCTTTTTGTATGTATATAGGACCTTTCCATCTTTATTTCATCTCTTTAAATTACAGGCCTAATTTAGTCAAAAGGTATGCACAATTTAGTAATTTTGGGGGTACAGTTCCAAACTGCTTTCCAGAAGGGCTGTATTAATTCACAGTTCTACCACCAGGGCAATAATGTACCTACTTTCTTGCAGGCCCTCTAACATGTCACTTTCCATTTTTGTCATCTTTTCTAATGTGATAGGTATGAAGTAGAAATTTCAAAACTGCTTTAAAGTTCTCTAATTATGACTAATTTGGAGCATTTTTTCATATCGCTAGATATAGCCTGGATTTCCTTTGGGAAGATATAAAAAAAGAAAACCTGAAGGGGGGAGGTAGGTAACAGTGATCAAATGTTCAGGGAGCAAGTATATTTTTTCTGGTAGTCAAGAGTATTGAAGAGCAATTATCCTTTGATACTATTTACAATTTCAGATTATGCTTAAATTTATAGAATTTTAGAGGTACAGAAATCATTACTCCTTAGAGATCATCTTTTTTATTTTAAAGAGATTATCCTCTCTTTTTATTTTAGATTTTTAAACATTTCTAAATATTGTTTAATTAAAGAAATTTCCCAAAAAACACTCAAATTAGTTCTGTTTGAAGAGAAAGAAATCTGTCCTCAGAAAATGTAGTCCCTGAATTATCAATTGTTAACAGAAAGTAAGGATGTATCTTTTAATTATGACAATGATACTACTAATGACTGTTATATTTGACTAGAGTGTTGTCTGTCTGAGATGATTTATGTATTGTGTATACTGTTTGTTCTCTTAGTCATTGTGTATATTACTCTCCTTGGTTTTCTTCACTGCTTCACTTCATAAAGGCTCCCATGCTTCATGTCATTGCTCAATACTGCAGTGATAAATCCCGTCACATTCACACACAATCATGTCAGCTCTCAACCAATTGCAATATTTTTACAATTATGACTTGTTCCTTGAGTGGATCTAATATAAACAGAATTCTACATGTGTCACTAGGGGGCGCAGTGAAATGTGCTAGATTTAAGGAGTCAGGAGGACTTGAGTTTGAATTTTACCTCCTATGCTTATTATCTTTGTAATCCAGGACTGGTTTCTTTATCCCTAAAATATTGTTAATAATAGCATCTATCTCACAAGGTTGTAGATGTTATCAAATGAAATAATATTATTTCACTTTAAAAACCTTTGGCTAATATGTTAGCTATTATCATAATCTCTGAGTCAAGGGGTCTGAACACTTAGCAAGATTTGCATAATTCCAAATTGCTTTCCCAAAAGCCAATTCCATAACATTAAAGGTAAAGAAACTGAGGCTGGGTGATTTGCCTAAGGTCACGTGACCATTTGAAGTACCTGACAAAAACTCCACTTGTCTTCAATCTAGTCCATTATTCCAAATAATAATGTGCTCCTCTCTCACGTTTAATTAGGACCCTCAGAATTCAAATTAGGCCTTTGGGTTATGAATGAACCTGCTTTAAGCATTGTTAACTTTGTCCAACTCAGGTCTACTCTATTCCTAACACCCCACATTTCACTTTTAGTTCTCTTTATTCAGGCCACAGCTATCAGAGAATAACAACTTTGATCTCAATTTAATTCAATTCAATTCAACAAGAAGTCTCACATGAGACTAAACTAAAGGCAGGCAGGCCGGAACAGAATCTATTGAAAGACTGTGAGAAGGGGTGACTCTAATTTCAAAGAACTGAGGAGGCAGTGGTTTCAATTATTCTGCATCTCTTCTGAGGAAATAAATATGCTGTCTCTCTCCATGCTCCACATAGCCTCTCAAGCATCCCTCATCTGTCTTTTCTTCACACTCAGAAAAAGCTGAAAAGGACTTATAAGCAGTTGAGATGTAATAACATTATTTAATAAATTATCATATTCCAAATATGTCTCTAGATCCCAGGGGGAAGAGAAGATATGATCATTGGAAGAAGCAAGATTTAAAAACCTGCTAATAGAGGGAGGGGTAGACAGGGGAATTAATATTTTTAAAAAGTGTGATGATGATGAGCAACAAATATTATTTAGTACAAGAAGTGGAAAGACGATTCTGATAGTGCCAAAGAATAGTTTTATTAAGCAAATTCATCTCTACTCTCTTTTACCCATCCTGTGTTCTCTGGTTCTCCCTCCTCTTTAAACTACCCTAATAATGTAATGATTTCCTAGTATCCCTTTGGTCCACTTCCCTCAGAGATAGATTTCTGTAAGAACTTCCAAAGATGCTGGGCATCGCTCCAGATCACAGAATCACAGGAGTGACTGTAATTGAGACTTTGGTTGGTCAATTCACCATTTTATGCATTGTGTTAGAATACTTTTCTAACTTGCAATTCTAAAAAAGAAAATTACTTTAATAATTCTTCAGTAGAGTTTTTCTAGGTCTTTCACTCTTTCTGAAAGACTCTCAGTGGCCCACCTATGCCTATTTCTTCTTATGTGCCCTAATAAGTTTGCCTCTCTAATATTTCAGTTATTAAAGACGGAACAGAGAGCACTGCAGTAACTCAGCTTTAAACAACTGTTTCTTTTCTTGGCCTTGAGGCAGCATGAGTAGATAAGTAGAAATATATGTGCCTGGGGAAAAAGAAATAATGGTAAGAACACAGTATTAAGCATTTATCAACCACTTCCTCCAACACTCTCCTACATCAGTCCAATTTTTAAATAACATCTCTAAAACTACTTACTGGGAAAGCAGCATTGTTTGGTAGTCATTAAGAAACCACAGAAGTAACCTATTAGGTAAAATTACCACAGTTTTCCACACACTTACCTATTCCTTCCTCCCCCAACATCCCTCAAAGGATGCCCAATAAAATTTTAGATTTTATTTATTATTTGGTGTCCCCACATTCGTTTGACTTTAACTTTTCTCTCCCATGGGTCTAGTTTCATTTACCTGAGGCAACTCCTAAAAGTACACTAACCAACCAATTCTGTTCCGGGGTTAGGCTCCCCTATTTTGAGCACATACCTCTTTAGGCTCTAGGATTTGAGGAAAGGGAACAGACACAGATTGGCTTGGCCAGGGCAGCAAGGCCTACCCCATTTCTAAGCTTTTCTCTTCCCCGGCATTTCCCTCGATTTAATTATCAACTAGACTTGATTACCTAGAGTAAAGGTGTGTGTGTGTGTTAGCAGCCTCACCGCAGTACAATGGCTAAGAGTAGGTTGAAATGCCCCCTCCTACTCCCACCCTTTAGCAAAGGTTAAGTACTAAAGCCTGACTTTTTTTTTCCATCTTAGTTTGGAGGAGTTCTTTCGCCTCCTCCTCTACACACACTACATAGGTACAGCCTTTCGGGTTTTGTTGATGCTTTCAAGCTTGGGCAGATCTAGAAACTCAGTTCTACTTTCCCAGCAGCTACTGGAGGAGGAGAACCAGCTACTTAAAAATCTGGAAGAGTAAGAAAAAAAGGTAGCTGGGTGAAAATAACGAGAACCACCCCGTGGCTAAAGACGAGAGCATTGTTTGTTGGATTCTCTTCTGTCGCAAGGCTGGGAGGGTCTGGAGAGGGTTAAAGGAGCCCGAAGAGCTATTTTGTTTGGTAACTTCGAAAGCTGCCCAGGGCAGCCCAAGCAGCTTTCGAAGTTACAAAACAAAACATCTCCTCAGTAACAACTGTACAAGCCAAGGCCTCCCTGCCATTCAGACTGTTGAGTCAGTATGTCTGGCTGGGCAGGGCCTCACGTCACTGCTCACTGCCTGCCTCCTCCTCCTTTCTCTTTCTTTCCTCACCCCACCTCCTCCTCAACCCTTCCCCATGCGCTTTGCACTCCTAGCCGGATATGAGCCACCAATCCCAGCAACAAACAACCCTTTAAATTAAATAAAAAAGAAAACCACTAACCGAGCCTAGCAGAATGCGCCGGTGACTGGTTAACTTGCATTATCCTACAGGCTTCCCCCACCCCCCACTCCTGCCCCCACCTACCTTCCCGCCCCACATCTGTCCCTCATTCAAGATACGACAGCTGTTTTATCTCTAGCCAGGGCCATGGAAGGAACTCCACTACATAAAGAGTTACAATGTAACGTCCACGTTGTGTTTTGGGGTTTGTTTGTTTTTTAAGACCATGATTTTCCTTTGCAGGAAAGGAGAAAAAAAAAGGTCTCCGATTTCTTAATAGTAAAAAGCTTTGCTTGTTCATTTAAAGTCTCTTAATTGGAAAAGACACCCTTGATTTTTGAACTGTTCTTAACGCATCCGTAAGTCTTTCCCTTTGCCTAGGGGGTGAGTGCTGTCTTTAATTTATATGCCAAACCTAAAACAGAGGCGCTAGAGTCTTAAGACTTAGGGAGCTTGCATGAGACTTCCACGGACTTAACCTTATTTCCACAGAGCGTGTGTAGCCAGCATCCTAGTGGGCCTAACCCCAAACAAAAACACCCCAGTGCTTTAAACCGGAGGCGGATCTGGACAGCTTATGTCTCTACTGAGCGATTTATTTGCGTATTTGTTTTTTAAGTAATGGGGAAAGTATTAGTATGACATGTGACAGGTCTACTTTAGAAAAAAAAGCGGAACATATGCATATAATATATATTAGGCAAAACTAAATTCCGAGGAAGGGGGAAGGGAGAAAAGAGTGGGTGGGCATGCATTTCTTGAAATCAGCAAAAACAGCATCTGGTATTTAAAAGGGTAATTTCATCAAGGACCTCCTGTTGGAGTCCTCATAACTCTCAACCAAAATAAACTCGCAGGAACATGTGTTTACTTAATGGCTAGTTTCTGTTTGAAATACCGGGAGAGGAGGGGGTGCCCAAGCAGGGTTGTAAGTCCTAAAAGTAGGAACTGTTTACCGAACCAGATGAGCAGCCACGATGTTTTCGCCCGTTTCCCATAAAGGCAGCAGCTGCCCCCCCCCCCTCCAGTCGGGGGGAGGGGGTGCTGGCGAAAGGGGGGGGGGGAGGAAGAGTCAGCGCCTTTGCTGCCGCGGCAGCTACTGCGGCCGAGTTGAATCAGGACATGCAAAGCGCGCGCGCGCACAAACATACACACGCAGAGACGTTTAAAGAGCATGTGGGCATGACAGAGTGTCTGTCTCCAGCGTGCTCGGGATTTCGAAACTGCCTTGCAATCCTTGTCCCGGGGTAGCCACCACAGAGGACGGACGGGAGGCGATCGCCGTTTGGTGTGTGGGTCTCCTCTTATCTACTTCCCCAAAGTAGTGTAGTCTTGTAGGAAGAGCACTGATGGAGAGAAAAAGGAGAAACGGCGAGAGCCCAGGACGGGGGTAAAGGGTAGAAGCTGATTCAGAAAGCAGTCCTCTCACCCTGCAGCATACTTTCCCTTCTCTCCTCCCACCCCCACCCCATTCACAGTCAGCCTAGCGTAGAGCTCAGTCCGCAGCCACTGCGAGAGCAAAGTTAAAGGTAGCTGTCAAAAAAAAAAAAGTCTTTTCCTTCTACTGGAGGAAATAGGAAAGAGGAGGGGGCATCCTTAAAAAAACACTCTTCCAGTTTAATGATCAAACGGGAGCCTGCCTAAGAAAGAAAGGCAAAAAAAAAAAAAAAAAGTGGGGGAGGGCTCCTCTCCCGACTGGCTGCTTGGTCACCATTGCCACGGTGCCAGTGATGCGGGTCCCTGGGACTGAACAAGCGGGGAAGGGTTTGGTTTCTTTTCTTTCCTCCCCTCCCCTTTTACTCCTGTGCCCTCCCCCCTTCCCCTCCCCCTCTTTTCTCTTGTATCTATCTGTCAGAGTGACAGCAGCTGGGGAGGAGGGAAGAGGCTGCTAGTGCTGGGGCGGTCGGGGCTGCTGCTCTCGCTTACTCTCACTTACTCATTGCTGGAAGGTGCGGGTGTGTGTGTGTGGGGGGGGGGAGTGGAGAGTAAAGAGGGGGGGTGAGCTATTGAGGGGGAGAAGTTGGGGGTGGAGGAAGGACCTCCTGTACCTTCTCCCCTTTCCTTTCTCACTCTGACAGGCTGGGGCTTAAGGCGCTGTGGAGCACCGAAGCGGGAGGGAAAGAACAAAGGACGAAAGTGGGGAGGGGAAACCGGATTGGGAAGGGGACGAGCCCCCGACCCGACTTCTAGGGATCAGAGAAGCCCAAAGTGTCAGTTGAATCCTCTCCAACTCCGAAGCGCCTGGGACTGTAGCGCCTGGTGTAGCCCTAACGGCCGGAGCAAACCCCCACCACCACCTTCTGCAAGTTACGGGGGAGACTGTTCTGAAGGAGGCAGAAGGGGAAAAAAAGGAAAAAAGAAAGAAAGAAATCCCACCCCTGGCTCTCCTTGTCTTCCTTGGGCATTCAGAAATAGAATTATTTCCGTCTGGTGGAAGTAGAAATCAAGAATGAAAACTAAGAAAGGTAAGTGTAGCGTGCGTCCGTCTCCCTGTGTGTGCTTGTGTATGTGTGATTGTGTGAATGTGTTTGTATCCCCATCCAACTGTGTGGTTCACTTTTTTTTTGGGGGGGGGGACGTGCTTGGACAGTTAGGGCTGCGTGGACCAGTAATAAACTGCCTAGACATTTATGTTACTTCATTTTCTCCCCTAAAAGTGCCCCCCACTATCACCACCACTCCTACCCCATCCCAGGAGTACTGGGTCCTTTTTTTTTCTTTGTTGAGGTCCGGTCTACAATGGCAGTTGGTTGATGTTTCACTTCTAGACACAACATGAGGGGCTGTTGTTTAGAGACTGGTTTCTCCATGCTGCTGGCACGTTGTCAAGAAGCACGCTCAACTGCCTTGTTTGTGCTCCTCAAAGTTTCATTGTCTGCTCCACCACCCTCATGCGTTTTTGAAAACATGAGCAGCTTTCCTTAACCCCTCCACTCGCGACCCCTTTCCTCAGCCTTTCCGAGGCAAACTTCACTCCATTCCTTCTCCCGTGATAGATTTTTATTTCCTAACTTTCAAAACGGGAAGCTCCAGCCTAACAAAGTCGTCTCTGTTTGGAGTGGGAGCACCCTGGATGGCAGGATCCACTGAGTCTTTGTTTGAAACTTAAGCTTGAAGGTCTCTCACCCTGAGGTTGGGTTTAGGCTCTTCTCCTTACTTCTTTCCGCATTGAAATGTGATATTTCTTTTTATGATAATACTACTGTATTACCACAGACTACATACTCGCTACCACACCATTGAAATGTAATTTTTTTGATCATTATGCTAACTTCTGAATACTATATACGAACTTCCTCCACTCATTGAAATGTGAATTCTTTTTGTAATTATGCTCACTTTGTATTTTACATACGTATATAACTTTCTCGCCCACCCGCCCTCCAAAAAAAAAAAAACATCACAAACTATTTCTGGCATGAAAAGTTGGACTTCAAAAAAGCTTACCAATTGGGGGGGGAGGGGGACGGACACAATTTTAAAGGGTTAAATTGGAGACGGCAAGACTTACTTTCAAAGTCAAGAAAACTGCCCCCTTTCTTTTAAAATAATGATTTAGACTGCTGAGTCTTTCATTTTGACAGACAGGTCTGCTTGGAAGTGCCAGAATTAGGGTCTATGACTTTCTATAAAAGCGCCCTGGAAGTTTTTAAAAACTGAAACTTGGCATCAACCTGTCTTTAGAAAACACCCAACTTTTAATACGTTGGTGGGGGAAAGTTAGTGGTTGCCCCTCAAGTCCTGGAGGAACGCAAAAAGGTTTGGCTCTCAGCTTGCTGAAGCTAAGAGTTGAATTTTCAGTTGTGATTTATGTGAGGGGGTTCAAAACATAAGTTAATCGGGTCCTGAAGCAATGTTCCAAAGCGAGGTGGGAAGCCTCCTACTGCGCATGCTCACTAACTTCCTCGAGGGATGGCTTTTTTTTTTTTTTTTTTTTTTTTTAACTCCACATTCTTTCAGACTGGTAATGCCCAGAGAGGGTTTGGGGTAACTTCCCTCCCTCCACCCCCACCCCCGGGGCCGCTGCGCGTTGTATACGTTATGAAATAGAATTTTGCTGGGATGGAACTCCTTGAGATGTGAGGTTCTTCCTACCGAACCTCCGACCCAAGGGTTCTGTTAGTTTGATTCAAAGACTTTGAAAATCTTTGGTGAAGGTGGCCTCCGTCTTCCTCCCCTCCCCTCCCCCCTTCCAAACTTTACCCCTGAAGCTTGGTGCGAATTTAACGTCTGAGATTTAGGTTCAAATCGACTTGTCTCCTTACGCCCCCTCCCCCCTCCAGGTTGCGGCATTCATTAGGTGGTTCATTGAATTCATTGATTGGTGATAACGCGGCAGTTTCTCTACGCACGCTCTGGGAATGGCGTCCGAGACCGTTCCCAAAGTGAAAGAAAGCCCCCCTCTGTGGACTTGTATGTGCTTCGCAGTTTCAGTTTGGGCAGTTAGTCCTTTTCGGTGGAATTGACTACAGTTAGGGGTTGACTCTTCGCCCCCTCCCCCCCGCCTTTTTTTTTTTTTTTTTTTTTTTTTGTTCCTTTAAAAGACCCATTGGTGTTCCCTTCCTCTCCCGGACTAGATTTCCGCCTTCTGCCCGTCCCATTGTTCGGGCTGTGCCTCGGGGTAGGGGCTGTCGAAATACCCAACTCCCTTGGAAACTTCTAACTCCCTCCCAGCGTCTTCTCCCTGCCCCCGCATTCTTCCCCCCTGGTTCCCGCATTCTTCCTGGTCCCTCCCCCTTCCCCCTCTCCACTTATAATAAAGAATTGAGTGTGTGAAAATGCTGATATGATTAGTGTGAGTGTTTAGTAATCAGTCTTGTGAGCTGAAGTTCTGGTTATTCAGCACTGAAATAATGCAAACAATGAAAGGTGACATGTTGGAGGGGGAAACTTTGAGATTATAGGAAGAAGGTCACTGGTTTGGAGTTCGTGGGGGAGATGACACTATTGATGGTTGCTGTCGGGACAAAAGGTTTTTTTTTGTTTTGTTTTGTTTTTTAAGGTTTGGCTGGCTGATTGCATTTGCGGGACTGAGTGTTTCAGTTCTTCGTATCTTTTCTGGTTTCTTGTAATCAAAAATTCTTTTGAATTCTCTTTTAGGTTGTGGTAAATTTTACTGCTTTGGGGGATGATTAAAGTTCAGGCTATGGAACTCGGGAACAAAAGCTAGATTGCTCGCTTCCCTCCCTCTTAACTGCCCCTCCCTTCTCTTCCTCCTCTTCTCATCCCTCCTCCCTTTTTCCCTTTGTAAAACTACCTTTGAAGGATAAAACTGTTTTCATATTCTGTGTTTAAGGGAAGGTTTAAGGCTCTCTTGCTTCGGCCAACTATTGCCTATGACTTGGTCTGTGGGATGGGTTTGTGGTTGTTTTAATAAAAAAAGTTATCTGTCAAATATTTTTAAAGCTCAAACATAACTTGGACTAAACTGCAGAGAACTGGAGAATTATAAATTCATTTGCAAATTAGAAGATTGTACTTATTAAAAATTTCAGGCTGTTAACAAAAGTATCCTTTTTAAATGGTTAAACAAAACCAAACAGGTAGATAAATGGTCTGATTAGGAAAATTCTAGTACTTTTGATCCTTGCTTTTTGACTTGCTTGAGAGATTCTGTTGTTTGGACCAACCAAGCCCAGTTCAGTTTGGATGACTCAAGAGTTTAAGATTCCCATTGTATCTCCAGAGAGACCATCTTAACAGGAAACTTTTCCTATCCAAACTTTTGCTTAATTAAATTACTGGTTAACCTTTTCTCCCCTTTAGGTTTATCACTATCATATCTAGATTTTTTGCCTTTAACTCCTTTAGTTTTACTTCAACTGACAAATCTTTTAATTTTTTCATTTGGTATCATCCTACTGATCTTGAGAGTCTTTAGCATTCTAAGAGGGAATCTGTGCTCTTTGGGCCCCCCCCCCCCCTTGTCAAATACTTAATAACAAGTCCTTCTGACCCTTTGAGAATAAGGAAGTAGGGGAGAGTAAAAGCAATCTGTTCCTTTGTACTAAGTATCATGACTTATGAATTCATATTTGGGAAACAAGTCATCTCTGGGAAACTTTCAAATCTGTTACAAAAGGAAATGACTAACAAAAGAAAAATAAAATAAAATAGATTTGAGCCATAATCAATAGGCATGGTTTCAATGAAAACAGTCTTGACAGCAGCAAACGTGGTTATGCTGCATTGAACATATCAGCTGGTGTAGTCAGGGAACTCCAGTCTCAACTTCCTGTTACTGAAGCTTTTGTGCACATATTGGAAATATTTGTTAAGTTCAGAGGCCTGCCATTCATTTATTTAAATGAACCCGGGATAGAGGAAAGTCTTTCAGAGCAGTTTGGTGTTGCTTAACTGAAACTTGCTTTTGTGTCAGTGTCACTAACCTATTGGGAAGGGATCAAGCTTCTTGTCAAACTGAGTAAGATCAAAGGGCAAGCTTTTTTCCCCTTGCCCTTTGTTATGACCAAGTTACAGTTAGGAACCAACTGCTCTAAAAGCAGATTTTCACACTTCATGGCTGGTTTCTTTAAGAAAAAGGCAATAATAGTGATAAGCTCCAAAGACTGCCTTTTCAAATTTGGAGGTGTTTAAAGCAATTGCTTTATTCACATTTTTTTACTTGTTGAGAGACTTTGTAAATTTAAAAATTGCTAATTGTCAGTGCTGAATACCTAATATAATTTTCCTCATTAATGTGAAATTTATGTGTAGCCTGAACAAGGGAACTTGCTTTATAATTCTTATCCATTTTTTTAAAATGAAGGTATACTTCCCCAAAGTTTGTTTTTCTAAAGTTTGAATTCCTAGCTATTTAATAAAAAGTCTGTAACTTGGATACACCTCTGAAGAGCAATTTTTACCTAAATTCTACTCTTAAGGCTACTAGAGTATAACGTAGTTATGGAGCTTATAACTGTTGGCTTAACTTTGAGCCTCTGCTAAAACGTATGTATTTGCATAATCACAGTTCTTTTTCTTTGTTAGAGCTTTCATTATTTTGACTGTCTTCTGAGATCTCTGGCTCTTCCCTAGAAACCATTTTTCCTTTTCTCTTCTCTACACCTCCTGCCCCCTGCAGTCCAAATCTAAATATGTGTGTCAAAGTAAAGCAGTGGTCAATTAACTGAGAAAGCCATTAAGTGGAATCTCATAAACAAATCTTTTTTAAAATAGTGAGTAGCTTTCTTATTTTATTATGCTAAAATATTTAATTATATTCATCTCTGGGGGGAAAAACAAGTTGACTAACTTTGAGAAGAACTATGTTCTTATTATCCAATTGTAAAAGATTTTCATTTGAGGTCCTGTGTTTTTTGAATAGAGAGTAGTTTTCCTCTTTCAGACTGGGATAAAATTAACAACTATAGTAATCAGGAGAAATGTTCAAATTGTAGGGATGAAGTCGTTTAAAGAAAATGATTGTAGAGGAGAAAAAGCTATGTTCCTAAATAGAAATGCCACTTAATGAATTGTTTTAATTTAAGCCAGCTCTATCTGTGGTTTGGATTTTACAGTGGTGTATGAATTCCTAAAATTGCTGTTGGGATTAAAGTATTTAAAACTAAAGTAGGTTTTTCTTTGGGAATTACAATATTTAGTTTACATTGTCCTTAAACAACTTCAGATTGAACATGGTGGCCAAATAAAAATATTTGATGGTGTTTGTTTAATGTATAGGATCTACTAGCTCCTAATTCTGCTTTGCCGTGATTAATTGTTTCTGACTGCCTGAGGTGGAGTGGGAAGGAGGAAGTGTTTTAAAAAATACTTTCAGGAACCAAAAATGTGTATTGAAACCAGTTCTCATTAGCTAATCACATTTAGAAGACAATGTTGTTAAATTGACATAGTGATTAACTTTATGTGAATATATGGTAAGGGAACAATAAAATTTCTCATAGAATAAAATTGAAATGCTTTGCCTTCTTTGGATATATATATATGTATATAAAAGTTTTAATTTTTTTAATCTTCACTCATAAGCACCAATAGAGTATTTAGGGATGACTCACTATCATTTAAAACTGATGCAATCAAAGGGAATGAGAGTAATGTACTAGTATTTTTAAATGTATTTCAGAACACCTTTTAGATTTATACTCCACCCTCTCAACTGGCCTCACACACCCTCCTTATTTAAGTATCCTTAAAAAAAAAAAAAAAAAAGTTGTTAGCCACATACCGTTATAGTGCCCTTCCTGTGCAACATGTGGCATGATATTTACTTTAGATGCAATTTGTCTGGACTGCCACAGCAGATGAAAGGTTTTTTCTGGGCACCAGTTAAAAGGAATGTGTGAAGTAAAATCTTCATAGGAAGGTTTCTGGTATTAATGGCCTGTTAATCAGTGGGAGGACTATCCTTAGTTCACTTGACTCCTATCATTTTAGGCAGCACAGTCTCTTCTGGTGGCTGAGAGGAAAAAACATCACCATCAAAACTTTGCTGCAGTGGATCTTGTTGAACTGAATTGGACTACTCTTGAGTTTTGACTTCTGTGTTTTCATAGGTGTTGTTCCAGTGTCTGGCAGTGAGACTGAGGATGATGACAATATGGATATTCCTCTGGACCTTTCCTCATCAGCAGGCTCAGGCAAGCGGAGAAGACGGGGTAATCTGCCCAAAGAATCTGTACAAATTCTTCGAGACTGGCTCTATGAACATCGGTTCAATGCTTATCCTTCAGAGCAAGAAAAAGCTTTATTATCCCAGCAAACACACCTATCCACACTACAGGTAAAGACCTCACTGAGAGTTAAGTGTATTGAAATACTTTCTTTTTTCAAAGGCATTTTGTGAAAAATTCCTCTATGATGAGGAATATATACATATGATGTGTGTGTACATAGTTCTTTTTTCCTGTCTTCTCCTCTTTAAAATGAGCAGTTTTATAGTGTTGAAAGGTAATCTGATTATTAAGATTACCTGATGTGTCTATCATAAGAGAACACTACTTTATACAGCAAATATGAAAAGGGAGGTTAAACCTTCCTCTATTGCCCAGGAAACTGGTTTGATATTTAAACAGGGACAGATTTCAGTGAGGTAATTCATGTTGTGTCTGTTGACATAGTCATTTGAACAGGGAAAAATCAGTAACTGTGGGAGGAGTGGCTCTTTTCATAGAGGAAAGACTTTCCTGTTGTTTATTAACCTAAATGCAGGAACAATAGGTAATAGGTTAATATACAGGAGAGTTAAAAGGTAAACTTCTTTCTTTAAAAAACATTTTCAGACAACCCGGCAATTTTTCTTTCTTTTTGAAGAAGAGTAAAAGTTTTTTTTTTTTTTTTTTTTTTTTTGTTTTTTTTTTTTTTTAATTCTGGGAGAGTCACTCTTTGCTAGGATCTGCTCAATTAAAATAATTTTAAAATCTAAATGGACCATTTCATACCTTCTTTAAAAAAAAAATTTTAAAGTGTTGATATATTTCCCAGGTCTGCAATTGGTTCATCAATGCACGCCGCAGGCTCCTCCCTGACATGCTGAGAAAAGATGGCAAGGATCCAAATCACTACACTATTTCCCGCCGAGGGGCCAAGATTTCTGAAGCTAACTCTATGGAGTCTGCCATGGGCATCAAAAACTTCATTCCAGCTTTAGAGGAGAGCTCGTTTCATGCCTGTACAACTGGACCAAACCAGAGCTTAGGAAGGCCACTCTCTCCTAAGCCCCCTTCCCCAGGATCGATTTTGGCCCGGCCCTCCGTGATTTGCCATACCACAGTGACTGCATTGAAAGATGCCCCCTTCCATCTGTGCCCGTCAGTCAGTGTCGGACAGAACACAG
The DNA here is from genome assembly GCF_016432865.1 of Antechinus flavipes. Lineage (NCBI taxonomy): Eukaryota > Metazoa > Chordata > Mammalia > Dasyuromorphia > Dasyuridae > Antechinus > Antechinus flavipes. Next base: position 501,603,115 of record NC_067398.1, read on the forward strand.
ATATGCAGCAGATAGCAGCCAACGGTTTCACAGATACCTCTCTCCTGTACTCAGAGGACACGGGTAAATCTGGACCAAGTGCAAATACCCAGAGTGGGCTTTTCAACACTCCCCCCCCAACCCCACCAGACCTCAACCAAGATTTTAGTGGATTTCAGCTCCTAGTGGATGTTGCCCTCAAAAGGGCAGCTGAGATGGAGCTTCAGGCAAAACTGATGGCCTAATCGTTTTTTTCAAGCAGCAGGATTCTCAGAAAATGTTTGTTATGGTTCCCTGAGTGAAGTCAAAAGACTAATGACTGCATTATTTTATATATGTTTTTTTATTAATATTTGCACAAAGGATTGCTGAAATGAAGCTTCCTGTTACTGAGATGTCTTCAATGGAATATAGTCATTCCAAGAACTGTAAACTTTAAAGCTACTGTAGAAACAAAGGGTTTTCTTTTTTTAAATGTTTCTTGGTAGATTATTCATAATGTGAGATGTTTCCCAAGATCATGTGATTTTTTTTTTTTTTTCTTATTCCCACCTTCTCCCTTTATTTTTGTTGGTATTTCTTTCAGACTGTGCAATACTTAGTAAAGCTATAGTCTTCTTCTCATTCCCATGTGGAACAGGATGCTGACATACTGTCTACTAAAGAAATTTTCAATTTTTTTAAGCAAGTATGAACCTAGTTGATTGGTGTTGCCTTTTTTCATGATGTAATAAAATATTTTCTTTAAAAGTGATGCACTGCAGAGTATTTTGTTGAGGAGGCACTTTCTAACAATAAATAGGAATTTGGATATAATTGAAAGATAAGAGTATCACATGTGAACAGGAATAAGAAAATGTAGTTATATCATTTTTCACTTTTTGAAAGACCTGGGACTACACCAGGGTACATAAATAGGATATATGCTATTTATTATTGATAGAGATGAGTCTTGGCTTAAAATCTTTTCTGCTGAAAATTAATCATTTGTTAACCTTTAGCATCCTAACTAGTTTCCCTAATAGTTGAATTCCCTAATAATTGAATACCATTCAAATACTAGTCTAGTGCTCAACAATGAACCTTTTTAAACATTTCAAATCGTACTGAGAATCCTTTTTTTTTTTTTTTTTTTTAATACGAGTACCCTCTATCACCTAGTTGTGACTTTGGCTATGAGTTTGCAAGCTAACTTCTCTCACTGTCTTTTTTGCCTGCTTCTTGTGATTTAAAATATATTATACTTTATCAATTAGTACATTTAAATACAATGTTTCCAGGTGAACTTGGTACAAAACTAGAATTCATAAAAAGCTGAACTAAAAATACATTAAAAGTGTTTCTTAAGGCAATAAAAGAAACATTGAGGTTCTAGCTACATTAGGATCTATCTTAACCATCTTCAAAGGTTAAAATTACCATACATTGTTACATTGCCATCAGTTTTGTGATGGGAAACTTAGAACAGCTAAAGTGAATCTTATGATGCCTTTTTCACTTAATATTTCATCACCAAAACCCCATTCTTCATCTTTCCAAATAATATGAAGTTGTTTGGTCATATAAGTGACAACATCCCTCCCATCTCTAGCATAGATTCTAGATAAATTAACCTAGGGTAGAAGGATGGATTTCAGGAGATCTGTAAACTTGGATGGTGGGGAAAGAAGGGTGGTAGGAAAATTACATTTATTTTAACTAACCTTGATTCTGGATCAGTTTTGAAACCAAGGCACTAATGAGTAAGCCCTAAAGAATCTTAGGGAATTGGTAAGTACTCATTTCTGTCAGAACAAAGTGAAGTTTACCTTTGGAAACTAGCCAAAGACTAAAAAAACAATGCTCAGAAACTGGAATTTGAGGAACAGTAAGGGCATTTTTGATGGTAGGTAACTGGTTGTTAAGCTAATTAACAAGAGGATGTGGCTGAGCTTTGACCTAAAGTGAACTAAAATTGAAGTACCCAATAGATTGTTTTTTGGGCTAAGCTTAGGATGCCAGGTCTAAGATCTAAAAATGTAACATAATGCTTTGTGGCTGAAGGGGAAACAATGATTTGTGATAGCTGTTGTTGGGCCCATGAGGGAAGTTTAGAATAGATTAATATTTCAATAAAATTGAACAAATTTTAACTTAATGGCAATTTTTTTAAATCTAATTTTTAGTGTTTTCTTTTTTCAGTTTGAAGTTTGCTCCCTCTTTCCCCCTTCCCCTCCCACTGAGAAGGCAAGCAATATGTCAGTTAAACATGTGAAATCATGTAAAACATTTCCAATTAGCTATTATTTCTCCAAAAAACTTAGAAAAATAAAATGAAAATTATGTTTCAATTTGCACTCAAGTTCATCAGTTCTCTCTCTGGAGATAGAATTTTTTCATTAGGAGTGCTTTGGAATTATTTCAATCAATGTATTGATTATTATAAATTGCTGTGCTTGACAAAGATGTGGTTCTCACTTCTTGCTTCCCTTTGTAATAGTTCAGATAGATCTTGCTATGTTTTTCTGAAACCATCTTCCTCATCATTTCCCACAACACAATAGTGCTCCATCACAATCATATGCCACGTATGTTCAGTCATTTGGAGCATTTGGAAATGGCATTTTTGAATGAATGGCTGCTTAAATGCAAATAGAAGGGACAACCTCACTCAGAAAGGTATTTTGATGGACTCCAAGTAGAGTAAAGCTTGCTCAGATCATGTAAGAAGACAGGCAATATTTTTTAACAACAGCATCAAAAGTAAGGCCCTTATCTTTTACTAAGTCTCCAGAAGACAAGTTGGCATTCTCCAACCAGGTCAAGATTGTTTTCATATTTTCCTTTCTTAAAAAGCAGGCTTTTCCACATCAGAGGGATCCAAATCTATGAAACCTCTGTTAGCATTCACATTTTGGCATCCTTTCTGATAGTGATTGTAAAAATTTCTTAGTTAAATACCAGTGTATTATCTTTACATTTTGTCATTCAATTACCAAACAGTTTTTAGAGAGCTTTTAAATATTTTTTTTTAGTTCCCTTGTTAGCTTGGTCCAATAAGTAGGATTGAAACACAATTGTAGAATTTTGTTGTCCAGTTCAAATACTACTCTTGAAAATAGAAATAAGTGAATCTGTACAAAACTAACATTACATTAGTTACCTTTTCCTTCCCAGATGGTAGTAAATCTGCACCATCTGGAATAGCACTTTAAAAAACTGTTCAAAATTCTCAGTTTTATGTCATTATCTGGTTTCACTTGTTTCAGCTGATCTCTTCTTGTAAATCTAGTATTTAAATGAACATGATAAGTTACATTGCTGCATTTTCAGAGCTTTTACAGTAATAGAAATGACAGAATATTAGAGCTAAAAGAGGCCTCATAGAAGTACAGCGCCCAGTGCCACATAACTACTAAGTGGGGGCAGACCTAGGCCTAGAAAGCAACCCCTTTAAAATCCAGTAGTATCTTTAGACTATTTTGTCCCATGGCTTTCCTTTTCCAAGTACTAGGATTTTTCTTCCAGGCCACAAAATTGTCATCTCCATACTCCATTTCAATTTGGCAAAGGCTGTTTCTATAGGAGGCTTCGAGATCTGATATACAGTATGCTAGTTTTCTAAATTTTGTGTGGCTGCATATTTAGTGAGTGAAATAATCTTGGAATCAAGCAATACCAAGAAATCAGTTTTATAGTTTTATGAAGTAAGCCTTCACTTAATACTTATGCTGCTTTCAATGCGTTTCATTTCCCACTCAACTTATAATATTCTGACCTTGGGATCTTGTGTTATTGGTTAGGCCTTAGTCCTTTACATCTTGAAATTGGGCTATTTTAGAATACTATTGTCCCCCCAAGCTAGTTTTTCTAGTGTTTTAACCCTTCCCTTCACCCTATGTCAAACTGAGTTAATTTACTTATCTTAACGAGTCCTAGAGGTATTTCAACCAGGTTTATGGGAATCAAGGATGGAATTAACAAAATAGAATCAAAAAGAGTAATTTTGCACTGGCTTAAGTATTAGTTTTCCCAACTTACATTCTAACTCCATTAAAAGCAGCAGATTAAAAAAAGTTAAAAGCTTTCTAACACTCTTCTCCCTCATTCCATTTCTGTCCTTAAACCCACTCTATCCTAAAAGAAGTAATCATCATCTGACAGGACCAAAGATAATTACTTGGGTCATAGTTTTCTGCTTCACCCAGTTAATGATCAGGCCTAAAACAAACAGGACAACTACCCGAGGATCAGTCCAATGGAGGAAAGCCTGCATTTTCCCTGCTGTGATCAGCAACAGCCGGCTGAACAGCTAGCTGGTTTTAGTTTCATAAAGGGTTGCTTCCTTCAAATTTAACTCAAAGATTAACCTTATCAGGTGAAATGTATTGCTATTAGCAGGCAGGTGCTGCTCAGTTTTTCACAGTCTCTGTTAATTTGAAGTCTGTTGAAGTACCTTTGATCAGAGTTCCTCAGCCTCCTCTAAGGCCTTGCCTATGTCCATAGAGGTTGACTCAGGGAAACATCAAAAGAAATGTAAGCCAGACTCTAATCTCTGTTTCTTCCTGTTTCTCTGTCTGCTCCACTAGGTTCAGAGAACAGCCTTTTCCCTTGAAGGCCTGTCCACACTCTCCTCAAGGCCATAAGCTTAAAGTATAATTGGTTATACTGAGAGTGCCAAATATCTACACTTTTGAGGGATTATTTTCTTTTGTAACTCAAAGTCCTTGCAAAATGGGGATCATTACTGACAAAAGAGCTAGGAAGATATGGAAATTCATACCTACAGGCCTGTCCTAGAAGTAACCGTTTAAGCAAATCAATTGTTTTTTGGAAGTCCATTAAAACATTTAATGCATATAATTTGACATTCGGATAGAAACACATAGATTCTCATTTGAACCTGTGAGAACTAAGTTATAGATTACTGTACTCTATATCATTCATAGAATAAGTAGTATAGGTAGTAGGTATTGTTATGGATAATTTACATTTTATAGATAAGGAAATGAGGTTTAGAATGACCTGCCCAGACTAAACTGTAGCTAATAGGTTTAAGAAGCAGAATTTGAACTGAGGTCTCCATGATCCAAAGTGACAGCATTTTAAGTACAATATTGGAATCTAGCTGGCAGGCATCTAGGTGGTCCAGAGCACTGGATCTGGAATCAGGAGATTTGAGTTCAAATTTAGCCTCAGATACTAGCTGTGTGATCTTGGGCAAGTCACTTCAAAAAAAAAATCAGTTTCCTCAAAAATCAGGATAACCGCAACTACCTCCCAGAGCTATTGTGAGGATAAAATGAAATATTTGTAAAGTGTTTAGCTCATGATAGGAGCTATATAAATGCTAGCTGTTACCATTACCATTACCATAGAACTGCTTTCCCTATTGTGTTCATGGATGTTGTACCTGGGAATGTTCATCTGGAGCAGTACATGACAATCATTGACTAAGCACTTACTACATGAAAGATACCGTGCTAGGGGTTGGAAATAGAAAGATGAAAATAGATAGCACTTCTGCACTCAAAGGGGTTTAGACTCTGGTATGGGGTAAGACTACACAAATAACTATTATGCAAGTTAAAATATGGTAAAGTCAAATAGATGGCATGAGGAAGGAAGATCACTTTGAAAAAATATGGGGGGAAGGGAGGTTGTAATCAGGTGAGGAAGTGCCACTTGAGCTGGACTTTTCAAGGAAGGCAAGAATTTCAATAAAGTGGAAATTTGGAGGAAATACATTTAGGCATGGGTTACATAGAGAAAGAACTCCCTGAGCAGGCCAAGTTGCCAGGAACATAGAATGTCCAGAAGGTAGAAAGAAATAAGAAAGCAAAAGTTAGTTGGAGCCATGTTGGGGAGGACCTTGAATTTTGGTCTGGGGTGTTCATATTGTATTCAGTAGGGAATAGCCCCTGAAGATTTTTGAATAAAAATATATCATGAATAGACAAGCATTAGGAAGGTTACTCTGGTAAGGATAAGAATGGGATGGAGAAGGGGGAAACAAGGAAACTAGCTAGGGATATCCAACCAATACTCAGCACCAAAGGGAGATTGTGGCCCAAATGCACGTCCAGAGAGTCCAGATACCATGGGAATCGGTGCAGAACGAGTGCATAACAACATTAAATAACTTGCTCAACTGGTTAAAAGGCAGGCACATCTAATAGCTAACTCAAGATGTTTTATCTGATAGATTCCAAATCCTAGTTCAAAATAAACTTTTAAAAAAAGGTAACTGCTGTTTTTTAAATTTGACAGTAATTTTGGCTGGAGTAGAAACGGAAGTTAGAATTATATGCACATGCTATATCATAGTCTATGTATTTGAAAGACATTGCTCCTGATCATCAATTTCCTCCTAATCAGGACTTCTTGACTCTTCTCCCTGTCTCACACATACCTCAGGAGTGGGTTATGTCCTACTTTCCTTCCCTTGGTTTATTTCTAAGTAATGAAGGGGCTGTTTCCCGGATCACCGGACTGCTTTTGGGAGGTGAGAGATCTTTTTTTATCATTTTGCTATCACTGCCATTTTCCTGGCCTTTGTTGGCTCAGATAAAGCTCCTACTAACGAAGGCTCATTTAAAATTGTGGTTTCATGGCTTTTTAGAGGTGAAAGAGACCTTAAAAATCAGGGAAAGCAGTAAGCTTATTTTATCGATAATGAAACATTTCAGAGATTTACTTTACTCCCCTTCCTAATTCCATAGTTAGTAGCTACAACTAGTAAGAACATCCACAGTCCTTGGTGTTGCAGAATCAAATTAAAATGTAATTAGAAAACATTTAGCAAAATTGATAAAAAATTCAAGAAAACATAGGTAATATGTGGATTCCTAAGTCCATGTGTGGCTGAAGGGAAACTTAGTTTACAGGTCCCATGTCAATTTGAGTTTAACATCATTGTCATTCTATATCATATTTGTTTCTAACAATTCACCTGGTTTCAATGCACTCAGCTTTGACAGATGGGGAAGATCTGGTGCAGGCAAGTGGGGGTGGTGGGGGTGGGAGTAGGACCCTCCGTGATGAGCATCCAAGAAAAGCCCTTAGTTCAGGGGAACTTAACCTGAAATCCATGAACTTTAAAAAACATTGATTCAATATAATTGCTTTCCTTTGTAATCTTATGTATTTTATACATTTAAAAATATATTCAAAGAAATCCATAGGCTTCCTCAGACTTAAGAAGAGGTCCTTGACACAACACAGGTTAAGAACCCTTGTCTTAGCTGATTATGTTCTAATCAGGCCTCAGAGGGAAACAGAAGTCATCTCCTGCCTCTTCTCCCTTTACCCTTCTCCAAGGGAGGCTTTATTTCCTGCCAGGAGGAGAAGCAGGAGCTTGGAGCCAGAAGTTTAGCCACTCTGCTGTCCTCAGAGAGAGGGAGTAGGGTGTGGGACTAAAATTCTATCTGCTTCATTAAATATTATTTGTCTGGGTTGGGGTGAGAATGTAGTTTTTAGGTTCAAGTTAACTTCTGATCACTGTTTGTTTTTTTAATTGGGAAAATAGGGTTTATATCCAAGTTTTCTGCCAAATACCAGGTCCACAATGAACACACACAGGAAATAGCAAAGAGACCCATTTATCCAAGTCAATAGCAAAACAAATCAAAGAAGGCTATCTACATAGGAGAATATGTGCCAAACAACACAGAGGGAAGGAGCGCTCCCATCGGGAGTGAGGTAAGCGGTCAACCAAGGGAGTCCCGGATCTCACCAAAGGAAAACTCACAAAAAAACCCCAGCTATAGGGACATGATGCAAACTGACAGCTCGTCTCACATGAGCTTCTTCCCAGATTTTTTCCCTCAGAAACCTGAAGTGGGATTGTATTTTTTATGATTAATTCTCTCTTAAAGCCAGAAGCACCTGAATCCTGAAGCAACTGACCAGACTTAAAGAGACGGAAGCTCTTGACCACCCTGCCTCTCATGCACTGATCTTTATCTGTGAGAGTCCCACACCAATGAATTTGGGGATATATATACATATATACACACATAATGTATGAATGTACATGTATAATACACACATGTGTGTGTGCAAGTATGTGACATATATGTGTGTTTATAGGAATATGTGCTTATAATTTAATGATAATAACAACCACAATAATAGCTGAAATACATTTACATAGTGTTTTAAGTTTGTGAAGCTTATTTATCTTTTGTCTTTTTTGGTCATTTTTGATCAAACAATAATAACTATCATTTAAATAGGCTTTGCTCTTTATAGAGTACTTTACCTATAATGTTTCATTTGATCCCTTCAACAACTGTATAAAGTAAATAATGCAAATATTATTCTCTGTATTTCACAGTTGAGAGGCTAAATGATTTCCTCAAATTCACCTAGCAAGGAAATTGCAGAGACCAGTCCAAGTCTCCTGACTGCTAGTCTAGAGCAAAGAAGAAAGCATCAAACTCCAGGAAATGGGAAATTTGAGTCTAGGACAGGCTCTCCCTTTAATTTGCTAAGTAATATAATAGGACTAATTCCTGATCCCTTCTAGGTATCTTCATTTATAAAATAAGGGATTTAGACCCTCATTTGGATAACTCCCAACAATCTATAGTTCATGATAGACTTAATGACCTTCAGAACTGCCCCCAAAACAATGATGCCATTTTGAGTATAAGTACATATAAAAATTATTTGCCTTTTTTTTTCTTCTTAAGGAACCTGTAATGATACTTAAGAATATAAAGATAGGAAAAAACCATACTAAATTCATGAGAAAGAAATCTAGGCTAGAGGTGAATTTTGAACATACACAGAGATTAATTTTCAAGGTCACCATCTAAAAAGGAGTATTGGAGAGAAAAAATCATAAATGTATTAATAAAAAAAGAGGTTACTGCCCTCTCAAACTCCCTTGCATTCAACTTCTTTGTATTGACCATACCTATTAAAATTACATTTATTTCATGTCTATTGCTACTTTTATTGTATGCCTCAATAGAATATGAGGTCCTTATGGGTAAAAAGTATATCATTTTCATCTTGTATGTACTCAATGCTTAGCATAGCACGTGGAACATAATAGGTCCTGTTGCCTGTTAATTGATTGAATTACCAACTCAAAAACCAACTTCACATTACTATAAAAATACTGTTTATTGTTTTTAAGAATAAGTGCTTCATATAATACTTTTTTTTTTTTTAACACCAACATTCTTCAGATGATGCTTTGTGGCCATGAGTCATAGAATACCATCATCTTTAGTGACTCAAAATTACAGATGTCTTAAAGGGCATCCACGTGGTGCATATAGGATGGCATATTATCAACAATGACTTGTGCAGAAGAAGTAATATAGAAGATATCTGAGAAGTGTATGACTGGAAAAAAGAAGAGGGCTGGTCATGTAGCAGGTATCCAGGATATGACAAAGAAGCTCCTAATTCTCATCAAGCATGATGAAGACTCTCCATTTCTGGTAGATTCCCAGGAGTAGAAATGATACAGAGGTGATACGAATATGAAAGATCACAAAGTCTATAGCAAGATATTGAAACTTTTAGAGGCATAGACGATATTTAATCATCACATATAGTAAAGAGTTGTTAGGCAGATGGTATCTGAGTCTAGAATTTGTGGACCAGAGTTTAAGATATGGGAATGTTGGGCAGAGTTATAGCAACACAGCGCTTGAAACATAATAGCTACTTGTTAAATATTTGTTATTTGATCAGTTAGGCTGTTTTTAACCTGATATTTATAAATCTAATCAAAAGAACTTTAGAGAACCTAGTAGAAAAGAATATATATATATATATATACATATATATATATATTCATCAACCTGGAGACCACAGTAAAAAGGAAAATGACATTAAAAATGTCCCCAAATTGAAAAGAGTGTTCTATTTGGATTCAGAAAATTCAACTTTACAAGCAAGGGATCAAGTTAATCTGAAAAAGATTTGGGCATTTTAGTGAACATCAAGCTGACTATGAGTCAACAATTTGGCAAGGCAGCCAACAAAGTGAATAGGAGGTCTACTCTCCAGGAGTAGGTATGTGATAGTCCCACTGTATTTTGCCCTTGTCTGTTCTACATATCACCTTCAGGAAGGACTTTGATAAATTGGAATTGATTCTGGGCAAGCAGGATTGTGAAAGATCTTGAGATTATGTCATATAAAAATAGGTGCAAGGATCCAGAAGAGTTTAGTCTTAGGGGAAAAAAAACACTTAGCGGAGACAGGATAAGTTTTGCCAAGTATTTGAAGGCTTGTCATGCAGAAGAATTTGAGTTGTTCTTGGCTCCAGAAAACTCAAAAAACGATAGGCTGGAGTTGCAAAGGTGCCAATTTAGACATGATTCAAGGAAACCTTCCTAACAATTAGAGCTGTCCAAAAGCAGAATGAGCTACCTATGAAGTGTAAAGGGTTTCCCCTTCAAACCAAGGCTAAATGTCCACTGGTCAGACATGGCACTGAGGGCACTTTTTTTCAGGCTTGGGTTGTCTTTGGAGTCTCCTCTGACTCTGAAATTCTGTGATTTTATGCCTAGAGGAAGGCCTCCAACACACTAGGTCCAGTATTGAGAACTTATAAGAGGAAATGGACAAAAGTAAACAGGATGAAAAGATGCAAATGGATGGCAATCTGTACTGTTGGATAGAATACTTATATCTGGGAGGTCATGCTAACATAGCATTACTGAAGCATGTGTATCTCCTAAGATTGCTGTAAGGATATAACATTTCTAAGGAACTTTGCAAAGTACTACACACACACACATATACATAGATATGCACAAATATGTGTGTATATAAATGTTGGCTGTCAATATTTTTATTCTTTTATGAAAATGCAGAGGCTAAATTGAATGAAAGCCACTTAGAAAGCTGGAATGAAAATATCCTTCAAGTTATTAACTGCTTTGTTTACTGAAGTTAAATTCAACAGAACTTAGGCTCATTCTTATATATTGGAGGCTCACTACTGATCCCAGAAATCTGACTGGGGCACAAAAACCTTTCTTCTACTGATGTCAGCAGAAAAGACCTGTGGGACCTCTTTTAGATTTTTCTTGGCAAAGATATTGGAGGGCTTTGACATTTCTTTCTCCAGCTTATTTTACAGATGAGGAAATTGAGGCAGATGGGATGAAGTGACTTGCCCAGAGTCACACAGCTAAGAAGTGTCTGAGTCCAGATTGAGCTCAGTCTTCCTGACTCCAGACCAGTGCTCTATTCACTTGTTCATGTAGAAAGTAAATAGTTTATATACATTTAAACCAGATGTTTAGAGTCATGATGATAGTGGCCTCCTTGGTTTGATTTTTATTTGGCTGATCTTAGAAAAGATGCATTATCTCTGTTCTAGATTTTTCTCTGAGTTCTAAACTTCTAGAGTTATATTTTCACTTTGTCCTCATCTTCTTGAGGAAATGAATTCCCCATATTGACTAACGGTGCTTACTCCAAAGGTAAGTGAGAGAAGAGAAAAATCCTTTGTGTCTTTTAAAAAAAAATTCTGGAGAAAACCTTTATTTTTAAAAAGTATTTTAGTGAGAAGTAAAAATTCAAAGAATATGACAAGAGGAAAAATTTACAATAAAATAACTGGAGGTGATTTTTTTTTTAAATAGCTTTTCATCAAAAACACATTTTCTCTCTTTCTCCTTCCCTCCCTTCTTCCTTCTTTTTTTCTCTTTTTTCCCTCCTTCCCTCCCTCCCTCTCTCCTTTCCTCTCTCTCTCTCTCTGGTAATTAGGGTTAAGTGACTTGCCCAAGATCACACAGCTAGTTAAGATTTGAATTCCTATTTGGTTATTCTATTTACTGTGCCACCTATATGCTCCATCATTTCTCTCAAGGCTGTTCATAGGCTAATGAACACATCCTTGAGTTTGACATTTTAGTAGATGTAGGTGGTGAACATAGATCAGGACACATGGAAGTTTTTTGTTTTTGTTTTTTTCTGGTTTTAGTTCTTTCAAATAGTGGCTTGGAATTTCCAGAAGGTGAGGAAGGCAAATAGCAAGATAGTTCTGCCATGAATGCAAAACAACTATGAGTTAGATGACTAGGAAATCTCTGCAGGCTTTCCTATGGCAGGGCCTAACACTGGGTTACAACTTAATAGAAAGAATTTTTTTTTTTTTAATTTTGATGAAAATCACATTGCTAATGGATTTCCTCTATAACAAGGAAAGATGCCAGACATTTCTCAACATTAGAATTTCTAAACTATCTCAACTCTTTACTTCTATTCTGAATGACAATAGTATTTTAGTGTCATACTGGGAATTTGTAGTAGCATGAAATGATATTACTTCATAGATTTGTTTTTAAACTAAAAGATTTTTTTTAAATTGTCCCTTCTTGTGGACTACAAGGGCAGGCAATGATCCAATTGCCAGCCTCAGTCAAGTTCTATTAGTAACGGCAACAAGGTACACATTCAAATGTATTTTTTGGACATGGCCACTGTGGGAATTTGTTTTATTTAAATATGCATATTTCTGCTTGTTTTCTTTCTTTTTTCTTTTTTGTTCAATGACAAATCAAATTAAAAATTTAAAAATGACTTTACCCATTTCTGGGGTTTCTGCCTTTGCTTTGGCCAGTTACTGAGTGTGGCTGGGCACTGAAACAACTCTTTACCTTTCATTACTCATCAGACATTCCACAATATTTATTGACTGAGGGCTAACTAAGGATGTATTCTAGACCAATGAGAGTATGATTTCAAGATTAGACATAGCTTTTACCCTCAGTGAATTTATTAGACCATAGGGGGGCGGGGAAGAGACAGGAAATATGGCATGATCTCAAAAGAAATAGCATTAATTCTGTTTTCCATTTGGGTGATCAACTAACCTCATTCTTGTGACAGCCTTCCTGGGTGAATCCCAGGGCAGCTTCTTTGCCACTGTATTCCTTCCAGTGGATAAAGCATTGAACCTGGAGTCAGCCTCAGGCACTTAGTAATCACTTAGTAGACTTTGGGCAAGTCACCTAACTAGTGATTATCTCAGTTTCCTTATCTGTAAAATGGGAATAATAATAGTATCTACTCCATGTAATGTGCTTAGTAGTAACTGCTTTATAAATGCTCATGTCCCTCCCTTCCCCAATTGAAAGACCAAGAAGAAAGCTTCTAAGAGGATGAACCACACTAGGTAGCCTGGCTTATTTTGCTAAGGGATAGGTCTTCAAGGTCTAGACTCCACTGGTTTGTAAACTCATCTTCTTTTTGCCTTTATTTGTTGGTTTTTCTCCTCTGAAGAAAATCTAAGTGTGCTAATTCTCCTCTGCATTGTAGTAATTCCTTCCCCTGTCCTATAAATGAAGGAACACAAAAACATTGTACTAAATACTGAGGGATACAAAGAAAGGAAAAAGACAGGAGTTCACTTTCCAATGGGAGAGACAATACACAAAGAGCTAAGTACAAATAATGTATATATACGGGATATACTGGAGTCAACAGAAGGAAGGCACCAGTATTAAAGGAGATCTAGAAAGGCTTCTTGTAAAAGGTGAGATTTTAGCTATGACTGGAAGGAAGCCAGAGAAGCCTCTCAGGAGGCAGAGAGGAGGGAGAGAATTCCAGGCATAGGGGAGGGCCAGTGAAAATGTAGGCTAAATAGTTCCTTACTCCAGGAAGATCAGGGAGGTCAGTGTCACTTGGGAAAGAGGTAGAAAAAAACTGGAAAAGATAGGAGAATATTTCATATTTGATCCTAAAGGTAATAGGAAACCACTGGAGTTTATTTTTAAAAAGTGCTTACATAGTCAGATCTACACTTTAGGAATACCATTTCAACTAATGAGTGGAAGATAGACTATAGAGAGGAGTGATAAAATCAGGAGAGCAAGCAGTAGGTTATTGCATTAGTTCAAGAATGAGGTGATAAAGACCTGGACAAGGGCTGTAGCAGTGTCCCCAGAGAGAGGGAGGCTAGAAAGAGAGGGGAATTAAGGAAGTAGAAATAATAGGATTTGATAATTGATTGGATGATGGAGATGAGAGAGAGACTATGAAATCCATGAAGACACCTAAGTTTTAACCTGGATAATTGGAGGATGGTGGTTCCCTACCTAGTAATAGGAAGATTAAGAAAAGGGAATGAGTTCAGTGTTGGACATATTGACTTTAAGATGTCTTTGAGTCAGTCATCCTAATTGAGTCTATTAGAGCAAGTCTGGAGATCAGGAGAGAGGTTGATGTTGAATAGATAGATTTGAGAATTGTCAAATAAAGCATAAGAGATATTTGGATATATTGGAACTTGTGAGATGATCTAGCGAAATAGTATAGAGGAAGAACTGAAGAGATTTAGGAAAAAGGCCTGCCCTCAAGGATTCTAATTAATCCTGTCTCTTGGAGGAAGAAAATGAGGATTTGTGCTGTGATTTTTGCATTGCTTTCTCCTAATTCAGAATCCAAGAGTGAGTCCTAGAATAAATCAGGAGACTATAAACTGCTTGGCTTTACCTCTTACCTAGTCCTCTCAGCAGCAAACAATCCTGAGTTAATAATAATGGTTTACATTTATATAACATCCAACATTTGCAAACCACTTTATAAACATTATCTCCTTTGACCCTCACCACAACCAAGAGAGGGAGGGTGCTATTATTTCCCCCATGTTTACAGATGAGGAAACTGAGGCTCACAGAGTTTAAGGGGACTTCCTGAGGGTCACTTAGCTAACTGAACCCTACTCTTCTGAATACAATTCCAATGCTCTTTTCATTATGTCTTTCATCCATCACACATTGCTTAGTCAGTGAGCATCTATTAAGTGCCTACTGCATGTCATGCATTGAACTTTAAAGGTACAAAAAAAGGCAAGGGATAGTAATAGAGATCTGAGGGTTTAATTCTGGATCCTTGGATTTGGTGTCTTTATTAGCTTTTTCCTTTGTTTCTTTCCTTCCCCCCATCTAACACTGGGCTCCCCAGGGGATGGGCACTGCCAAGGTCTCCCTTACCTCCGTACCAGCTGGCTGCCCCAGCTTTCAGCCGACCTTGTTCAGCTAGGACTTGGCTGCCCTCTGCTGGTCTCTGCCAAGTTAACCCTTCACCTCTCGTGCCCTCCAGCCGGACTTAGAGGAGTCCAGAGGGGACTGAGTCAGCCTGGCTATCACAGAGGGCTGACCCTGCCGCCTTCCACCGGCAGAATCTTCCTACAAGGGCCGGAAAGAAACTGGCTGAAACTAAAGTTAACCGGAAGATCCATTCTGTTAAATTTATAGAAATTCATTTTATTATTTGTAAAACATTCATAGAATTAAAGATTTAGAATTGGAAGGGAATTTGGAAATTGCCTCTTCTGAGACAATCACTTCACAGATAAGGACTGGAGTGCAAAGATTTGTCTAAAGACACCCTAATTATATATGGCAGAGTCAGGATTTGAATCTGTGTCCCATTCACTAACCTGAATCGTTCAGACATTTTATCCAATATTATAATTCTATTGCTTTATTTTTTATTTTATAAAGTTGTGTAAATATATACATACTGTGCATATATATACTTATATAGGCCAAATTTATCTCTCTAGCAAACCAATTCAAATTTTTCACATCTTTAACTTCAATTCTACATGTAAACATTTGCCAGAGCCTAAAGTATTTTGCTAGGCTTTAGGAATACAAAAACAAAAAACAACAAACAAAAAAAGGTTTGGTCCCTGCCCACAAGGTGTTTATAATCTGATAGGAGGGCTTAGACATGACCCAAGATAAAATGTGATAAAAGGACAAATGAGGGACAGCTAGGTGGTTGCAGTGGATACAGCACCAGCCCTGAAGTTAGGAGGATCTGAGTTCAAATGTGATCTCAGCCACTTAACACTTCTACCTGTGATCCCCAATTATCTCAGCAAAAAGACCCAAAAAACAAAAACAAAAACAAAAAGGACAAATGAAAAGGTCACAGGAAATTTGAGGAGGATCTTTTTCAACAGGAGGAATAACGAGGGCTTTATGTAAGAGATGAGTTGGGTCTTCAAGAAAGAATGGTGATTTTAAAAAAAAGAAACTTGTCCTAGAACCAAGTTTCTTAAAATGTGGGTCATGACTCCATCTGGGGTCTTGCACCTGAATGTGGGAATCAAGAAAGTGTAATTTATTATCAGTAAATGTTTGATTTGTATATTTATTTTCTATACTTATATGCCTGGAGGCACATAAAAACTTCTCAAAAGGGGTGAGTGGAAAAAACTTAAGGAGCCCTGGCTTAGAGAATGACCTGAGTACATACATGGTGAAGAAAAAGAGCTGATAGAGATTGAGGAATAACTTACAAGTCTAGTTTGGCTGAATTGTAGACTATTTGCTGTAGAGTCCTGTGAAATAAGGCGAGGAAAGCAGATTGGAGTCATGTTCAAGAGAACTCTAAATGTCAGCTTGAGGGATCTGAATTTTATTCCCTAATACACCCTGAGGTAGAGACAAGAGGCTGGGCAAACAACCCCCCAAGAACACCTTGTTCACCATCTCCTCTCAGATCCAGTTGGAGACAGTTTAGAACTCTCCACCCAAAGATTTGGGGAATAGCAAATACTTCTGGCTTAGTATTTACATCTGTCATCTTTATAAGAGCTATGGTCTGGCCTATTTCTAAAGGTGCTAAAGCCATAAGCTACTGAATACCCAGAACATTCTTTTCACTAAAGTCTTTGTCAAAATGATTCAGTCAGAAATTGATAAAGAGTTTATTAGTGGAATGATACTGAAGAAGCTATGTTAAATCTGGTTTACTACTTTTATTAATGTATTCAGATCAAATACCAGTGTAGAGACCAAGGAGGTATTCCAAATTGTTCAGTTGAGCTGGAAATTTGTCATATTAAAAATTGCCATTGTTTGAGACCTCAATATATTTTTGTAATACAAATGTTTTCATTGATATTTATTATTATAAGAGCATAGTTTCCAAGTTATCTACTTCAAACTCACTATGATAGTAATAATATTCATTACTCCACTTACTGGTCATTTAATTTTGGGCAAGTTCTTAACTTAGAATCATAGAGTTAAAGTTGGGAGGGACTTTGGAGATCACGTAATTCAACTCCCTCATTTTCATAGATTTGGAAATCGAGACTAAGAGGTTAGATTATTTGTCCAAGATCACATATGTTGTAAATTCCGAGCTGGGATTTGAATTGAGGTCCGTGAAATCAACTTTTTTCTCCAACAGGACATGTCTTCTTATCTATAAAATCACAAGGCTGTTTCAGGCTAACTCAGTAGACACTTAAGTATCTTGTATGGACTGGAAAAATAAAAAGCAAATTAGTAGGTCTCAATGGGTAGACAATATGTACATATGATAGTTTATACAAATTAATATGCGTTTGAGAAAGAGGAGGCACAGTAGGGAGTAAAGTAAGACATGGGTAAGAACAGACATCTTGCAGGAGAAAGAATCTGAGCAGTGATCTGAAAGGAAGTAGAGAATGCTAGAGGTAGAAATTGGAGGAAAGTGCATTACAAGACATGAAGGACAGGTAAAGAAATGCAAGAAGACCAGTTTGTCAGGAGCCATTTAATGAATGAAGAGAAATGAGTCTGAAAAGGTAGAGTGAAGCCAGATTCTAAAGGACTTTAAATACCAAATTTAAAAGTCTGTTTTTGACCTTAGAGGGGAGAGAGAGACATTAGAGCTTACCGAGTCGGGGGTACATGGTCAGACCTGCGTTTAAGGATTATATCTTTGGCAGTTGGGTGGAAGATACACAGACTGCAGGCAGGCCAATTATAATGCTATTGCAGTGATCCAGGTAGGAGGTTGGAGCCCTGACCTTCTGAGTAGAGGTGGGACTGGGGCAGGACAGATATAAGAGATCTAATAGAGATTAAACTGATTACATTAAACTGATTGATTGGATCTTCAGGGGACAAAGAGTAAACATCCCCCAAAGTAGCATGTGTGTGTAAACTATTAAAATGTCAAAATAACTATTAAAATAATAGTATTGCAGCCTAAGTGACCTTATGTCATTGTACGTCCTGAGCCTCTAACCCTTGAGTTAAATCAAAAGATATGCATTAGGTAAACAGTCAGCAATGCTTGTCTTAGGCAACTGTTTAAGAGTGGTTTCTTCTTAAAGCCTTGAAACTATTTTAAAAAGCTGGCTTATATTGGGCAATTATTAATGTACCATAGAGCTATAATTATTCAGATAAAAGAATAGAGAGAAGAATGTTATATATGAATTGCTTTATGTAATATATTGCACATCGAAGTCTGAGCTCCCTTCCTTGCTGACTGACATATTCTGATAGAACTTTCCTTGTAAGGGGAACAGAGATTTTTGTCCCCCCGGCTGCAGTGGCTGCCCATGACAACTGAAGCTAAATCTGGCATACCCGTTTCCTGCCTTATGTAAATACACCTGGGATCCACTAATGCCATCAGAGATCTATTCAGTTATCTAGTGGCTCTAGACAGATCAACCTAGCAGGGCTTTAGGAACTGAGGGGATCATCTCTTTCCCTCCCGTTCAACAGTCCTTGTTTGCGTTAACCCTGAAATACAGGAGTTAGGCAGAAATTTCGGAGAGTGACAGCTTGCCAGTAGCATAGTTTTAAGATCAAAGTGCAGGCTTCCTGAGCAGGGGCTGAAACATTAACCAGACCTTGGAAAACTGTCTATAATTGCCTGTCTCCTTATTCAAGTCTATAGGAGTGCTTTTCCAAATACAGAACCAAGTGTGTGTGTGAGTTGGCGATGATGACGATGATGAAGGCAAAGACCAGCAGCCAGGAAAAGGCTCTCTTCCTGTCCTTCTGAGAGCTGCTGGGATATACAGATTGGAAGACAAAAACTGCGCTCGCACACTCTCCTTGGGAAAGAAAAGTCTCAGGCTCAGAGATCAATCCTTATTGAAAAACCAAAGACACAAGTATAGCTAGGCAGAGCCCTTTGCAGAAAACAATTTCTTATTTGTCAGGAATCTCCCTGATTAAAACAAAACAAAACAAAGCCCAACGAGGGGGAGGGAGGTTCATTGTTCACTTCCTCATGGAAAAGTCACATTCTTGGATGAAATTCCAAAGGATGTCTGACTTAGCAAAGATTATTTCACTTAATAAGGACATTTGTACACCAAAATGGGGGTGGGGAGTTTTCCCTATTTTTAAAACTTGAATTATAAAAGGTTCCTTCTGGTAAACATTAGCCCTTCCCTCTCCCGGCCTCTTCCCTCCTCCCCCAACCAATCTGAATGTCTATAAGCTTGTAATAAAAAAAAAAAAAAAACAGGGTTTTCAATCTAGAATATAAGGTCTTTGAAGGCAGGAACAATTTTCTTTCAGTCTTTGTATCATCCCCTAGTACAGTGACTGACACCTTGAAAGTAGGTAGGGAACAACTGCTTGTCCAGTAGACTGAGGATTCACAATTTTGTGGAGGAAGGTTAACGCAGTAGGAAGCCACCAACCAGGATCTGGCTGATAACAAATGAACCAGTTATTCTAGATGGGTCACAAAGCAGCCCACTAATCAGTCAGTCAGTCAGTCAAGCCTCCTCCGGGATTTCTGATGAGCCTTCAGTCTGGTATCTTTTAGATTTAGGTGGGGTTTTCTTTAAACATGGCCCCAGGCTGAATGTAGACCTGTAGACAAAAGCCTACTTTTAAAAATACTAACTGGTCTCCAGCAGTCCTGTCTGACCAAACAATCCTCAGTGTGCTCGGAGTTTTCTTTTATTCCATTTGGGATGGCTCTGGCCAATTCAGCCCATTGATGTGGCAAATATATATATATAGTTTCAGCACATAGGGGCCTCTAACTTTTTTTTCCTGAGGGTGTGGGCTAATGTTTATACACAGATGCACAGAGAACCTGCATTGAGGCATGAACCAATCCCCAGCTAGTTGCACAGAAAGCCTGTCCTCCCACACCCTGGGGCTAAGCTTACTCCCTTGTTCAACTTTTAGAATCTTTGTTATGGGAGTTACATAAAAGATGGCCCTAAAGCTGCCCCCAGGTTTGCTCTGGCCAGGATTTGGCTGCTTTTTTTTCAAGAGTGAGAGTTGATTGGATACTATGTTTTATTTTGTTTTTTTAAATGTCCTAAAAATGTATTCTCCAAAACGTTTTTTTTTTTTTTCTGGAGAAAAATGATAATATATTGTTTGTGGTGACACATATCTACACATATAGAGTTCTCTAGAGAGAGAAAAGGCTTGAGAGAAACCATAATCACACAAGCTTTCATGCTATGGGGGATCTTTTTCTTTGAGCCAGACGTTTGGATAATTTAAATATATTGAACTTAAATGGGTGGGGGAATGAGGACATCAGCAGCATTTTTAAAGTTAAGAAAAACTACAACTGAAGTTTTACTTTGAAGCCTCACCATGTCCTAGCAGTCAGCCTGGGTTCTCGGGACTATGCCATCCAGATGGATTTTGCCAGTTCCTATCAAGTTAAGGAGATTCAGGTGGGGACATGGCCATGTTAGCAAAAAGTTGGCTTAGTCAAAGTGGTTGATGCACATTAGTGTGCAGCCGTAGACAGTGTAATAATCGTAAAATCAGGAAGGCTTGGGTCAGATTCAGACTCAGATACTAACTACATGATCCCAGGCAAGTAACCTATTTTTTCTGTCCCTCAAATTTTTCTGTAAAAAGAGGGGATTGGACGAATGAATTTCAAAGTCCCCTTCCCATTCCTCAATCTAGGTTTGTGAGGTCGTTTCGGTTATATCCAGTTCGTGACCCTATTTGGAGTTTTCTCGGCAGACATTTTCCATTTCCTTCTCCGGCTCATTTTACAGATGAGGAAATTAAGGCAAAAAGAATTAAGTGCCTTACCCTCAGTCAACTGTTAGTGTCAAAGGCTGGATTCGAATTCAGGAAGAGGGGCTTTCCTGACTCCAAACTCAGCACTACCTAGCTGCCTGAAATCTAGGTTGGCACTTAGCTAATGAATTCATCTGTCACAATTACACAAAGATTGTGATCTCTCCATATAAGTGAAGGAAAAAACCCTGGCTGATGAAATTAGTAACCAAAAGATCAAAGGAAAATATGAAGTTGTCAACAAGCATTTATTAAGCACCGGCTCTCTGTCAGGCATTGTGCTAAGTACTAGGGATACAAAGAAAGGAAAAATATTTCTTGCCTTCAGGAGACACTTTTCTTCTCTGTAGCTCTATACAAGCTTTCATGAATGCTCCCTAGAAATATGTGGATCTCAAAATTCTAGAAGTCAGACTTGTCAAACAAATCTACTTGATCTTATTGATTATCTGGCCTGTGGAATGTTTCTATCAGCTAATATTGATTCTTGTTTTCTATGTCTGATTTCACTTGGTGAGAGATGGTTTGAAACAGGGCCAAAGAGAGAGAGAAGAAAAGCCCAGAAACAAGTTACTTCCTTAACTGTCTTTGCATGTATAATATAAACTAGTGTTTATATTATATTATGGATAAGTCATTGTCCAAGGAGAGAAGATTCTGCCTTGGTTTGGACCTTTAATGGGGACCTGTTCTCCATCTCAGACCAGCCCCCATGGAAGAGCTCCATGATCTGAGTCATGTTGGACACCATCTTGATCATTTGGTTAACTAACATGATATTAATAAATTATCCATAGAGCTTTCTTGCCAAAATTAACTGTCACCAACTACAACACAATATGGTACAGTAAACATTCACTAAGCACCTTCTATGAGCCAGGCACTATGAAGAGCACTGGTGATACAAATACAAAAAATGATATTCCTAGCCCTCAAGAAGCTGACCATCTGGTGAGGGGGAGTGAGAGAAGACAAAACTTAAAAAGAAGCCAAAATCAAGGATAAGAAGCAGGGAGTATAATATCACTGCAAGAGAAAACAAACATTGCAGCTAGTGGGAAATGAAAAATTGACTGGGTTTCTGAGCCATCTTTAAAGGAAAGCTTTGCGAGGAGTTTTTTGTACCCCCAGTCTGAGGCTGAAGTATATAGTCAAAAGGTAACAAAGATTACTTGCAGTCAGGATTGAGTGAATACTGATGAGGAGAAAAGGCAAGCTCAGAATAAAATTACAAAGTTTTTGGTGAAGTTTTTTTAACGGGCAACATTGTCAGGTTATGTAACCCAAGAATTTCAGCAGATTTGGAGGCCTTCATCTAGTCCAGTCTAGGTCAACTACTATCTCAATAGGCCCTCTGCAACATCAATTACAGAGTGATCAACCTCTGCCTTCCAAGCACCCTAGACTACCTTTAGAAAGCTCTAGCGTGGGATAAGTTTTCTGATATCAAACTAAATCTGAAGTGAAATGAGTAGAACAAAGGGAACATCATCTACAATAACAACAAAATTATGCAATGATCAATTATGATGAATGTGGCTCTTTTCAAAAAGTGAGTGATTCAGGCCCATTTGTCTTGCGATGGAAAGCCATCTGCAGCCAGAGAGAGAATTGCAGGGACTGAATATGTATCACAACATAGTATTTTCACCTTTTTATTGTTGTTTGCTTGCTTTTTGTTTTCATTCTCATTTTTTTCTTTTTGATTTGATTTTTCTTATGTTACATGATAATTGTGGAACTATATATAAAAGAATTGCATATGTTTAACATCTATTGGATTACTTGCTGTCTAAGGGAGGGGGTAGGAGAAAGGGAGGGAAAAAATTTGGATACATTGTTTTACAAGGGCAAATGTTTAAAACTATTTATGCCAGAAAATAAGAAATAAGAATAAATAAGAAACCAAAAAAGAAAGAAAGAAATCTAAGTCTGCTTCTATGGAGTTTTTACCTACTACCCCTGTCTCTGGCATCTGGAGAAAAGCAGAACAAGTCAAGAATTTCTCTTCCACATGACAGTTCTTCAATATTTGAAAATCATTCTTCTGTGTCTGTCATCAGGCTTCTCCTTTACAGGCCAGGTAACCTTAGTTCCTCCAAATGTTTATCCTATGGCAAGGTCCAGTATAAATGGGCATGGAAGGAAAAGAATCCATTAGCTGAGCCTAATTTATATTATATCAGAAATAGTTACAGAGCACATTTATAATACTTGAGGGTAGGATACCAGCAGATTCCACTTTAAACATCAGCATGGCCCAATGGGGCAATACTTGGTTATAATCCTGCTTTTTTTCTGCATATGAGAGTCAATGGAAGCTTTCCTTCTCCCTTCTTTTTCAGCCTTTATTCTTTCTGCCTGTAATAAGTAGTCATGAGTGGTAATATATGAATGAATCTGCAAAGAGTTTCCCTTTCCTTATCGGCAATAAGAATGTTTTATTTACTGATTCCAGATGATTAATCCTAATTTTCAAAAGTTATTTTATAACATTCCTTGGTTAGTTCTATAATTAAATAATCTATTGAGGTATCTCAGTCTAACTTTAAACATACACATACACCCAAACTCTCCCAATCCCTTGTCTCCTCACTATATACATATGCACCTATACACACAAAACATAACAATCCACCTTTTTCTAATAAATAACCCAAATTTTCCCTGTTGAATCTTTAACTCATTGCTAACATCCTGCCCTTGCTAGCAAAAGAAAACAGGAGGTCCTTGACCTCCCTATAACTTGGCCTTCTTTAACTTTTTCCCCTCCTGACCCTTTTTTACCAGAGAATTTTTACAAGATCCCTTCTTGACTCTGTTTCAGGCAGGGTTCATGTATGTGTAGTGCCTTTGCAGGTTGTGTGTTCAGAATCAAGGCTGTAGTGAAATCCCATAATGCAACATGGGCAAGCACTGCCAGAAACATCTCAGATATAGTATGCCTTTGTTTTGGGGTTAATTTTTGGTCTTTGTGTTCAGAAACCTTTAATTGTTGTCCAAAAGGATCTTCAAATTCAGTTATGTGATCCCATGTGGAACTGAGACCACAGTTTAAGAAGCCTTGCTGTAACCTATGTTATGGTGATCAATAGTGAAATCAAGGTTTTATGTATTAGTTAATGAATCTGTACTGTGGAACCTAAGAACTAAAATCTCAGAATCCTTATCCTCAATCTTTTTTTTTTTTTTTTAATTTCCTCAGAATGTTTTAGATAAGTGCTTCAGCCTGTTTCCTTAACAATACTTTAAGATTTCACTTATTTCACTGAGTTAAAAAAAAAATCTCCTTTTCTTCCTAATAGCTCTCACTGTCTCATCTTCCCAATGAAGACCTACTACTTTTCATTCTCTCAGAGGAGATTGGTATTGGAAAATGTGATCAATAAAGAACTCTGGTGTACCAGCCCAAGACTAACCCCTCAAAATTTTTTCTTTTAGTGCCTTTAATGTTTATAATCCCCATTTGACTAAGAATAAAATTGCAGCTTCAGATTTTCTGGAAAAGGGGGACTATGAGCATGAAACATTGCATATACTATCAGACTCAGTAGATGTGTTGGTTAACTTTTTCAAGCCTTATTTTTTTTCTCTTTAGTTTTAATTATGATTACAATGATTAGATAATTAGATAATGATTACAATAGGTAGATAAAGTGATAACATTTACATAGCATTGACCATATATCAGATGCTGTGTGTTGAATTGGTCAGTCTGGTTCTCAGGGAGCTGGCAATCTAGTGTCCAGCCCATGGGCTCTTAAAAACTTGAGCCATTGGGACAAAAGCTCTGGAAGGCTGTAATAAACAGACAAACTTGACTGTAGATTATATACTCTCCAAGAATCAATCTGGCCAACTGGAGACTGAATGGATGCCCATGAATTGAAGAATGATTGGGTAAATTGTGGTATATGAATATTATGGAATATTATTGTTCTGTAAGAAATGACCAGCAGGATGAATACAGAGAGGCTTGGAGAGACTTACATGAACTGATGCTGAGTGAAATGAGCAGGACCAGGAGATCATTATATACTTCCACAACAATACTATATGATGATCAATTCTGATGGACATGGCCCTCTTCAACAATGTGATGAACCAAATCACTTCCAATAGAACAGTAATGAATTGAACCAGCTACACCCAGGGAAAGAACTCTGGGAGATGACTATGAACAACTACATAGAATTCCCAATCCCTCTATTTTTGTCCACCTGTACTTTTGATTTCTTTCGCAGGCTAATTGTACACTATTTCAAAGTCCTATTATTTTTGTGCAGCAAAACAACTGTTTGGACATGTATACTTATATTGTATTTAACTTATACTTCAACATATTTAACATGTATTGGTCAACCTGACATCTGGGGAGGGGAAGGGGGGAAGGAGGGAAAAAGTTGAAACAAAAAAATTTGCAATTGTCAATGCTGAAAAATTACCCATGCATATATCTTGTAAATAAAAAACTATAATTAAAAAAAAATCAATCTGGCCAGATATGGAAATGATCATCATCAGAAAGATGATTAACACTTTTGGTCATGGAGACCTATGAAACACATGTTTTAAAAGGTTCTTGGTCCTGTATGGCTCCTTTCTGCTTCCACAACCATAGTGCTAGAAAAGTTGAAAGATGACCAAAGAAGACTAAGAATCACATAGTCCTCAAATCATCTTCAAACAACTTTGCTGTTGCTAGACAGCACAATAGCAAAAGCCTGGACCAAGGAAGACTCATCTTCTTGAGTTCGAAATCAACTTCAGACACTTAATAGCTGTGTAACTCTGGCCAAGTCACTTAACTCTGTTTGCTTCGGGTTTCTTACCTGTAAAAGAAGCTAGAGAAGGAAATGGCAAATCTAGTATCTTTGCTAAGAAAATACCAAATGAGGTCACAAAGAGTCAGATCACTAAAATGACTGAATAAAAACTCTCAACGCACCTTCTTTGTTGGAGTAACTGAATCATATCCATACTGACATTCTAGCTATAAATGATCCCAGAAAATCTAAAAGAGTTAAACCAAAGAATGACTTACAGGTTCTCCCTGAGGAAATAAAAGAATTGGCTTAATGAGTTTTGTTATGTAACTAAATTCAAGTTGCTCATTTTACCTTGCAGTGCTCATAAATATCAGCAAGAAGAAATCACCACTTATGGACCAACATCTATATAAGATATGGATTCATAACATTTTTAAAATCATGAACTCTTTGGACAATCTGATGCAGCCTATAGATTGTTAAAAAATGTTTTTAAATTCATAAAATAAAATATGTAAGATTACAAGGAAACCAATTATATTGAAATTTAATTATGAAAAAATATTTTTAAATGAATGCGCCCTAGATTAGAACCCTTGTAAAGAATGAAGAAATAAGAGAATTTCCAAGTAAAACTTGAAAAGTCCTCCAATCTAAATCAATTACATACATTCATACTCTGTGGTATATGGGAGCACAGCAAAACTGACATCTGAAAATAATTGGTCAGGTAAAGAAATGAAAGAGGTTGAAGGATTGTGATGACTCAGAAGGCTCATTTCTATATGTAATGAATATTTTTCAAGAGCAACCACTGCACATCCGCAACCTCTACCCCTACCTTTCCATACCTCAAAAAAGAGAAATGACTGGTTATTGACTGAACAGTCATTTCAGAAACTGATGATTCTGACTGTAGGGCATCAAATACATATATATAATCAGATAACTGATTAGAGGGAATATCAAAATCCATACCGAGTTATAAGAAAGATTAAAGCTAAGAAGAAGATACTATGGGTAATTATAGTAGTTCCAATCCAATCTTTTAGGGAAAGGGGAATGGAAAAATAAGAACTGAGACTATTACTATTTCTAAGATGAGTTTAAATTATGCAAAAATAAGGAGGCCCCAAAACCCCAGAAACTGAGTTTTATAAGTACTTGATTTTCTTGCTAAACTGCAAGGCATGATAGTGAAAGTCAGTGATGATTTACAATAGAAACTCATTTGTAAAGTAAAAAATAGCATCTTAACAAAAAAACAAAAAAGCAAGTATGGGAGAAAGAATTTGTGGGGAGCTTTGTGAATCCTGACTAAAGTATGTTTCCCCAAGGGAACAATCAATAAATAATAAAAACACAATTTTATTTTATTATGGAATTAACTTCAGGAAATATGTGAAGTGTTAAATGGAACACATATATAAATAACATATTATATGTAATACAAAATATACCAAATGCATTTTATATATATGTAAAGAAAGATCATATTTTAAAATGACAAAATAGAAGTAAAAAGGAACATATCCCTTAGTTTTTTTACAGTCATTTCTTTTTATCAGCAACAATCATGGAACTGACACATGTTTATTCTGCTATGTTAGTATATAATGCACATGTAAAAGATAGAGCAATGACACTTTTAAGAGAAAACAGAAAGTAATGATTAGACTTGAATACATAAAAAAATCTTTACTAGAGGTAACACAAAGTTTTAGAGTTCTCAGATTTTCAAGATATATCAAAGAGAGAAAGATTCCAAAAAAATAAAAAAGATCATTGATAGGATACTTTTAGCAAAGATGGGAAGAAAGGAGAAAGGAAGGGAAGGGAAAGGAGGGGGAAATGAGGGAAGGAGAGAAGAGAAGAGAATGAGAAAGAAAAGGAGAGAGAAGAGGAAGAAAAGAGAAGAGAAGAGAAGAGAAGAGAAGAGAAGAGAAGAGAAGAGAAGAGAAGAGAAGAGAAGAGAAGAGAAGAGAAGAGAAGAGAAGAGAAAGGAGAAGGAAGAGAAGAGAAGAGAGGAAAGGAGAAGAGAGGAGAGAAGAGAGAAAAGGAGAAGATAGGAGAGAAGAGAACAGAAGAGAGTAGACGGGAGGGGAAAAGAGGAGAGGAGGAGGAGAAAGGAGAGGAGACCCAGAATAAGTTTATATATGTACTTTCTTATTCATATAAAATATTTATGGAAATAGTCTATGCATTCTTTGAGGTTACCCTTAATGAAAATGTGAGGAGGAAACAGGTTTTCACAAGTGTTTTATTTGAAGCAGACCACATATTCATAGCCACATAATTGACTGAAAGACAGAGAGAATATAAGAATCCTTTAGTTTATTTTTCCTTGATGTAAGAAAAATCGAGGAAACTTGGTAGAATGCAATTCAGTTATAAAGGTTTTCTTTAAGTGAGATTTCTTCCCTACACGTTTAAGTCTTACAAGGTTTTTATGAAACAATCACAGAAAGGACTTTATTTAATCATTATATGAGGATCTTTATTAAGCAAGGAAGCAAGGCAGAAGACAGATGCACACCTCTGAAGATTTTGTCAGTGTCTTGTACAAAGTCCAACTAGAAAAGGGATTTCTTTTTGTTGCAAGGTGCTCCCCAATCTCTGATTTTCATATGACATTTTGCCCATTTAAATAGTCCTGGAACTATCAGAAGTCTCCCCTATGAGTTCTGTAGTCATTTGAATGATATTAGTCTATTGTTGCTTATTGTTCACACTTATGATGATAGTTTAATCTTCAGTATATTGAGTTAGTTCACCAGTACATATATTTTGGACAGGCATTGAAGAAGGATAATGAGCTGTACATAAGAGGACTATATCATATGGATTATATTTGGGAAATACAGTAATACGTTCAATGATCCCTAGCTACTTTGCCACAAAAGCCCACTTTTTTTTTTTTTTTTTTTTTGAAATACCAGTATACTTACAGTAATCTTATATACTTGTGAATCATAGTCCATCATGCTCAGGTGACCAAGAAGTCAATGGAAATATAATGGGGAGAGTGGAAGATTAAAAAAAAAAAAGAATGGCCCCAAACCAGGTAAATTAAAAGCCACGGATGGCTAGTGGATAGATGGAGATTACAGCATATTGTCAGTAGACATGTGCATGTGAGATATAGCATAATAGAAAATATGATGAATATTTTGACTAGGAAAGGATGATGAATCATAAAATGATAATAAACAACCTTTACTGCTGAGCCATTTAGCCCCAAATATTGAGATTAACTGTGGTAGACTACAAAAAAAAAAAAAATTGGATTTGGAGCCCTAGTGGATTTGATTCCCAGATCTGCTATTGAATATGCTGGTGACCTTAGGTAAATCAGTTCACCTATTTGGGCCCCAGACAGGTCCTGTTTCCTTTAAGGGGGTTGGATTAATCATTCCTGGGATTTCTAACTGTTGTAAATCCTATGATCCCAAATAACCAAAGGCATTAGAAAGATCTTCCATGGAGGATTTAAAGAAAGACACAGATGGGAATCACACAGGATGAGAAGACATGGATGGATTATGAATGATTTTCACTGTCCAGAGGGACTATGCACACTAAAGAATCAAAGTAACATATGGAAATAGGCCCTATCTGCTCCCTTCTATTTTGTCTAAAAATATTCCTCAGCTAGAAAACCAGAGCCCTAATTTCCCTGCATTGTATAACCTGTGCAAACCATTAAAGTAGCTTCATTGGCACAAAATTTCATTTAACAAGTTTTTCCCTCTCTTTTGTCATACTTAGCAATGCTGAAATAAATATACATCTGTTTGCAAGGAGCAGGGTCAGCCTAATGGGATCTTATCCTATGGCAAAGCTCTGGATTCTCTGTTTTCCTTATAGTTCTTCTGAGCTTTGTGATTTGGGGGCAGCTAGGTGACACAGTGGATAGGGTGCTAGTGCTGAAATCAGGAAGATTTATTTTCCTAAACTCAAATCCAGCTTCAGACACTTACTAGCCATGTGAACATGGGCAAGTCAATTAACCCTGTTTGCCTCAGTTTTCCCCATCTATAAAATGAGCTGCTGAAGAAAATGAGAAAGCCATTCATCATTTTTGCCCAAAAAAACCTAAATGGGGTCACAAAGAGTAGGACAGAATTAAACAATAACAAACCTAGTTCTAGACAAACCAAACTTGGGGGTGGAATGAAGGAAAAGGAGGCTCTAGGCTTTGTTACCTGGGAGAAAGAAGGAAGTATATTTTGCTAGAAAAACAGAAAACAAGATTCTAGTCTGCACTTGTCATTCCTATGAATTTTCAGATGATATTGTTATCAGATGATAACAATAGTAAGAGCTAGGGAAGAGCAAAGTCACCAGGAAGTACTAGGCCCTACCTCATTTCTTTGTTTCAAGGCTGATTATAGGAGGGAAATCATAAAGAAAGCCTGATATTTAAACTTCTACTAGGAAGTGTGCTGAGAGGTAGGGGTGGGGAGATGGGAAGAGCTTTAAATGTGGGCAATCTGAGTGTTTGCCAAAGAAGTTGATCCAATCTTCGTTAACCTTTTGAGCAAAATATAGTAGACATACATTTAGAACTCAAAGAAACCTTAAAAGTCATCCACTTCAAACCTTTCATTTTACAGATGAGGACACTGAGTCACAGATATTAATAACTGTCTTGCCTAAGGTCATAAAAGCAGAAGTAATTAAGTCTGTAATCTTTACAATTATATACTCTAAGAACAAACCTGTACAGAAGCAGTGGACCTTACTGTATTGCTCTTCATTAAGTGGAGGTGGGATGGATTTTAAAAGAAAGAAATACTCTAGTTAGAAAGTCAACTTTTTATATGCATAATGGGCCTCGAATCCCATTTTTCTGGGCACATCTTGTGTCAAGGGAGATCTGTTTCCTGATCATCCCAGTTTCCACACAGACCCAGATTTAGCATTCAGGTCTGTAATCGGCCAGTTGGTTCAGAGAGCTGCAATTAAATATAAGCATGAATTTGTGTATTGTGGGGAGCCCAGAAGGGCCACCATCCCACTGGCTGCATGAATAGGGAGGTGCATTCATTGAGGTAATTTGATCTTCTCCACCTCACCAGCTATTCTGTCATTTGATCATTCCTCTTTTGAAGCATTTCAAAAGTGCATTGTGTGGTGCTGGCTGAGCCACCAGGGGATCACTTATATATAAAGGGCGGGAAGGTTGCTTTTCCTCTGAAGCTTCCCAAGTTTGGACCAGGGTGGGCATTTATAATAGTATCTAGAAGTGCCGAGTTTGCTCGTTTATGGTTGGAAGTCCTTGGTTTTTCAGATTTTTGTTCAGTTGTTTTTCAGTCATATCTGGCTCTTCATGACCCCATCTGGGGTTTTCTTGGCAAAGACACTGGAGTGGTTGGCCAGGTCAATTTACAGGTGAGGAAACTGAGGCAAACAGGATTAAGTTCACATAGCTAAGAAGGGTCTGAAACTAGATTTGAACTCAGGATGATGAGTCCTCCTAACTCCAGTCTTAGAACACTATCCACTGCACCACTTAGCTATTCCTTTTCAGATTTAGGACATGCATACGTTTAATTTGACTTTTATTATTAAGCAAACAATCACTTCTAATCTTTCTCTTTTTTTTTCATCGTGTTTAAAGCACATTATGTCAATATGGTTCATGATAAAATCAGGGACAGTGGGATAAGGGCAAATATTTAAAATTTCTAATTTAATTTTCTAATAAAATTTTCAACTATTTCACAGAACTTGAGTTACAAGGAACCCCAGAGGCCATCTAGTTCACCCTAAGAATTTGGGGATATTTGGGGAGAGCATGATATAGGTCTAAACTTGGATTTCAGATCTAGGACCTGCTGTTTCTTCACCTGTAAAATCAAGGGGATTGGACCAGATGACCTTTGGGCCCTTCTGCCATTAGTGCTGGGATTTCATGATCCTGTAATGGTAATGGCAATGACTGATGATGGAAGTAAAGGCCTGACTGCTAGCCTCAGTTTTAAATAATAATAATAGTAATAACAACTAGCACTTAGGGTCATTTTGGAAACATTATCTCATTTGATCCTCACAGCCACCTGGGAGTACATATAAAATGATCCCCATTTTATGAATGAGGAAATTGAAACTGACAAAGATTAACTCACTTGTCCAAGAACATCCCTAGTAAGGCTAAGGGAGGATTTGAACTCAGATCTAGTGCTCTGCACTCTGCTACTTTCCCTTTTTCACTACAAATTTTGTGACCCTGGACAAATGATTTAACATCTCTGAATCACTTCTTCACTACTTGAACTCAGTCTCTTTCTCTGTAAAATAAGGGGATTGGACTAGATCACCACTAAAATCCTTTCTAATCCTTTGTTGTTATTTAGACAATTAGTGGTATCTTCATCACTCTTCATGACCCCATTTGGGTTTTGCTACTTCCTTCTCCAGTTCATTTTACAGATAAAGAAACTGAGGCCAAAAAAAAAAAAAGGGTAAATGACTTGTCCAGAGTCACACAGCTCAATTTGAATATCTGAGGTTGGATTTGAACTCAGGTCCTCCTGATTCCAGACTCAGCACTCTATATCCACTGAACCCATAGGCTGCTTTTTTGACTAAGATTATATATATAGCAAATAAAAAATTTGGGATTCAAACATAGGTCTTCTGACTCTAAAACAAGCAACTTTTAAAAGTTGAATGTCTTTTGCGCATCAGTCATTCATTTATTAATTCTTTTTCTCTTCTTTCTTTCTTTTTTTTTTTTTTTTTTTTTTGGTCTAGCAATCAACAAATAGCTAACTTTGATGATAGCACAAAAATAGAAGTAGACAAAGTATTTGCAGCTGGCTATCTAAAACGACTTAAAACTTTTATGAAATATATTTGAACTTCACTGTGGTACTTGGTCTTGGGTTCCATGATTGAAAATGCTTCATGGACTCCCTCATAGAAAGGTGTTTTGTGGGTATTTTTGTACCAATCTATCTAGATGAAATCCAAGATCGACCTTCCTTATTTTCAGCATTGCTCAACAATGAATAATTATAGCAAGATTACAATGCACAGAAGCAGTATGTTGCCTAGTTTCTTAATTACTTAATAATTGCTCCAAAGGGTACAAGAATATCTATTCTGGACGGATTGTCAATCTCAAATGAAAACTCACAGACCTTACAAGCAGTGCATTAATTATTTTATTAATTTGTTCTTTTTTACATTATGGGAAACATTCATCTATTTACAATTGGTTTCTGTCCACACACAAACTAGGTAAATAATCTTATGAAAATCCAATTCATAAAGCCATAAAAATGTTCCCCACCCCTCCATCTAAAGGCTTTCAAATTTTAATTTTTTTCAAACCAAAATAATTTTTAAAATCACATTTGGGAATTCAGGTATGCCAGTGATTTACATTCCAGTTATTTAAAATATGCATCTAGACATGTTTTAAAAAAGAAATGGTAAATTCACAAGGATAAGGTTTAAATTAAATTAAAAATGCACAGCAAAACATTAAGGGAACATCTATAAATAATGGCAATATATTACAAATAAATTAGTTTTATTTTCCTCTTCAAATATTAAAAATCTGTAATCCGTTTCATCAGCTTTCTTTACAAAAAGATTGTGTGAATTTATGGAAACATCCGCAAAAATATAATAAATACTTAATTTATTTAAATAACTTTTGATGTAGGAGACAAAAAACTTTCTTTTAAATTCCCCCCTCCCCAGAAAATGCAAACAACTTTTGTACCAAAGTTAAATAAAATAAGTAATTTTTCTGGGTATACATATTGGCCTGAATGAACTGAAAAAATACCATTACATTGCTATAAATCACATCAAAAGGAACAATGGAACATATATCCTATGCTTATGGTGGTTACCTGAAGGTGTCAAGTGGTTAACAAGCAACATTCTGAGGGGCCACAGTTGTCCTTCTATGTTTCTTTTGCTAAATTGTTTATACTATTCAAAACATGTTAATCAATGAGACAAAGATCATAATGCCCTATCCACATGGGAACACATAGGCATTCAGCTAAAAGATTTAAAATACATACCAAAAATATCCTATGAATATACAAATACCATGTTTCATTATAGACAAGATTAACCAACTTTCCTACTTCTCAGTGTCCTGGACTGTCAATCTCTGAAAAAAGACTGGAGACTGGTTGTGAACCAGTTTCTCAATCTACTTCTCTCAGTCCAAAATTTAAGACTAACTTAGATCCACTTAACATCAGCTGAGAGCATGGAACTTGGAGATGCTCCATCCATCTTGGCACAGATGAGTTCCAAAGAACTTCCAATTGGAATATGACCATAAATGATCAGAGGTGGCAGTTGGCACTCTTAAGATGCAAACTTTGCATGAGCTTTCATTGCTGCTGAATGTTAAATAAAAAGCATGTTCTCTTAAAAAACGAGCAAATCCAGTGCTGTATTCAAATGCCTGAAACATCGACCCTCTGGGTGGTCTCGTTATATGAAGCTCTCTAGGGGTCGAATTGGATTTCTGCTCACTATAGTTAAAAGTTCTTCTTTTTTTTTAAATGACAAGTTAGTAGCCCTTATCGTGTAAACCACAGCAGTAAACATTTGTGCCCTGTGTTTCCCTCCCTCCCTCCCCCAAATAAACATAGTTCAGATATCAATGGCTCTGAGAGGTAGCAAATTCTCTAGTGGTTTGAGAACGAGTCAATGAAAATATTTGTTGTCAAGATCCGTTATCTCTCTTAATTTCAGAAATAAAATTAAATTAGCACCTGGCTATATGGTAGGCTATTGATAGAGAATTAAAAAAAATCTGCCTCTGTTAGAGTAAGCATCTTGATAGATGCTTTAGAATGACTTTAATTTTGCAATGATAATTATAAATGCTTGAGCCTGTGAGCCGATAGAAAATGTCAAGGATCCATTAGGGTTGCCATAATCTGAATGTTTATACTGCTAAAAGAATAGGGGCATTTCGAGCCAAGTCCAGCTAGATGCAAAGTGCCTGCTGTCCATCATGCCAGCAGATGGGAATCAGTGTTCTGTGTCAACAGACTATTTCTTTTCAACATTTAAGAATCACAACTTTTTGTTCCCCCCTCCTTTTGGATTCTAAACCTTGTGGGTCATATTTCCCACCTCACCACCTGGAAACATGTCCATTCATGACTTCAAACGAACAATGAAACAACTATTTGTAATGATGCAGCCTTGTCTGTCTTGGAGTGGAAACAGTATTTTATCATGTACAACCACTAAGTCAAAATCCTGATGTTTGAAATCATGGGATAGACTGTATTTACTAGGAAGAGACTCAAAGAGAGAGTAAGACATCTGAAATGTGAACTAGGTGGGGGGGTGAGGAGGGGGGAAAGAGGGGTAAAGCAGATTGAATTGCAGCATACAACTAGCTAATGGTGTAACCAAGAACTTTGCTTTGAAAACTATTATGGTCTTCATTTGAACATCTCATAAACAGGTGTATGTGTGTGTGCACACGCATGTGTGCATGAAAGAGAGAGAGATCTAATAGTCCCACCAGGATTAAGACATTAACAAATGAATAGAACCAAATTTTTTTTTCTTTCTTTTTTAAAACCAATATAATCCTTACAATACAATGGGAATCATCAATACATTACAAGTCTAAAGGGTCTTAACACTTGGACAAAGGAAAATCTTTTATATAATATCTTCACCTGTTCATGCTTTTTTTCTTCTCTTTCCTTTCTCCATTTTATTGCCTTTCAGAATAGATTTTTCCCCCCATGGAAGATCGAAATTACAATCTTCTGCTGATTGAAATTTTTGAGTTAGTGATCGATGAAATTAAAATGAGGCAGTGTATGCATCTGTGAGTGGTGCAGGTTCCTTTTAGAAAGATGTTTTCTAGTACTGGCTTCACTTAGAGAATTTACTTCTCCCTTTCTCCACTACACAGTTACGGATGACCCCACCATTCATCCCAGTCCATTCCACCCTTTTCTTTGTGATTCATTATTTCTGGTGAGAAGGTATGATTCTGAGGTTCAGAATAAAGTGCTCCATCTGCTTTAAAAAATAATAGCCATTTTTTAAAAAAGGGAATCTGAGTCCTAGTTTCTTTCATCTGTAATGAGGAAGACTGTAGAGTCCCAAGGGATCACCCTACAATACTAGATTTCCAAAATACCCTATGGTTTAATATTGCTGTACACTAGTGACAGACTAGCTTTAGAGAGAACTGAGGATTGTGAATGACTTCAATGGTGCATTTGCTATACAGGTGTGTTTTGTTTCCTGTCAAGAAAATAAAGGGTTGTATATTTCTGCAAGAGGCATGTTGACAGCATCAGTACATGGGTTAAAAAGCATGATGAGGAATATGAGCAAACTTGTCAGAAAAGCAAGGGGCCAAGGGGCATTATAGGATGTCTCTTGGAAGTGACAACTACAGTACTAGTGGAAGTCATGGGATCCTTAACAGACAATGAGGGGCGGGGAAGAGAGGGGGAGAGAAGGAGGGGAGGAATAAAGAGACAGAGACAGACAGAAAGAGAAAACAGAGAAACAGACAGAGACAGAAAGGGACTGAGACAGAAAGAAAGAGAGGAGGGAGGGGGAAGAAGGGAGAGAGGGAAGGAAGGAAGAAGGGAGAAAAAGAGAGAAAGGAAGGGAGAAAATGAAAGGAAGAGAGGAGGGAGAGAGAGAAAGAGAGAGAGAGAGAGAAGAGAGAGAGAGAGAGAGAGAAAGAGAGAGAGAAAGAGAGAGAGAGAGAGAGAGAGAGAGAGAGAGAGAGAGAGAGAGAAGGGGAATGGGGATGGTTTACAAATACTGCATGGTGACTGGACAAGGATGTGGAGTAGGGATTTGGACAAGAGGCCTGGTGCTTTCATAGCCGGGTCTGGGCCTCAGGGATGTAGATCTCGATGCTCTCGGCGCTCTCGGTGGCCGAGTTCTGGCGGACAGAAGCAGCCCGCTTGGCGGCCATCAGGCGTTTGCGGGCCTCTTGGCGTTGCGAGCTTTCCAGGGAGCGCTCCCGGATCAGCGGCACGTGGCCTTTCGCCGGCTTCTTTGGCACTGGAGGAGGGACCCTTCTCTCCTGATCAAAGCAGAAGGTTCATGACATTACACAGCTTCTCAGAGCAAGCTTGGGAAAAACTGGGATAGGTCAGTAGTTAGAACACATATTTTTTACCTAAGGGTTGTTAGTTCTTAAATCTGCATAATGTATTTTTTTTTTTCTTCATTGAACTGGCTTTGGTATTCAAAAGATGTATATAAAAAAGAATATTGTCAAGCTTAAGGTAAAGGATAGAGCTGGAATAGCAGGCTAGCTTTCTCCAAGGTAACGGTGCAGATATTTAAAACACCCTCATGCTGTAAAGGCTGAAGCTCCCAGCACATCTAACCGTTTAGTGTGGTAGTCTCTGGGGAATCCAGACTCTTCCTGGTGCCAGAGATGGGAAAAGGAAGCAACAGCAGCTTAGGACTCTGCATCAGTTATTAAAGGCGAGCTCATTTGTGCAAGTTGGCTCAGTGTTCAAAACTCAAGGAAACAAAATACCACCACCACCACCACCACCACCACCACCACCACCACCACCACTCCAAACCCCTCTGTATCCACCACCCCAAATAAGCAGACAAAAAACTCTGAACTCTTCAATAACTCAAAACAAAAAACAAAAGCCCAAACAAACAAATAAGCAGTTAGCAAACCCCAGGGAAGAGATTATCAAAGTAAACATCTGTTGCAGTGAATTGTGTTCTCTAGATGTAAAGAATGCCACAGAGACTTGTAGCTCTTTTGCACAACACACAGAGACAATACACCATGCAGGATCACCAAAGAGGGAGGGAGGACACTGGAATTTCCGGGATATATTTCATACTGTAGGTGGAAACCAGTACACTAATGAGTCAAGCCAGCTCCGGTTGGCTGCTGTGAAGCCCTCAGAGGGAAATCAGAAGCCTGGAGATGACTGCTGGTCAGAGAGGCATATCCACACATGGGGAAACTTGGGGAAATTGAGCACAGTACTGAATGAAAATGAGTCACACTGTTACTATCAGCAACACATTGTAAAACTGGCAGATATTTCCAAAACTGCTGAGAAAACACACACTATCATTTTGGCAGGAAAAAGGCAATGGCCAATAAGGAAATATAGATATCTAAATCTAGATAAACTTAGAAAAAAGTATCTAACTTTCAGGGTATAAATTGATACAACTCAACTAGTAGAGTGGTTTTGTGTGTGATTGCATTTAAAGTAAAATGCATCCATCCTTTCTTGCCCCTTCACTCCCCAATCCCCCATTTTCCAACTACAGGAAAATGGATTCTGAAAATACAGATTACATTATTCTGCACAATACAAACTCTACAGGACCATCAATTTAGAACTGGAAGGGACTTTGGAGATCATTTCGTCCAACCCTCTCATTTTTATAAATGTAGAAACTGAGATCTAGAAAAGTTAAGTGGTTTTGCCTAATGTATAGCTGGGGTGACTGAATACTTTTTCTCATGTTTATAACAATAGTTTCCTTGTCAAGTTAAACTTGTTTACCTTGGCTATCTCCTCTCTATTTAAGGTGTAGCTTTTGTCATTCAAAGAGAAGAGAATGAGAGAAAAGAGGATACTATTTCATACAATCAATTTGTGTATTGTATTGTTCTTTAAAAAGTGGACAGGGAACAGAAAAGCTATGGTCATATTCAGAGATAGGCTGTTTTAATGATTCAGGAATCAGGTCAAGTAATTTTTTATGGTACAGATCTCAATAAGTTATATAATGTTTTAGTTCTTCTATAGAGTACTTTTATTGGGTATGTAAATTTCTGGTCCTAGAGTTGACCTCATGAAAGAAAGAAATAAGCAGAAAGATTGGCATAAAAACAGACACAGGACCCATTGCTTATGTGTTGTAGGAATATGTAATGTGTAAATATATACACATACAACTGTAGTTTAAGGAGAATCCTCATGAATATATTATTTAAGAAAAATTAACCTATAGCTCAACCTTAAAAAAAAAAAATGAAATAAAATTAAAATTGAGTACAAACAGCCTTTGTTCTTTCCGGAAAAATTTCACACATGCATCAGTGATATTTCCTTGTTTCCCATTTCCAAGTCAAGTGTATTGGGAATGATGTTTACTAGACAGGAGTGGGAAAAGAATGGGAGAAGGAAGGAAGAATTATAATAACATGGTCCTCCTGTTCTTTTGGGATGAGTGTTTTTAGGGGTCACTCATTAATCCCAAGGACACTGCTCTAATGCTTGATAGCATTAAATTGAACTGAGTTGCTTTTAACAATGGACTGCCGAGAGTATTTGCTAGTATTGGGGGTGAGGAAACTCTAATGTTACAAGGACACATCCCTCAGTACACATTTATATGTTGCATTGTCAAGGAGATTGTCTGATCACTGGTTTAATTCTAGATAAAGGATAAAAAAAATCAAGACATAGTAGTCTAAGAAGGTAGATTTTGTTCACATGTAGGTGACTGATGGGCCCATCACAGCCAGGGCTGAAGATTAAGGTTCAACAATTAAAATGAAAGTGAACCTTTATTTTTATATGACTGCACATGGGAACCCAGTGAACAATACCTCCCCTGAAACAAAACAAAAAACTTGAAAATCCAACACTTGAAATATGAAAATATGAAATTTTCATGGCATATGTTTTTAGAATTGAACAACAGTGATTTCTTTATTACCGTATTTATGAAATGATTACCAAAGTCAGTGATATTTTCAGTGTTTCCTATTTTTCTCGGTAACACATCTTAGTGTGCAAGGAAGTTAAACTCTTGTTCTTTGTAACCATGCACTGTAGAAAGATGTCATTTATTTTGCTTTAAAAATCAATATGTAAGGCAATTCCTTTTAATGACTGATTTTCTAATATGATTTAACTTAAAGTTTAATTAACAAAAAAAGGCAAAAAACAAACTAAAAAAACAAAACAAAACTAAAAAACCACATACCCATTTTCCAATTCACAAAGACAAGTTTTCTTTTAAAAATATGCCTGAAACATGTTACAGATAATATCCCAGATGATTACTATGTAAACATTGTCGTTACAATGAAATTAATCTGATATAAGCTTCATTTCACATTTTAAACGGCAGGACTGTATGCAGAGAGATCTATTTAGTCTGTCCAGCGTTTGTGCAGGTTTTTAAATGAACCATACAAAATCTACATTGTTCTACCTTCTTGTCAAGAGGATCCATCTGTTTCCAATTATTGGCCTTTAACTGATGAAGTTCATCAAATTTCATACTAATATTTTCTATGGACAACTGCAGCATATCCCAAAACCCTGCTAAGTCCTGGGAGGTTGGCCTCGGATGAGCGTTGGGATTCTGTATAAGAGAAAGAAAAATATTCAAACTTCAATAGCTGCTAATACAAAGAAATTATGAAACTTTTACAATCATGGTATTAAGTGAAAAGTGGCACTTTCAAAATGTCTTTTAAAAAGTCTAAAATAGCCTACTTATGATTTTTGGATTTTCCCTTGCACATTTAAAGTCTCAAATATCAAAGATTTATGTAGACTCTTCCTTTTCTTCTCCATTCCCTGCAGGTTGATCTTTATGGCAATTATATTGGAATAATTTGCCATTTTCTTCTCCAGTAGATTAAGGCAAACAGTGTTTAAGGGACTTGCCCAGGGAAACAAAGCTGGTAAGTATCTGAGGGTGGATTTGAACTCAGATCCTTTTAATTCCAAACCCAGCACTCTGGCCATTGAGCTACATAGCTACTTACATAGGTTGGATAAGTCCTATATAATTAAAGTCCCAGAATGGGCAAGAATAAGCTGAGTACTCTCCAATACAATTTTTAAAGACAACATCTAAATGAAAACATATTTAACAACAATAACAACAAAAACTATTTTTTGGGGGTGGGGCGCGGTGAAATTACAGGACTGTAAAAATGCAAAAGTCTTCCAGATACTGAAACTAAGTAATCTAATTTCGATATTCATTGCAACGTTTAGAATGCTCACTAACTAGGTTTTTTGAAATACTATATTTTGTGTTAGAAAATAGGTTTTTATTATTCAGAAACAGAATTTTATAATTTTTTTGTCTATATATCCTTTGGGACTTAATTGGTTTAAAATTGGGATTCTTAAACTTATTTGTGTCATGGAATCCATAGACAATGGGTAAGTAAAATAACAGACCTGTTATCACAATTACATTTTTAAAAGTATGAAATAAAACAATAAGATTACAAAGAAATTCAATCATATTGAAATACAATTATAAAAGATATTTTTTAAAAACTATGTTCATAAATGCCAGGTTAAGAACACCTGTCTAAAATAATCTTAATTCACTAATAGGATAAATGTATATGTATCCAGACAACTGATGACAGAACTGTTATCCAGCCTTGCTTCATTATTTTTCCACAATGTCAGGAAATTTAGAGAAAATTCTCCAGAGGAATCTCTTCCCTGTAAGGGTGAACTTGGATAATAGATGAATGAGTAGGGGAATGCATGGATAAATTTTGTTTAACACTATTATAGAATGCAACCCACAGACTAACAGAGTATATAGACTCATATATAATTAGACAACCAAACCTTAGTCAACAAGTATTCCAGGAAAACGGTCTAAGGTTTTATGACAATCAGTATACCCTTT
Organism: Antechinus flavipes; assembly: GCF_016432865.1. Lineage (NCBI taxonomy): Eukaryota > Metazoa > Chordata > Mammalia > Dasyuromorphia > Dasyuridae > Antechinus > Antechinus flavipes. The sequence continues at coordinate 501,644,303 of NC_067398.1, forward strand.
TGAAGTATAATGAATTTAATATACCAGGTCAATCTAAGATAAGGTAGAGAAGCTCCAAAATCAAATGTTGCCTTTAACTCCTAGTAAACTGCTTCTGTGATGCAGGCAGGTTAAGCAGATACAGGAGTATTGGAAGAGAGCATGAACATATGCCAGGTGCTCTTCTCTGGGCCATTCAATCATTCTAGCTCCCGGATATAAAGCAAACCTTACATCTGGTGGCAACCTGATAGGTAGGAGTGAATTTATATTTTTCAAATTAAATCCCAGTGCTCAATGATCTCCAGTGCTGATTCGAGAAGTGCTAGTTAAGCTGAACAACCCACAACAGGCTCACAGGAAAGAATTTGATCCCCTCCCTCCATTACTAATATAGGGTTGACTTTGAAAGCATATATACACCTACTATCTCTATGTGTGTGTGTGTATGTGTGATGTGGGTGTGTTTGTGTGATATGATTCACCTCCTTCAACAATATGTCCACTCATTGGATAAGGAGCTCACATTTAGAGTATCAACCGTCAAATTAAAGTTTATTGATAGTTTAAAAATTGTATGATTCTTAGCTTACTTCCCACCATTTAACTATCAGCTCAATGGAAGCAGAAAGGGATTGTAAAGAACTGAGGACCTTTTTTATTTTCTAAGTGGTCATGGTAAAAAAAAAAAAGTAGCCAACTTATTGGTGATATACCTCCCTATAGTTACCTAGATTGCACCATGGAAAATAGGCTTGGTTACAGGAACCATACTTAAATTATTTTCTTGATGGCATAATTGGTCAGTACTTACATTCTATTAGTACAGACTTTAAGAACCCAAGGGGACTTCCAAATCATTATAAGGCACCAGAGGAAACCCTGTACAGAAATGTGGGGAGGATATAGCCAAGAGATGCACAGGATAGGCAGGTATGGTTGGATAGAAATATGCATCATTGGAAAGAGACATTCAAAGCAGTGAGATCATAGATCCATTGGACTTAGTATGACAGTGAAAGTATGTGTGTATATGTGTAAGCTTCAGGAATTATAGGTACTGACATTTTCTACATCATGGAGTTAAATATAGATATATATTCTAAACTTCACAGATATATTTTAAATTCTGTGAATCTTCAGCATGATAAAAATTCCACGTAATAACAAATAAGTTCAGGTGGTGAAAATTTGTTTTTCCAGTCTATATTGAATTTAGGAACTAAGACTTATAAACAGTATTTGCCAAATCAGAGAAGGCTGATGACATTTAAGTAGGTATCTCTATCATTTCATGTTAATAATCCATGTCCTCCTGAGGAAATAAACATTAAATAGTTCCTATCTTGGAGATCAGTAAAATTCTCTAGGCAGAGGCTTCAAACCTTTGTTACTATATTTGCAGAATTCCCATGTTATGGTATACAGCCCTTTAATCCTTTGTTCAGACTAATAGAAAAGACAAGCCTTTGGGAAAACAAATGAAGATTAAGGTATGGTAATAGCATAACAATTTTAAAGAAAATTCTAACTGCATGGATAGAAGTAGTTTCTCACTTCATTCAGTATAGGAACTGTTCTCTATACCAATGAACTTACAGATCTGGAAAAAAATACAATACAATGTAAAAAAAAAAGATACAAAGTGGATGAGAAACATATACAGTGACACTAGAGATTGAGGCTATTTTTCTAGACTAAGTGTTGGCAAACTACAGCCTACAGGCCAGGCCCTACTGCCTGTTTCTATATGGTCCACAAACTAAGAATATTTTAAAAAATATTTTGAAATACAACAAAACTTTAAATATATATATATGAAAATTATTCTTAGCTCACAGCAATCAAACTGTAATTTCCTGACCTCTAGACCACTAATACTACCATTTGCTCTTTGCTTTTAGTGGTTCCCAAAAGTCCATGAACCCCTACAACATGAAGAAATTATCCCATACTCACAGAAAGGGTACTATAGTAATTGATTTAGGATGTTAACTGGTATTCATTGAAATAAAATCCCTTAATCCAACTAATATTTGGAAACTGAGGATGGGAAAGAGGAGGGAGAAATTGATTTCTGAAGAGAAAAGTGTATTTTTATAGGCAATTTTTGATTCTTCAAGATCTAATCATTTACTTTGTATTTTTAGAAATATAGAGAACCACATAGATGTAAAATATCCCTATTATTATTCTCCTCATCAGGATAAAAACTGTAAGAGAGCTGAAAGATTTTCTCTTTCCTGGGTCCCAGATCTGACCCACTTTATAATCAATAAACATCATAGGCAAGGCCCCCCGCATATTATTATGTATAGGAGAGCATATCAGGAAATGAGAGCCCTTAAGGAGCATATTGTCTACTGGAGGGAGATTTGAAATGCATACAGATAAAGCAGAGAAAAGGAAAGGTCCAGAAAAACTGTTCTGTGAAAGCTTGAGAAGGAAAAGAATAGCTAAAACAAGAAAGAACAGGGAAGACTGTGAAAGATTTCATATAACCTTGGCCCACAAGAAGAGCCACAACTTCCAGGAGTAAGGAGGATAGTAGTGATTGCTCCTTTGTACTCTGTCCTGGTTAGATTCCCTCTGGTCAGAACAGAGCATTATGTTCAGTTCTAGACACCATAGATTAAGGACATTAATAGACTCAAGAATATCCCAGAGGAGGCAAAGGAACTTTATTCCATGTGAAGTTTGGCTGAAGGAACTGGAGATGTGTAACCCGAAGAAGAGAAGACAAAGGAGACATAATTATCTTCAAGTATTTGAAGGACTAACATGTGGAGGAGGACTAGAACAGGAGCAAAGAGTAGAAACTACAGAGTGGCAAATTGATAACAGTCAGTGCTGTCCAAAAGTGAAAGATGTTGCTCAAGACAAAGTCAGTTTCTCTTGCTGGAAGTATTCAAACAAGCTTATATGACCACTTGTCAACTATATTATAACTGGGTCTTCATTTTCTGGTAAGGGGTTAATCTAGCTGGCCATTGAGATCTCTTCTAATTTCAAAATTCTGTATTTTTTGTGAAATAACAACTCCCTGTGTTATTTTTTAACAGTGTTGATTTAAATACACACATGATAACACTTTAACAAAGGTCATAGATTGTAGATTTAAAGCTGAAAGAGACCTTAGAGTAAAACTCTAGACCAATCCTCTCATTTTTTTTTTAACCAAAGAAGGAAATGAGCTCAAAGACATTAAATGATTTTCTTAATGTCAGACAGGAGAAATCAAGACTGGCCATTAATTTCTGTTTTGCTATTTAGATGGTGAAGTGGATCAAGCATTGGACATTGAGTCAGAAAGGCCAAGTTAAAACCTAGCCTCAGATATTTTTACTAGTTATGAGACCCTCAGCAAGTCAGCTTTACTTCTGTTTCTCTCAGTTTCCTCATCTTTGAAATGGGAATAATAATATAGTTTATGATATAATAATATGTAATATTATTATATTATAACATAATAATAATAATAATAATTGTTGTTGTTGTTGTTGTTGTTGTTATTTTGTTGGCTCTTGAACTAAGTGGTGAAAGAAGAGAAGAATTCTGGAAGATGAACAGTAGAAAAAAACCTGCCTTCTAGGCACATGAAAACAACTTGGAGAAATGCATGGACAGGAGAAAAAGCTAAGTAGGTCAAGTTCAGGAACAGCTAATAGTTCAACTTGACAGAAATGGTGTATTCTGCCCTCCCCAGACCATAGATGGAAGATGATGTTCAATACTGACTTATTTTAGGAAGCACAATGACAAACTGATGTGTATCAAGAGAAGGGCAAACCAAATTGTTGAGGGACTTGAAACCATGCCATCCAACGATTAAAGAAACTGAATGTGGTTTGCCTTAAGAAGAGTTGGAAGAATGGGTAGCATTCCTCAAGTGCAAAAGGGCCAGAAGAAAGATTAACTATTCTGGCTGGCCCTTGGAAGCACAACTAAAGTGTTAAAGATGAAGAAATTTTGGTCTTGATGTCAAGAAAAATTTCCTAATAATTAAGAGCTTTCCAAAATTAGAATGAACTGGTTGGTCTGCAAGCATGAGTTAGATGGTCTCTGAGAAAATCTTTTCAACTCTGTGATTCTGAGATTTTGCTTAAAGAGAAATAAAGTGACATAAGACTTAGAAGATACATGGGAGCCTTATTTAAAGCCCCTGTGAAAGGGATAGGAATAATGAACTTTATCTCTGCTGCAATAGTGAGCCACTAAAGGTTTTGAGGAGAGGAAAGGCAGATTCAAATCTGTGCCTTAAGGAAGATATATTTTGGTAGCTGTTTGATTAACAAGGAGTAAAGATGGAGGCAAAGAGAATAGTTAGGATACTACTACAATAATCTAGGCTAGAGAGAGAAGGTAGATGTTTTGGTGACAGCATGTGTGGAAAGATGCCAAATGTGAGAGACATTGGAATGGTAGAATCAATAGGACTTTGCAACTGATTAGCAATAATGAAAGGAATGTGAAGGTGAAACTGGAGTTTTGAGCCTAGCTAGCTAGGAGCCAAAAAAAAAAAAAAAAAAGTAGGAACCTAGTAGGAGACAGGATGGTGAATGTAAGCTCCCCAAAGAAATTCTGAGTTTGATGTACCAGAGGAAAACATGGAAAAGTCAGGCTTGGAGTACAAGAAGAGATTAGGGTTGAATATACTGAAAGAGATTAATGAAGCTTTTCTGTACAATACAAAAAACTGAAGGCCATGACAAGGAGAGAATATGTGAGGCTCAGGCAAACTAACAGGAAACAAATAAGCACCCTTTCCTGTTTTTTTATTTTGTTTTAGTGACTTTAAATCTCCTTCTTGCTGCTACTTTTGGTCATGTCATTGGTGTTTCCAATTCCCACTAAATGGACAAAAGAGAAGAAAAGTTGAAACTCATTCTATCACCTGGTAGAACTATCACTACTTTCCCATCAACCTTCAAATATTTTCCTTAACAGCTCCTGTTTAGTCATCTGAAAGTCCTAGCATTAGCAGCTTTCTTAAAAGAGATTATTTAGAAATTCTAACTCAGTAGGGTTATATATTAAACACCCTTCCTAGCAGAGACCTGAATAAACCCATTACACCCTATTGTGAAAAAACTCAGAAAAGGATTCACTTTCTCTTCCCCCAAAGGGACAAAGAGCAGAGAAGTTTTGCCTGGGACTTGGGGGAAGAAGACTGGTTCCTTCTGAAGTAAGGTGTGATGCCTAAAGAAGTCAGGGAAGTTAAGAAGGAAAGGAAAAGGGCACAAAACACAAACTTTCTCTTATTTACATTTTTGCCCAGATCAAAATCTTGTTAGCAGTTTTGCTAACCCATTTAGCAGTTTGTTTCCTTGTTAGCAGTTTTTGTGGAAGTTTGATAACAGAAGGGTGAAACTCTTTGTTTTGTCACTAGGCATATTTCAATAATCACCAGATAATAGTGCTGGCTGTGGAAAATTAACTTTTTTTCTTTTTACCTAGTTTGTCCAGCTTTTCAGAACTGTCAAAATAAATTTTGGGAAATTATTCTGATATGAATTTGCTTTTAAAAAATAAAGGAACAGTTGCTAAAAACAACAGCTTGTATTACTTTAGGATTTGCAAAGCATTTTCCTCCCAACATACCCTGAGGAAAATAGCATAAGTATTATTATCTTTTTTTTTTTTTTTTTTAAGGAGGCATTATAACATGATGGATAGAGGAATGCCATTAAAGTAGAGAAGACTTGAGTTCCAGTATTGACTCTAGTGTATACCCACTGGCCTTCTATAATTCTAGGTTTCTGGGATGACAGTACATATTAACTGCAACACCACAAGCATGACACTTAACATCTGTCTCCCAGGTAATTCTCCATGGTATAAATTATAGATATGAATGGCTGATCTGCCTTGGTGGAGGGAGTTTCCCTATCAGTCAGTGTTCTTTTCTGATGAAATCACAGGTCTAGGATCATACTTTCCATTTCTATTTACAAGAGGGGAAACTGAGATGCATGATTCACCTTTGATCATAGCTAGCAAGGTCAGAAGCAGGATGCAAAGCTATGATCTCCTTAACACTTGATTAAAAGCTTGTTCCATCACACTATCTTTTTAAGGATGGATATGAGGCAGCCCTTTACCATACCTTTTCTGACCAAAACTTTGGGTGGACTATTCTTATGGCTTAAGGGAATTTTTATGTTATATAAGTAAACTCTGATTTCTAAAATGTACTGAGTAGTACATGGGCATTAGGGTAGGCCCCAGTGACTCTGAAGCAAAATTTCTTAAACTATGGATTATGAATCCATATGGTATGGAGAAATTATGATTTATTATTGGTAATTTTTGATTTGTATACCAAGTTTATATATTTATATGCCAGGGGTTGTGTAAAAAATTTCTCAGGTGAAAAGAGATCATAAGTGGAAAAGGTTTAAGGATCCCTTCTTTAAAGGAGCATTCACTGTTTTAAACATCTGTGTCAAACTCACACGAGCAATTAATAAGGAGAGGAAACTAATGGCTTTGTCTGAAGTGGACAAAAACTGTTAAGGAATTGTTTTCAACACTACTTTTTAGGCTTCCCTGCATCCTTTTAGCATCACTGCTAATCTCCCAAGGGACCAATCCACTTTCTCTTATATTTGAAATTCTCCAATGACAGAGAATCACAGCAGTTAAATGAAAGAAGGCCCAATGGAAAATCTTTAACAGTGAAAGACAAGGAGTAAGTATCAACACGAAATTCTTTACTCCAGGTAGGAAACTTCAGAAATGACCTTCAGTTTAATCCAAAGTCAGATGGATCCTGATTCAGCACTGAATCTCCCCAGCAGTGCCAGTCCTACAATAAAAGCTACAAGAGAATGTATTACATACCAGGTTTTCTTCACACAGTTCTCTGAACTGGTAGAATTTCTGGGCCATGAGAAGTTGGGCACTGCCTACTGCGGTCCGGATTTTCCCTAGAACTGAAAAAGTAAACATACAACGGTCATTATAGGTTAGCTTCACAACAGAGATTTAGTCTGGTGAACCAAAGAGGAAGTTATGCTGTGATCAACAGAAGGAAAATATAACTTACATAAATATTCCTTCACACACACATATTCACATGCCCCATCCCCATGATACAACTGGAGTATTGCTCTTTGATTTCAATTACAAAGATACTCCTTGTTTTGATGCTAAAAAAAAACATGGAAAAGACACAGTACCTATCATACATGTTTGTTTTTTGAAAGAAGAGTTTTTCCATCCTTGAGATTAGTAAAAGATGGAGCCAATAGTTTTTTGACTCTAAGACTGGATTTAAAATGTTTATCATTGGATGAAACAAAATTTTGCTGGAACAAAGAAATCACCGGCTGAAAGTGCCACTCACCAGACCCCTCCTCATCCTTCAGGCTATTTCCAAGGCTCAGATTGCAGTATTGTCAGGAAAGAGCATGTGAGAAACTTTCCTAAATGCCCTACACTATCAACCCACCACTCTAATCCCAGGCACACACCAATTCTGTTAACAGCTTTCCTGTGTACTGGGTAGAAAAAATTCCATTTAGTCCTTCATGCCTTCCCAAAGGAGACACTGTGAACAGTCAGTCAGTTAGTCAACAAGTATTTATTAAGTTCAAGCTAAATCAAGCATTGGGATGGGCTGAGTTGAGAGTCTCCTGGTATGGTTCATATTGTTTCCGAGACCCTGGTCACCACGGGGTGCACGGTGAAACAGCTGCCTCTGCTGGAGTCCAGCCACTAGACCATTCACAACACATCCCAACGGCCAGGAAGGAAGGGGGAAAGCCACAAGGCTTCCTCCCTCCTAGCCCAAACAGAAAACTTTTAAAAAGGAAGAAAAAATGGGGTTAGGGGGGAGAGAACATGTTAGAACGTTTTGAGAAATGCACTCTTAATTCAAAGTGTTCTCGGGGAGGCTTATTTACATGAGATTGATGACATGTTATGAAATTATAGAAATAGGAGTCAGGATGCAAGATTACCTTTTTCTTTAGGATATACCATATGATGCTTCTATTACCATTATCTCCTAACCAGCCTCCACTAATTCCTTCTTCACACTGCTCTGATTACATTATCCCCTACTCAGAAGTTCTCAGTGATTCCCCATTACCTAGTGAATAAATTATAAACCTTTTTGTCTTCGATTTCGAAGCCCTTCATAAATTTTGTTCCAACTTGCTGCTTTAGTCTTATCACATTCTGCTCCTTTTCAGATACTGTCTGTTAATATTCATCCACCCCAGCTTGCTCCATTCTTTCCAGTTCTATCTCTGTGCTTTTGTCTATTCTCTGACTCAATGGATAGAGGGTACAGCCTGAAGTTCAAATATGGATACAGACATTTACTAGCTGTGTGAGTCATTTCACTTCTATTTGCCTCAGTTTCTTCATCAACAAAACAGGAATAATAATAGCACTTATTATTGTGACGATCAAAAGAGATAATATTTGTAAAGCACTTAGCACAGTGCATGGCACATCATCAATGTGCTTCATAAATGTTTTCTCCTTCTCTTCCCTTCTGATCCACATCCTGGAATGTTTTGCCCCTTCCATCTGTGCCCAATGAAGTTTCTGACTTCCTTCAAGATCTAAGTTAGATACTTCCTCCTCCTCCTCCACAAAGCCTTTTCTTCTTCCCCCACTCTCCTGCTCCGCAATCTCCCCTTCTCCATCCCTCCCCTCCATTGAAAGTTTACCTCTTTCTCTACAAATTTCTCATAGTATTTTGTCTGGACCTTTTTTTTTTTTTTCCTTTGGTACTTGTTATATTTTCCCTTATTTATGTCCATGTCTTTTCTTTCCAGAAGATGATAAACTTCTTGAAAATAGTCAGCTATTTCATATCTGTATTTATATTCCTACAGCCTAGTGCATAGTAAACACTTAACAAGTGTTTTATTTTATTTTTATTATTATAGCTTTTTATTTGCAAGATATATACATGGGTAATTTTTCAGCATTGACCCTTGCAAAACCTTCTGTTCCAATTTTTCTCCTCCTTCCCCCCACCCCCTCTCCTAGATGGCAGGTAGACCCATACATGTTAAATATGTTAAACTATATTTAACAAGTGTTTTTAAAATAAATTGAATATAAAGAAAAGATAAACTCATTCATCCAAGAGATGACTTACAGATTTAATCTTTTTTTTTTTTCTATTATGAATACAGTTAATAGACCAGAGACCTGAAAGAGATCTTTGGTCCCAGGGAAATACCCAAGCAATAACAGCTCACCTCAGCCTCAAAGACAGATTCTGAATCCCTAAATTCTGAATGTCTGGACCTTCAAGAGGCAATGGTAGAAGCACCATGACCTCCAAGGATAGGGCAGTCACATGGCCCAAGAAGTGAGACTTGGATGGGTGTCCCTAAATTCCAACTTTCTAGAAAACAATTGAGAATTCTTCAGTCCCAGCTTCCTGAATATTTGGGGAGGGGGGCGGCCTCTGGACAGTATGATTCTTTCAAATCCAATCTTGTAGCAAGCAAAGAACAGTGTCAACCTTGTATTAGACTGAGTAGCAATGTCACATTGAAAAGTCTTGGGAGCAAGCCTTATAAAGAGAGAAAAATACTTGGGCAGAGTCAATTTCTTTGAAAGAAGAGAGAATTAATGCCATCACCAAATTTGAAGTAGCAGCAGTAGAAGATAAACCATGATATGGGAAAACAAAAGATTTGAATTTTGCCCTCTGCTTTTGACACAAGTTATTTGGACAATGCAGGTTTAATGGCAAAAGAATTTGCTACTAGTAATTCTTTCTGGACAAGTCCCAAGCTATAAGGTAGCAACAAAAGCTGGACGTCACTATGGGTATCTGAGAAAGAAATGGAACTCATCAGAATAACTTTCTGACAAAATCAAATGGATCTCCTTCCCCAGAGAGATCTAAGATCTCAAAGTAGTACCATAAGATAAAATGGCAATTTGAGTTTCTGGGATAGAAATTGGCTAGCTGTGTTGTCAAGGGTTTCCTTGCTAATAACCCTAAGTAGTTTCTCTACCAAAGGGATCCTCCAAAAAAGTAGAATTATATTGACTGCTTATGGGTTCCTGGGAGATCATTATTGTTTTCTGTATTTCCATGGAAGTGGAATAAAGGCTGCCAATACATGTTCTCAATATATGTTCCTTGAAAGCTTTGTATGGGCTCTAGGGACCCTTTTATCCACATCTGGGAAGATTTATTCCTAAGCCATATTCAAGTAACATTCTGAGATTTTTCAGAGGCAAACCTAGGGATGGGGAGCAACACAAGTCAAAGAATTATTATTATTTGGAGGGTTGATCCCCAAGATCAAACTTTGTTCTAAGGTCACAATTTAGGAATCTAAATTATGGGTTACATGTAAAATGAGGATAATCATTTTTGTACTACCTATATACAGGATTATTGTGAAGAAAGTGCTTTGTAATCATTGAGGACAGACCATTGGAGTCAGAAATTCCTGGGTTCAAATCCTGTCTCAGAAAAGTCCTTTAACCTCTCTGGCCTAAATGTTCTCATCAGTAAAATAGGTGAAGCAGTGTTTACAGCTCTGGACCTACAGTCAGGAAAACCCAAGTTCAAATGCTGCCTCAGAGACTTACCAGCTTACCCTGCTTAACCTTAACCCTGCTTGCCTCAGTTTCCCCATCTGTAAAATGAGCTGGAGAAGGAAAGGACAAACATTACAAGTTTTGGAAACAAGGTTATAACCAGATTAAATTCCATTATGATAATTCTTCAAATAAGGCAAAAAGTTGACAGTTTGTCTGTATTGGTGTCTTGGAAAGTCTCCCAGGCAGGCTTTACTCCAGTGAGTAGATTTTGGGAATCAGACTTGACTGAAATGACTGAACAACAACAATATCAGGGGCTGGACTCTACCTTTTAGCACTAAATCTACGATGCCATGACTGCATCAGTACCGAGACTGAAGAAGTTAAAAGAATCTCTTCTGAAGCATTTCTCTTCCACGACTCTAGACCACTTTTCCATTGTGGTTCATTTTGCTTTTTGTCATCCTCTGCTTTCATGGCTATTCAGAAGTCAGAATTGCTCGGGTGCTGCTTGCTTCTGTGTTCACTGAAGGCTCTCTGTCTCTCTTTTCCTGAAGCCTATCAGTGACAGAAATGTTATCTAGGACAGTAAAAATATGCTTGCTCACAATGGGTGTGCCCGTTGTGAAAGCCAGACTTGACTCTGGCCAGGAAAGAAAAAGAAAAGAACAAAGCCTGAATGATTTCAAGTAAGGTGACCAGACGCCCTCGATTGGCTGAGACTGTCAGTTTCTGATGACCTATCCTGGTGTCTGGGAAAGTCTCCCAGGCAGGCTTTACTCCAGTGAGCATGGAGCTGTAGACAAACTGTCAGCTCTTTTGCCTTATTTGACGAATTACCATAATGAAATTTAAGCCGGTTACAATCTTGGTTCCAAAATAATTCACAGTGTTTTAATAGTTGCCTTACAGCTTTGAGTGGGGAAACCTGGTGCATTCTCCAGCCCTGCCGATCTGCAAGTTGATTTCCAGCTGGAACAGTTCAGACTAAGGGGGACTCCCTGGCAAAAGCTCCTTCCTGCTCGTCCCTTCCTATCATGACTGACAGTGGTTACTGGAGGAAGCTCGGTCTCATTTTCTCTGGGCTTTCTCCTCTTATTGTCATTTCAGTTTCAAATACGGATCACAGTCATTGAGTATCTTGAAGTTTTGCCTGGGGTAGCTCACATTTATCTCATACTTGCCTCAGTGAAGCAGGGAGCATATGGCCTTAATAACCCTGTTGTATAGACAAGGAAACTGGGGTTCATAATGACTTGCCCGTGGGTAGGAAGCTAATAACACGGTTAGATCTGAGACTTGAAACCAGGTGTTCTTTCCTCTAAATCGGAACTTAAACTATGGGTCACAAACCCACATGGGATCTTGCAACTAAATGCAGAGATCATGAAATTATGATTTATTATCAGTAAATGATTTGTAAACTTATTTTGTACATCTATATACCCAGGGTCACATAAAAATCTCTTGGGCAAAAAGGGGTCGTAAGTGGAAAAAGTTTAAGAAGTCCTGTTCTAAATCACAGATTACAGTTAGTGACCTGAAGCAAGTATCAGGGGTCTTCAAACTTTTTAAATAGGGGGTCAGTTCACTGTCCCTCAGACTGTTGGAGGGCCGGACTATAATAAAAACAAAAACTTTGTTTTGTGGGCCTTTAAATAAAGAAACTTCATAGCCCTGGATGAGGGGGATAAACGTCCTCAGCTGCCACATCTGGCTTGCGGGCTGTAGTTTGAGGACCCTTGCTTAGATGAACATTTTGCTAATTTTCACAGACCATTGAACAATGCTGTTCTCTATATCAAAGGAAGTACTCATCAGAATCATTTCCTGGTTTTTGGCATTTAGGGAGGTGATCTTCATGTACTGGATTTAACTTAGGGGTTTGTAACCTGAGGCCAATGGACCCACAAGGAAGAGGTGAATATTTAAGGGAAGTCTATTAATTGTGTCTTTTTTTCATATTTTCATAACTGTATTTCAGTAAATTTGAAGCAGTAAGGGAACACAGGTAGTTAGCCCCAGAGTCAAGAGGACCTGAGTTCAAATATTCAAAAAATATCTGAAGGCAAAAAAAAAATGTGCCTTCAGATATTTAAGTAGCTGTGTGACTTTGAGCAAGTCACTTAGATCTGTTTGCCTCAGTTTCCTTCTCTGTAAAATGAGCCTGAAGAGGAATTGGCAAAGCATTCTACTATCTTTGCCAAGAAAACCCCAAGTGGAGTCAAGAAAAGTCAACCTGATTTGACTAAACACCACCACTTCGGTATATTTGGTTACTTTTGTAAATCTACACATATGAAAACATTATTTTGATAAGGAGTCCATCTATAGACATTAGCAACTAACAAAGGGGGCCAAGAAGTTCAAGAACTTTAGATTCTTCTATAGACTAAGCCCAGATGCAAAAACTCCAAAAGTGACCCAGGGCAAGCAGAAGAATAAATTGGACAATGGATCTAGAAGGAATTGGGTGAGTCAGTTGGAAAAAGAAAAGAGAATACAATCTCCCTCATTCTCCTCAGGTTGCTAGTCCTGAGAACTGTGTAGAGTAAGGAAGTAGTCATTTTCTATTGGAGAAATCTAGGGTAGGAGTTGAAACCAGATCCTCCCATTAGTATAGTAGCTGGTTTCCACCCCACAAGATTAATCTCGAAGAAGGAGAAAAAAAGAGAGAGAAAAGGAATTATCCCTGTCTTAATAAAGTAGAATTCATATGAATTAAAAGGCCCTGCTGAAAAGGCACCAGGATATAGTAGTGTATTTAAGAGTTATGAGATCTGGGTTCAAAGCCCACTTCAATAACTGTGTCAATACAGGGAACTTCCTTGAACTTTCACTACTTTAGCTTTCTCCTCTGAAAAATGGGGCTAGTAATAAACACTGTCTGAGAGGCCGCATGGTGTCATGGACATAACACTGGCCTTAAGTCAGAAGGACCTGAGGGGGGCTGCTACTTGACCCCTGCCAACTGCATGATGAGTAAGTCATTAAATCTCACTGTCCAGGTTTCCCACATACTGATGAAATCACAGGTCTGGACCAAAACCAAAATACTATTTATCTTAGTTTTTTGTGAGCAAATGAGCTTAATGAAATTTTAAATATTAGAGGACAGAACCTGTGATTTTATCAGTTTAGGGAATTCCCAATAAAGGAAAATCCTTCTACCCAAACAGATGGGCTCCTATTCTGTGATTTACAAGTTTACAATTTCCAATCTGGATATTGAAAGGAGAAGTGACTTGCTTGTGGCTAATATATGTCAGAGACCTTCCCCACTCAAAAGCCAATTCTCTTAAGTGTAATAAAAAATGTGAATTGTTGGTATTATTGTATATTGTTTTCCTTAGCAATAATAAAACCTGCAAGTTAAGAAAATATTATTATTATTTTCACATAACAAATACAGCAAGGCTCACAAATGGTCAGTGACTTGCCTAGAACCATACAGTTAGTAAGATCAAGGAGTCAAATCTAAGTCTTTTAATTCCCCAAACCAGAGAGCTTTCAATTCTACCAGTCTCCATCAATGTAGGATATGATGCAGTATTGTAGGAGGTCTAATAATACTATCAGTAGAAAAAAGGACTAGAAACAAACATACTGAAAGTTGCATATTGCAGAAGAGAATTAAGGACAGAGCAATCTGAACCTTGCTTTGATACTGAATTCTGTTTAGAGGGTCAAAATGGACCCAAGGGAGTCTTCAAGGGCCCAGCCTCAGGGACAGACAGGCCAAAGAAATCAGCTATCATGGGAGCTCAGGACAAGGAAAGATAAGATGCCCAAAATTAAACTTATTGCTTGCAATAGAACTCATCATATCTTTATATGAAATAGCACCTCCAGGGTAACAAGAAGGCACTGTGACTGAGCTGGAAACCAAAATGCATTTCATCCTGTAGGCCTACTAAGGCTAAAAGACTTTACTTTAAATATTTAATCTTTAAATCAATAATTTAATTTAAATTTTTAAATAAAGAAAATCCTGATTAGAGATTTGAGAGAAGACAAATCTGAAAGAACTCAAATACCTTTCAAGATACCTGAAAAATTGAGTTAGTTCTAATAATAAATATCTGTTGATTGATTAATTGATTGTTTGAATTAAGAACTTCTCTTTAAATTCAGTTTCTTTGGTGGGGGCTGGAGCATTTTGGGGAGGAGGAGAACTGTATATCTACTGAATATATCCGTTGTCCTTTCCTTATTTATACTTCTTGTAAGGTATATATAGAAGAAGGGGAGCAGGGAAAATTACTCCCACATATAAACATTGTTAGATGGATGAAATTAGGTTAAAATGTATCTTGAAGGGAAAAAGAAAAGTCACAAATTGAATCTGAAGGGTAGGTTTGGTTTAGAGCAGAGGGGGTCCATTATATGAACCTCATCTATGCTTTTCCATTCCAATTGAAGAACCACTTTCTTTTCCCTGTCCACATTTCTCTGCCTCTATGTCACAGCCCCTATGAGAAAGAAAACAGATAGGGATTAAGCTTCCGTTAGGGCTGGTTTGGGACTGTTCTCATTGAAGACAAATGATAGAATCTTAAAATCTCAGAATACTAAAATGATGAACTATAATGATAAGTCAACCAATACTTGATTCAAAAAAACATCTCTACACCTTTTCCTCTGAAGTGTTTATTCAGCCCACATTTCAGTAAACCAAATTAAACCAAAATTTTTGTTATTAAGAAGGTATAAAGTTGCCCTAGAGTTTCCTAAACTAATGGGAACTAATGAGAAGCAGGAAACATATAGGCTTCTCGTATAGATAAAAACTGGGGTTACTTCCAATTTATCCTGGATATACACATATGTAAATGGTTGTCTGCATATGTTGTCCCCTGTTATACTGCACATTTCTAGAGTGCAGGGACTTTTTTTTTTTTTTTTTTTTGCCTTTTTTTGTATTCCCAGATCTTTAGCACAGTATCCCCACAGTAAATGCTAATAAATGTGTTGTTTGGGTCCTGATTGACTCATTAAATGTAAATAGTCATTTCTGCTTTGGTCAGAAACCCTGAGGATCTTCCCCTCCTAGATTTACTTATTGCTAGATTTTTTATCTCAATTGCTACCCAGCCTTAATCTCTGAATTGGTCAACCTCAGTCAGAATGAGACCTGTTAAAGACTTTAATCTCAAAAGGTCAAGGTCTCCCACTGCATCCAGGGCCATCTCCAGTTGTCCTGATTTGTATCTGGCCACTGGAACTTAATGACTCTGGAGGGGAAATGTGACCTTGCACATTCTCTCTCACTTAAATTCAATTTATTTGCTTCTCATGGTGTCCCCTCCCTCTTGTCATGGTCCCCTTTGAGAAGGGAGTTCAAACAACAACATTTTGTCATAGGGATAGCTTAGCTAAATTCCCAATGACTCATCTCCCACTTGGCCAGCATAGAGATGAATTTTTTGGCCACAGTAAGTTTTAGCTCCTTTACTAACTTATGGAGGAATTTGGCTCAGGGAAGGGAGCATCCACACCCTTACAGAGCTTTTTAAGTTTTGAAAATGATGGTTTGTAGTGAGTGCCAATGAGAAATGGAAGCCAGGCTATTGCTATTATGATGTGTGCTTAGTGTCTGATCATCTTCATTCTGGGGCAACAATTGTTTTTGTTTTCCCATCACTTAGTCATTTAGATTCTATTTCATTACATCTCTCCTATTCTCCCTCTTCTCTCCTCTGACACTCTTGCCCCCCTGGTGCAGGCCTTATCACAATATAAGTGGATTGCTGCTTTAAAATGAGGATCTGCATTGAATTTAGACTTTTTCTTTGCCATCTTTTTCTAATTGATAACCAAGGATAAGACTCTGTAATATCTTAAATTCAATATAAGTAAAATGTGATGTGGTTGCTAGACAACTGAATGCAACCTTAGGGGGCTTGAAGAAAGGTATAATATTTAGGGCTAGGGCTATAATAATATCATTGTACTGTGTGTTATCGGTCATACTACACCTAGAGCAATGCTTCTTAAACTTTTCCCACTCGTGAACATTTTCACCCCAAAATTGTTACACAATAAAATAGATATACAAATAAAATATTTACTGATAATAAATCATAAGAAATATTTTAAAACAATTACTTGGTATAAATATAAATAAATATAAAGATTCAGAAATTCACACGATTATTTATTTTTACATAAAGAAATAAATCTTGGCAGAATACTGTTGACATTTTTTTTGCAACTCCCACATGGAGTGGAGACCCATAGTTTCAGAAGTATTGATCTAGAATACTATGTTCAGATCTGGGTACCATGTTTTAGAACCAGAGATGTCGGACTTCTAGCCTGTTCTCAAGGATAGATTGAACCAGATTAAAATGGGAAAAGTTTAACACAATAAATAAAACAAACAAGATGGTGAAGGATCTTTAGATCATGTTGGTTAAAGCATGCAGTTGTTTAGCCTGGAGAAGACTGGGGAGAGGAGAAATAGTTAAAGGAATGACAACAGTACAGATAACTTCAGGTATTTGATGGGACAGCCTGATTTGTTCTGCTTTGCTTTTACCTTAATACAATAAGAAAAAATTGGATTGAAGTTGAAGAGAAAACAAATTTAAATTCAATGTAAGGAGAAACTTCCTAACAGAGCTATTTCAAAAGGCCATGTCTTGGGATATAGTATGTTCCCTCTCACTGGAGGTCTTTAAGCAAGGGTTGGATGACTACTTATCAGATAGGTTCTAGTCGGGATTCTTACTCAGGTACAGGTGTGGACCCAACTGCCTTTGGAATTTTACCCATACAGCTCTTAATATTCAACTCTTAGACTGGTGAGGTCCAATGCTTTGACATCAAGATTTGCAGATTTTTAGTCCATTTTTACCACTTATCAACTATGTGATCTTGGCAGGTCATTTAATAGCTTTGTGCCTCAGTTTTCTCATCTGTAAAAAGGGGCTAGTCATAACCTACTCTGGCTGCTTCATATATATGTGTGTGTGTGTATGTGTGTGTGTGTGTGTGTGTGTGTATGTACATTATATATATAATATTATAAATCCTAAAGCTCTACATAATTGTACCTCTGAGATTGAATCCAAAGGGATGCACAAAGGTGGAAGCTACATTTGATAAAGGTAAAGGGAAATGCAATTTTCTTTGGTTACTCAGCTGACTTTTGATGCTGGGAAAACTTAGAACTTTAAAAATATTATTTATACATGCATGAATGTAATTAAAAATCTATGTCATGCTGAATGTTGGATGATGAAATATGAATCAATGGTTCCCTCACTGACTTCAGTTTTCATTTACTGGGTGACTGACCTCAAAATATATTCGGTTACAGTTTCTGGCTTCTGAAATGGAGTTATCAGTAATCACAACTCTCCCCAACACAAAAACACTATAACCCAATGTAAAACACTATTGTTTGTATTTGTTTTATGAGTGGTAGCATATATATTTACTATATGTTGGGCAAAAGCTTTTCAATTTCCTCATTCTCTTAAATGTAATATGACATAGAGGAAAAACTGGAGTTGGATCAGGAGACTTGGACTCAATTTCTTGATTCTCTCTTAATTGCTATGAGTCTCAGTTTTGTCATCTCTAATTTAGGAGAGGATACTAATATTTGTATTATATATCTCCTTGACTAAATCTTACTTCATTGCCTCATAAGGTAAGGAGGTGGCCTTAAGTTTTTGAAGGCTGTGCCTGGGGAATACAAACTCTTGCAGTTGTTCCCACCCAGGAACAGATTATGTTTGATTACTGAGGACTAGACTAGCTAAGAATGGAAAAGCTCATCACCAGCCAGATTGGCTATGAAATCATGGGTCATTTGGTCATCTTGTATTGCTGTGTTCATGATATGTATTTGCAAAATCCCATGCTGAAAATAATTGCAACTAATATGATGATATCAGTCGTAAAAGTTGAAGTAAAGACATTTTGCAAAGAACTTAATAAGACACTCCAAATTAAATCAGCATGTTCTTTGAGAGGCAGCCAAAGCAGGGTGAAGAGAGAGTCAACCTCTGAATCAAGAAGTCTGAGTTCAAGTCCATCTCTGACACATGCTGACTGTGAGACTAAAATCACTTAACTCCTCAGTGCCCAAGCAACTCTCGGATAATAAGTCACAGAGCAGGTGCTGCCTTGCATTGATAAGAGATCTCCACACTGGGAGTTACCATCATCAATAAAATCACAAGTCAAGTCCTCCTTTCTCCCCACCAAAAAAATTAACAAACAACCAAACGTACACATAGTTTGATACTTGATGACTTCAATGTATAATACATAAAAATATTAGAAAATAAATATGATTTAATAGTCAGGAATGAAAGATGTGAAAGACATATACCACAAAAAAAGTCATATCATGAACACTTTCTTCAGGAAAAAAACTGGAAGATGCTGAACATGGTAAGCACCAAGAATTACACATACAAAAAAAAAAAAAGATTATGTTTTAACAGATAGTAAAAGACTTGTTAACATCAAGGAAATCATTCCTGTATCAGCTGTCTTTGTGAAAAGGAAAAGGAAATGGGATTACAAAGAGCCAGCATGGTTTCATTAAGAACAAGAGGTCACACCACACTAACTTTATTTCCTTTTTTTCTGGACAGGATTTCTATAGTGATAGATAAGGAGAATCGTGCAGATATAATCTCCCTAGATTTCGGCAAAGCATTTGATAAAGTATCATATTATTTTTGTGGAAAAGACAGAGAAATGTGTGCTTGATGATAATATAGTTAGATGGATTTGGAACTGTGTAGATGGCTCAATTCAAAGAGAAGTCATTCATTTCTTTCCCAAGTGTTTCTTGACACAGCTTTCTCCTTTTTTTTCTATCCTTCTGACCCCTCTTCTCAGTCTCCTTTGCTGAATCAGCATCCTACAGCATATTTCCTTATCCATGAATATTTCCCCAGACTTCCTTCATCCTGGTCCCTTTCTTTCTACACTCATTCTTGGTGATCTTATGGCTCTGATCAATTAATCATCATTTCTTTGCAGAGGACTCCCAAATTTATGTATTTAGAGCTCCTCTATTACAGAAGATAAAGTTCTGTCTTGCAAACTGCCTATTGCTGGACTGCAAGGCAGAAAACAAAAGAAAATCTATAAGGAAGCAAAGATGGGCAACTCTGAACATGATGTGTAGTATTTATTATATAGGCTTTCTTGAAATGAAAAGTCATTGTCTTATATTTTGAATCTTCTCTTATATTCTGTTGTACACATGGCAATGTTTTTTTTTCTTTTTCTATTTTGTTTTTTATTTCTATTAAGAAATAATTTTTTTTTAAAAAAAGGAAATGTTGGAATGTATGTCCTGCAGGCAATCTGACAGTCCAAAATAGAATTCATTCTTTTCCCACCAAAACCTGTCCCATTTCCAAACTCCTCCTTTTCTGTCTAGGGTACCACCAACATTTAGTTTCTAAGGTTCACAACCCTAGACTCATCTTCTTTTCTTTATTTTCTTTCAACTTCCATATCCCATCAGCTTCCAAGGCTATCAATTCTAGCTCCACATCATTTCTCATATCCCTCTTCTTTCCACTCTGGGTTACCACTCAAGTCCTCCAGGATTACTGCCAGGACCTAACTGTTAATCTGTCATCAGTCTCCACCTTTCTCTGTTCAAAAAGTTTGCTGGCTACCTTAAATAATGGAGAAAAATTTATAGTCATCTTTGGAATTTAAAAGTTCTTCAAAGTTTGGCTTCAATCTGTCTTTCTAGAATGTTTTCACATTATCCCTTTTTATATTCACTACATTCTAGACAAATTGTACAAGCTATTTCCCATGCCTTGAATCTTTTTTTTTTTTTAACTTGCTTTTATTTTATCTCTTGGGATCTTTAGCTCCATTAAGCATCAGCGCGACTATATAAGAGCCTTCCTTACAAAACCCTGCCCTAAATCTATCTGCCAAGGGAAAGTCAGGAACTATATGACCAAAACTACAAAATATTTTCCACACAAATAAAGTCAGCTCTAAACAATTGGAAAAATATTAAGTGCTCTTGGATAGGCTGAGCAAATATAATAAAGGTGTCAATACTACTTAAACTAATTGATTTATTAATCAAACTCCCAAGAAACTATTTTACTGTTCTAGAAAAAATAACAAAATTCATCTAGAAGAACAAAATTTGGTCAAGAATTTCAAGGGAACTAATGAAAAAAAAAATCAAATGAAGGTAACCTAGCTATACCAGATGTAAAACTATATTATAAAGCAGCAGTCACCAAAACCCTTTGGTAATGGCAAAGAAATAGACTAGCTGATCAGTTGAATAGATTAGGTTCACAGGACAAAATAGTCAATAACTTTAATAATCTAGTATTTGACAAACCCAAAGATCCCAGCTTTTGGAATAAGAATTTACTATTTGACAAAAACTGCTGGGAAAATTGGAAGCTAATATGGCAGAAACTAAGCATTGACCCACACTTAATACAATATGCCAAGATAAGGTCAAAATGGGTTCATGATCTAAACATAAAGAATGAGATTATAAATAAATTAGAAGAATGTAGGATAGTTTACCTCTCAGACCTGTGGAGGAGGAAGGAATTTGTGACCAAAGAAGAACTAGAGATCATTATTAATCACAAAATAGATAATTTTGATTATATTAAGATAAAAAGTTTTTGTACAAACAAAACTAATGCAAACAAGATTAGAAGGGAAGCAATAAATGGGGAAAACATTTTTACATTCAAAGGTTCTGATAAAAGCTTCATTCCCAAATCATATAGAGAATTGACTCAAATTTATAAGAAATCAAATCATTCTCCAATTGATAAATAGTCAAAGGATATGAACAATTTTCAGATGAAGAAAATGGAAACTATTTCTAGTCATATGAAAATATGCTCTAAAATCACTATTGATCAGAGAAATACAAAATAATACAATTCTGAGATACCACTACACACCTCTCAGATTAGCTAAAATGACAGGAAAAGATAATGACGAATGTTGGGGGGGATGTGGGAAAACTGGGACACTAATGCATTGTTGGTGGAGTTGTGAAAGGATCTAGCTATTCTGGAGAGCAATTTGGAACTATGCACAAAAAGTTATCAGACTGTGCATTCCCTTTGACCCAGCAGTGTTACTACTGGGCTTACATCCCAAAGAGATCTTAAAGGAGGGAAAGGGACCCACATATGCAAAAATGTTTGTGGCAGTTCCTTTTCGTAGTGGCCAGAAACTGGAAATTGAGTAGATACCCATCAGTTGGAGAATAGCTGAGTAAATTGTGGTATATGAATGTTATGGAATATTATTGTTCTGTAAGAAATGACCAGCAGGAGGAATACAGAGAGGCCTGGAGAGACTTGTATGAACTGAAGCTAAGTGAAATGAGTAGAACCAGAAGATCATTATACATGGCAACAACAAAATTATACAATAATCAATTCTGATGGATGTGGCTCTCTTCAACAATGAGATGATTCAAACCAGTTCCAATTGTTTAGTAATGAACAGAGTCATCTACAGCCAGAGAGAGAACTATGGGAAATCAGTGTAGCCCACAACATAGCATTTCCACTCTTTCTGTTATTATTTGCTTGCATTTTTGTTTTTCTTCTCAGGGTTTTTTCTTTCTTTCTAGATCTGATTTTTTTGATGCAGCAAGATAACTGTATAAATATGTATACATATATTGTATTTAACTATACTTTAACGTATTTAACATGTATTGGACTACCTACTATCTAGGGCAGAGGGGTAGGGGAAGAAGGGGAAAAGTTGAAACAGAAGGTTTTGCAAGGGTCATTGTTGCTAGTGCTCTCCCCCATTCCCAAAAGTTGCTTTGATTTTACTTTGTATTGATTTATCTGTGTATATTTGTTTCCTCTTTGCAACTTTTGAATCTGACATATAAAGAATAAAGATAGCTTAATAGACAAAATCTTGACTGGTTAAGATAACAGACTACATCTAATGAGATGAAAGGAAGTAGAGATAAATGTAAAATCTTACACTGGGCCTAAAACCCAAAAGTCACAAGTACAAGATAGGGGATGTTATCAAATCAAAAACCAATAAACATTACAGGTGGTGTAGGGGATACTGCTAGGTCTGCAGTTAGAAAAATTGATCTTCCTGAGTTCAAATCTGGCCCCACACACTTGTTAGCACCTTGACCCTGAGCAAGTCCCTTAACTCTCAGTTTCTTTATCTGTAAAATAAGTTGGAGCACTTCACTGTTTGCTAAGAAAACCCCAAAAGGAGGCACGACTGAAAAATGACCAAAAAGCAACAATAACTTACTCTGAACCTGCTGTTCTGCCTGATTTCAACTCCACAGAACAAGATGTCCTTCCTAGGTTACGCTCATTACTTCTAATCTTATCCCCATGCTGTTAACTTGAACTTTATGTGAATTCTCTGTAAAATAGTATTTTAGTCAAATTTAGGTTTGACATTTGGATTCTGTGGCCAGCCCACTGGAGTTGCTCTCTCTGTGGTAGGGTTTAAATGCTTGACAATTCAGCTCTAGAGAGGATCTCATTGCCTTGTATCTTTTCTTGCTGGTTAATTTTCAGAATCTTCCTAATATAATTCAAATGGAAGTGGTTCAATTTCCTGGCAAATACCTGGCCTGCTGGTAGACTGCCCGAGTTTCACAGGCATACAACAGCAAAGTCAGTAGGATGGCTCTGTAGACCTTCAGTTTGGTATGCAGCCTAAAACCTCTTCTTTCCCTCCCTTTCTTTTGGAGCCTGCCCAATGCTAGGCTGATTTTGTCAGTGTGTGCATCTATGGACATCCCTGAGAAGCATACTGTCAAGGGAAGTGAATTTATCCACATAATTCAAAATTTCTCATTAGTGTAACCAATGATTCCATAAATGGCAAGGTGCTGGCTGGTGGAGGATCTGTTTTCTTGGTGTTGTCAGGCCAAAAGTAGTGCAAATGGCAGAGAACTGATCCATACCCTGGTGGCAAGGAAAGCTTGAGAACATCATCCATTATCCAGAATCCATGCAGACGTGCCATCATGGAACAGACATACAATGCTGAGGAACTTCTCTTGGCAATCAAATTTCACCATGATATTCTACAAGACTGCGAATGACTGACAGTATGAAAGGTCTTGGCTGACAGATATTGAGAGCAGATCTCTCTCTCTCTTCTGTTTCTAGCATTTCTCCTAAAGTTGTCAGGCAACAAACACTGTATTGAGCCTTTCTGAAGCTATACTGCTTCTCAGGTAGATGCTCATCTTCCAGGTGAAGGATCAATTAATTAAGGAGGATTCTGGCAAGATAATTGCCAGCAGTGAGTAAGAGAGGACCCTGACCTGTAATTATCACGATTCAATCTGTTACTTTTTCCTTTATAGAGAAAGACAATGGAAGCATCTTTGATTTCCTGGTGAAATAACCTCCTCTTGTCATATAAACTGGAAGATTTCAGTTAGCTCTATATGAGCAGAGGATCTCCTGCCTTGTGGATCTTTCTTGGGATGGAATCAGCACTAGGCAGTTCCATGAGCGGAGCCTAAAAGCATTCAATACCTCTTCTTCATTTTAAGTTCAGCTACTTCATAGAAGACTTGTGCATCTCATGACCATCTTATCACCAACACTGTCTTCTTCCATTCATCTAAATGCAACAAAACTCATGGATGCACCCTTGCAAATGCAAGCACTGGCATTTAATAGATTATATCATTATAAGGAGAAAAGAAGGAGGATGTGTGACATAGAGTGCTGGACTAACCACAGACTTATCTTCTCCAAGCTAAATATTCCCACCCAACAAAAGCAATGGACTCAAGGCAAGAGAACTCTTAGGAAACTGAACATCAACACATTGAAGCACTTCTCTGTGGGTGAACAGTTTATTGCCGTTTTGGAGGAAAAGCTAAATCAGCATACAGTTAGCAACACTGGAGCAGAAAAAGAGTTGGCAGATTTCAGAGAGAACACTGCACTTACTCAGCCAGAACAGTCATAACCATCAGGATTGGTTTGATGAAAATGATGGGGAAATTCAGAAGCTGCTAACAAAAATGAGAACTCTACGGGTTTATCAGCAGGACAGTTTGTCTCTAAGAAGGCAGTGTTAACTGCAACAAAAGTAAAGTGCAATGTTTAACATATATTGGATCACTTGCTTACTGGGGGAAGGAGTGGGGAGAAGGGAGGGAAAAAATTAGAACAGAGGATTTTATAGAATGTCAAAAATTATCCATGTATATATTTTGAAAATGAAAAGCTTTAATTAAAAAAAAAAGTAAAGGGCAAGCAAAGTTTAGAGAGATGCAGGATTCTTGAGTCAGTAAAAAGCAAAATGAGATTCAGTTTTATGCCAATGGCAATAACCCAAAGAGTTTCTTTGATGCTCTGAAGACTATTTATGGGCCAAAGACCTCTGGTACATCTGAACTATTCCGTGCTGATGAAGGCACACTGATTAGGGATAATGGAGAAATAGGCTCAACACCATAGTGTTCTCAATAGATTGTCATCAACCTATGCTGAAGCATTGACCTTAAACCTCAGGATGAAGTCAATGGTCTCTATCTGGCACAAAGCAGGCACTTCCTAAAGATTTATTGGATTGGATTGGGAGACTGAGGCCCAGGAAAGTGGCATGTATGAACCCACCCATCCCTCTTTCTCCCCTATAGAGTGAGCAGTAGATTCCAAATTTGAATCCATATCCTTTGATTCGAGACCCAGTGCTCACTTTACTTCAGTTATTTATATGGTACAAATACATTTGTTACATCTATATCCTGGTTTGAAGAATAATTCCTCAAGTTTTAATTCAATTGGTTCAGGGTCATTTGTAATTTGTTGTGAGCCATTCATGACCAATTCATATCCAAGGTTCAGTTTAAAAAAAAAAAAAAAAAGATGGATGTTTCATTCCTGACCAAGATTTATTAGTTTACACCTAACAAATGTTGCTTTTGTTTTTAAACAGAAATCAAACTGTTACGTGAGAATAAAAAAAAACAATTCCCAGGTAGATATCTTCTTTAACACTAACTAGATCTTCTACAGGGCTAAAACATAGAATATATAATTTTTTTTCCTTAAAGAACAATGTTTCAAATAGTTAGATAATTTAATATTTTTTCCTTTCATGTCCTACCAGAATTCTTGTTAATAAATGATGTCTTTCACTTTATAAATAAGTTGTTTTAGCATAAATCACTTAATTTGTTCTAATCATGAAGCTAAAATATCTCATAAACAAATAATAATTTCTTGAGCTTTTCAACACAGGTGATATTATAGATTTAGGACTAGAAGAAACCTTAGAGGCGTCTAATCTAAACCCCCATTTTATACATGAGGGAGCAGAGGTCCAGAGAGGTAAAATAATTTGCCAAAGGTCACGCAGATTATAATGAAAAGAGAAGGGATTCAAATACAGTTTTTTGACTCCAGAGACTGTGATTATTTTATTTTATTTTATTTTTTTATTGTACTGGTATTTAGTTTTACTTGGGAGCTTGGAAGCTGAGATTCTAATTTCAAAAGTGTTATAGACCTCAGATTGCTGGTATAATTAAGGCCAGTAACAATTGAAAGGAACCTACATGTGCAAAAATGTTTGCAGCTGCCCTTTTTGTAGTGGCAAGGAACTGGAAACTGAGTGGATCCCCATCAGTTGGAGAATGGCTGAATAAGTTATGGTTTATGAATGTTATGGAATATTATTGTTCTATAAGAAACGATCAGCAGGATGATTAGAGAGGCCTGGAGACATGAACTGAAACTAAGTGAAATGAGCAGAATTAGGAGAACATTGTATGCGACAATGGTAAGATTATAAAGTGATTAATTCTGATGGACATGGTCCTTTTCAACAATGAGATTATTCAGACCAGTTCCAAAGATCTTGTGATGAAGAGAGCCATCTACACCCAGAGAGAGGACCATGGGAACTGATTGTGGATCACAACACAGCATTTTCACACTTTTTGTTATTGTTTGCTTACATTTTGTTTTTTCTCATTTTTTTCCCTTTTTGATCTGATTTTTCTTGTGCAGAAAGATAATTGTATAAACATGTATACATATATTGGATTTAACATATATTTTAACATAACATATTTTGGATTACCTGCCATCTAGGGAAGGGGATGGGGGGAAGGAGGGGAAAATTTGGAACACAAGGGTCAATGTTGAAAAATTATCTATGCATATGTTTTGAAAATAAAAAACTTTAATAAAAAATAAAATAAAATAAAATCCTGTGATATCTTGGGTGATATGTTATCTTATAGTAGCAGAGATAATACCCAACCAAAATAATGAAAATCTAGATTCTTAGAAGATAAAAGAATTTATTCATTTTTATCTAAAAAAGAAACCAAACAACTTATTTTCATCCAAAGTAATTATTATTGAATAGTCCATCAATAAGCATTTGCTGAATAATTCACTATGTGCCCAGTGCTGAGCTGGACAAACATCCTATGAGCCTGAATCTAAAGAAACTTTCCCTAACATTCCTGGTTTAGCTAATTTCAGACTCATGAATTCCACATTTCTCTTTGGACAATAATTTTGTGGGGGGAGGGCTCCTTTAAGACTCAGATTCAAGATAGGATGAGACTGACAATGAAAAAAGGCCAAAATATTTTCTCCATGTGCATCCAGGAATGGAGAAGTGTCTATAGTTGATGGATTCATGAGTTTCCATAGGACAGAGCTATGCTCCCCATTCCCCACTCTATCCTTTCCCACCCTCAAATATGAAGGCCATTGGGATACTCTGGGCTGGATCTCAAACTGGGCCAGATGAGCAGGTCCTGGATGATTGCACTGATATAAAGTCACAAGAATAACAATGCAAAACTTCCGTAACCAAACCTGAAACCAGGCAAACCCCATTTCAGGTTCCATTACCAGCCCATATTTGCTGCCAAGTCTCACAAAGCTTCTGGGGGACCCAGGGCCAAGTTTCACTAACTTGGATGCCATTACCAAGTAAAATTAAGATGGAATTAATCTGCCTCTTGCACACGCTCCAGGTTTATCAGCTAATAGCTTCAGATAAAGCCTGAAAATTCCATATGATAAGTTGTCCACAATTCAGGAGGCAAAGATAGATTTCTAAGTATGGTATACTGGTATTTCATCCTGGCGCTAGTGAAACCCTAGCCTATGTTTTTTTATACACGACAGTAGACTGCATTCCTAGTTAGAAACATTCAATCCCATCTGGTAGCCTCATTCCCAGTTAGATAATACCACACGTATCTATGTAACATACAGGCCACTGTCAAATTGCACTGAGCCATCTCTCTGAGACAGCTGTTTCACACAAGGGCTGCATTGTCTGAGAAAAGCTTGTATCATTTTACTTCAAATGCTGAGGGAACAAGCATTCTGTCAGCTGCTTTGGCTTGGAGGAAGCTTCACTCACTACAAATTTTCATTATTTTGTTATCAAGCCCAAAACACACTATTGACTGTGTGAGCCGAAGGCTTCAGAGGAAAACCAGAGTCCTTACTCTGCTTCTATCAAGTAGATAAAAATCTATCCAGCTCTCACAAGCTTTGAACAAATAACAATAATGACCTTAAAAAAAAAAAAAAGACAGTTATTCTCTCCTGTAGGCTTTTGTTTCCAGCTTTTCCCGTTTATTATATCCAAAGCTTTGGCTTTAGGTAAAAGTAGGAAACAGTGTCTCATCCAGGAATGTCAGACACAGAGTCCTGTCAGGAAGCAGCTGTCAGAATCAGGAATCTCTGATGACATCACAGACAAAATAAGGGGATAACTAAGCAATATTTTTAAAAAGGGGTTGGCCCTTTCCCCTCTTTTAGCTTTAAGCTATAGAAGAAATCAGGAACTGGCCTCAGGGTACAGATTTTGGTACAGACTTTAGCACCTCGTTACAAGAATAGCTAATTAAAACAGGAAGCAACACTCAGTCCACTCTTCATATGTCCTCCTAGTCTGTGTCTTGGGTCTCTACTTATTCCTCCCCACCCAATATTTCCCATGATTTTCCATGATTTTCTTTTCAGTCATTTCATTTTCCATGATTTCTTTTTCATTCAATTTAACAATTTGCCCAGGACATACATATTCTGCTCTGATTTTGAGACTGAGAAAAGTTATTATAATTGAGAGGAAAAAAAATGTATAACATGCTATACATAATAAAGTAGTAATTTCTTTCACTCTTATTACTTGTTATAAAGCAGATAATCCTAGAAGGCTTTCTGAGGCACCAAGGTACACACGGTTCTGATTCTGACTTTAACTCTATGAAGGTACATGTGAATTTTCTACTGGCCTTTCTTCAACAGCATTAGGTCCCCAGCCACATTTTGTTCTCAGAGTCTCCTTCCACTCAATTTGTTCTGAAATATCTTAATCATTCTTCAAAAGAGGGGATTTTCTCCTTTCATGGGCCCTAAAACTTGGACTCTCTTTATTCTTTATTCCTCTCCACTTTCTAATTTTATACATCCAAATGCCAGGATGCAATACAATAAAAATAAGCATGATATGCTTATTAAACCAGGAAAAAGTTTCACTAATAATATGGGCTTCTCACTTATTCCTGAGGAATATGGCATAATGGCTCAAGTATTGGGCTTAGAATCAAGAAAATACAAGTTCCAAGAAATCAACATTATATGTCAGCCATATTAATTAATAATGTGTATTTACATATGGATAATGTGTATATATGTGTGTCTGAGTATATGTATGTATGTATATATAGATATATATATGTGTATGGGTCTATGGGTGGATATGAATGTATATATATGTATGTGTGTGTATATCTCTATATGTATATATAAATATATCTCTGCTTAACTGTGGCTTGCTTGGAGAAGATGGGAGGGATGAAAATGGGAAAAATAATGAAGTAAAAAGAAAGTACACAACAGAGAACAAAAAATAACCTACAAGAAAACAAAGAAAAGATGGACACTCATGAATAGGATTTCTTCTATTATTATATATGCTTTCTTGAAATGGAAATTTATTCTTACATATTTTGAATCCTCCCTGATGTTTTGCTGGGCACATGACAATGTCCTGTTTCGTCTTTTTTTTTTTTTAATTTTTAAATTTTCCTTTTCTGTCTTTCTTTTTTTTTTTTTTTTCTTATTTTGCATTAGTACAATAAATGAAAAAAAGAAGAAAAAAAAATATGAGTTCGGGGCAACTAGGAGGCACAGTAGATAAAGACCAACCCTGTAAATCTGGTCTCAGAGACTTAGTTTTGCTGTGTGACCCAGAACAAGTCACTTAACCCCTGTTCCCAAAAGGAAAAGAAAACATGGCTTCAAGTCCTGTCTCTAATATTTGCTACCTGAACAATCAGAAGCAAATCACTGTTTTCCCCGCCTTTAATTTCCTCATTTTTAAGGTAGGGCTAATGATACTTATAATCTTTACCTCAAAAAGTTTTTGTGAGGATTAAATAAGTTATATTTTTTAAATTTTGTAAATTTTAAAGACTATATAAATGTCAATTATTATAATTGCCATTATTCATAAAGACCATTGGGATATAATGTTGCATTATAATTAAAGAGTTACAGAAAAAAAAAAAGAGAAGAAAAAGTTCCTCCAGGTCTGGTCCTAACTATCAGAACATCTTTATTTTTATTTTTATTTTATTTTATTATTATAGCTTTTTATTTACAAAATATATGCATGGGAAATTTTTCAGCATTGACAATTGCAAAACCTTTTGCAGAACATCTTTATTATCAGGAAGGGAATACAGATATAATATAAGAATATGGAGGCGAGACTGTAACCTAACAAAATATAATTGTTTTGTTCTTTTATTTATGTATTTGGTTTTTAGTCAAAGAGTTCTTAAACTTCTTTGTATGTCCTAAGTCCCTCTGTCAATTTGGTGAAGTCTCTTTTCAGAGTATTGATTTGTTGCCTACATTCATAATTGAAGGAAATGACAAATTTTAGTTAGAGGTTAGTGAAAATAAAAATGCAATTTTTTTCCTCTTTGAGTTTATAGACCTTCTGATATTCATGAACTTTAGGTTAAGAATGCCTGCTTTATAGTGAACTGGTCCAACCATTCTGGAGAACCCCAAAGACTATATATTGTGCTTTTTTTTTTTTTACCCTTTGACCCAGCAATACCATTATTTAGATTTGTATTCCAAAGAGATCAAAGAGAAAGGAAAAGGACGAATATGTACAAAAATATTTAAAATTAGTTTTGTGATGGCAAAGAATTTAGAAAATGAGGGATGCCCATTAGCTGGGGAATAGCTGAAGGAGTTGTGACATATGATTGTGATGGAGTACTATTGCGCTGTAAGAAATGACAAAGGTGGTGGTGTTAGAAAAAACATAGTAAGACCTATATGAACTGATGCAAAGTGAGGTTAGAACAATCAAGAGATCATTGTGCACAGTGGCAGTAATGCTGATGACAATCACCTGTGAAAGACCTGACTTCTCTGATCAATACAATAAGACAAATCCAAAGGACCCACAATGAGAAAAATGCTATCCATTTCCAGAGGGAGAACTGATGAACTATGAGTGCAAATTGAAGTATAATTTTCTCACTTTCTTAAAAAAAAAAAAAAAAAGAATTCCTGCTCTAGTGAATAATTCGATATGCATATTACTGTATAATTAGGATTGTATCTTGAAACTCTACATTATGAAAATACAACTGCATACTAACATTCCAGCTAAGTCCCAATTAGTGATAACAAATCCTCTGACATTTTTGCCCTGCACATTTCCATTAGGCTGGAACCAATTATCACATTTTACATAAATATAACTTCGAATAGGACAAATTCGAACACAATGGGTAGACTTGAGGGGATTCATCATTCACACTAATTGAATCTAGAAGCAAGATCTCTCACTAGAAAGATCTCAGTACAGTTGTAAAGTGCCTAAAAAAAAATGAATAAAAGTGTATGGTACAAGCTTATAGGGAAAATATATCCCAGCCAATCCACCAAGTATTTTCAAAGAATAATTAACAGAAATTTTAATAGCCACATAAAACTGCTTAAACAAGATTGCTGATAAAATATGCAAAATATGCAATTCAAAAGAAACCTATTTAGGAACTCCTTTCTTGGGCACATAAAGTTCTTCATGATCTGACTTACAACCTACTTTCCCTTGATGATTATGTATATATCTCTAAGTTGCAGACAAATAGGACCTGTTCATATTTCCTGGGATGTGGCATTTCACTTCTTGTTTTCACATCTTTGCATGGAAAGTTCTCTCTACTCACTTCTATCTCATGGCACACCAAGCTCCCTTCAAGGCTCAAGTGCCATCTCATATATGAAACCTTTTTATAATTTTTTCAATTGTTAGTGTCCCTTCTCATCACATTCCCCCACTGAAACTGCTTTAAATTAATTTCACATTTACTTATCTGTGTTCACTTTGTTTCCCTACTAGTAGAATAAAAGCTCTTGAAGAGACTATTTTCATTCATGGCTTTGTATCCCTGGCATCTAGCACTATGCCTTGTATATAGCAGAGCCTCAATAGATGTCTGTAGAATGGAATCATTTAAAAGAATAGCTAAGTTATAATATTTGGAATTTTTAAAAAGAATATTCATCTTTGGATAAAAAGAATTTGAGAATCAGCTACACAAGCATAGGATGGGGATATATGGTTAGAGAGCAGCTCATGTGAAAAAGACTTCAATGAGCTAATAATTTGATAGGGTAGTCAAAAACCAAAAGGATTCTTAGGCTTCACTAAGAAAATCATTGGGTGATCTTGTGAGGAAGAGAGTCATCTGCATCCAGAGAGAGGCCTGTGGGAACTGTGTGGATCACAACATAGCATTTTCACTCTTTTTATTGTTGTTTCTTGCATTTTATTTTCTCTCTCTCTTTTTCTTTTTTGAGCTGATTTTTCTTGTGCATCAAAATAATTGTATAAATATGTATGCATATATTGGATTTAATATGTATTTTACAATGTGTAATATATATTGCATTATTTGCCATTTGGGGGAGGGAGTGAGGGTAAGGGGGGAAAAACTGGAACACAAGGATTGCAAGGGTCAATGTTGAAAAATTATACATGCATATGTTTTGAAAATAAAAAGCTTGAATTAAAAATAAAAGAATAACAAACAAAAAAAAAGAAAAAAAGAAAAGTATTAGGTAGAAAAGGAAAAAAGTTCTAGTCCCACTGTACTTTGTGTTGATTAGTCCAAACTCAAATGTTTTTAGTTCCCCTCATTACATTTTAGGACGGATTTGACAAATTCATCTAAGGAAAGGAGACCTGGAAGTACATCAGCCCTGAAAATGATATTACAGGAAAAGGTAAAGGAACTGGGACTTATCAGCTTATAGAACAGAGGATTTTGTGGGAAGCAAAAGCTGTTATCCAGTGTGAAGGGCTGTCATCTGGAAGAAAATTTATTCTACTTAGGATAAATGGGTAGAAATTAGGGAGAGGCAGTTTTAGGTTTCATATAAGGGAGAACTCCAAATAAATAAAACTATCCAAAACTATAATGACTTATAACGAAAAGTATTTAATTCTCTGCCTCTGAAGATTAGTTAGTCAAAAACCACCATTCATTATTTATTAAGCACTTAACCATGTTTCAGGCACTGTGCTAAATAAGCCCCAATTCACAAAGAAAAACAAGAGTTCCTTCCCTGAAGGAGCTTATACTCCAAGAGGGGAGAGGAGATGAAAATAATGAGAAATAAGATAAATATATTTGTAGATATGTGTGTATTTATATACACATAGATGTACCCACACCCACATATATTTGTATAGGTATATATTGTATATGTATGTTATTATTAAGAGTATGACAAAAAACTCTCAGGCTACAGAGAGGAGTTGAAACATTCCCTCCAGTCCTCAGAAGCTTGATTCAGGGAATAATGAGCAGACTGAAGGGAATCAGATTCTTTAAGGAATGACTGTTTTAGGGAACAGAGCTTGCAAAGAAAGGTAGGGACATAGTGGAGGATGTCTTTGGGTATAATTTTTGATTCCATTTATTTACCATCTGGTGGACTAAGTACCCTAGGACAAAGTTACAACCAGAATGGGGGCAACTGAGCCTTGCCTAAAATTTAAAAGGTTCTGGCAACACTTGTATTCCTTCAATAATTCGATACAACTTGAGCTAGCACTTAGAAAGAATCAATCAATTAATCAGCAAGCACTTATTAGTTAAAATAAGAAGCTATCAGATAATAATAGCTCTTAATCCTTGCTTTATCTCAGATGAGCTAGCCTTGCCCAGCAACCTAACGTCAATCTCTTCAACAGTGATCTTTTTATGTCCTGAGATTCTCTGATCCATCACCAGCCTCCCAAAGTGATTCGTTCTGTTATCAAACCATCAGTTACTCAATAACTTGAGAATTATTTTCATTATGAGACAACCTTTCCTGATTCCACCCCCAGATGCTGGTGTTTCCTCCCTCAAAATTTCATTTATTTTGCATGTATTCTCTACTATTTATATGTGAACATATTATGTCTTTCTCCCTACCCCATGCCCATCATATGTTAGTTCCTTGAGGGCAAGTATGTTTTCATGTTTGCTTTTATATCCCCAGTGCCCAGCAGAGTGCTTGACACATAGTGCTCACTTAATAAATGTTTATTGATTGATTGATTGTTTCTCCAGGTTCCAAAATTGCTAATTGTGGCTCTGTTCAGAAGCATTTCTTCCTTTTCCATCTCTAAGAAAAAATATCTCCCCACAGTTTCATTTGTACCAGTTAAATTAATTTGAGTTATTAAACACTTGTAAAAAGTCAAATGATGCCCTGGAAAGGTAAAACCCTTTCTGTATCTTATTGTGAATTATTGTTGTTGTTAGTCACATCCAACTCTTTTTGGCTCCGTTCGTGGTTTTCTTTGTAAAATAGGAGAGTGGTTAACGGTTTTTTTTCTAGCACATTTTACAGATGATTTAACAGGCTTAAATGATGTGCCCAGTCACCTAGCTAATAAGTGACTGAGGCTGAATTTGAACTCGGATCTTCCTGACAATAGACCTGGCACTCTATTATGCCATCAGGCTACCTAAACTGATTAGTATGAATTTCTGCACATCAATGCTAGGCTGACGTCAGTAGCACTCTAGGAATGGGAGCTTTGATAGGGATAGGAGGAAGGAGGAGAACTCCTGAAATAGGATTGTATATCTGAGTGAAACAGAGGCTCTGGACAGCTAGAGGGTACATAAGGGCACTGGGCATCCAGGAGTTATCAGAAAAGTAAGTGTAAAATGGAAAAGAAGTTCAGAAAGAGACATGAGAAGATAACAGATATCTTTCCAATTTTACCCAGAGCCTTAGTAGTGACCATGTAATATTCAAAACTCCAAGAGTAGTTTGCCAGTGCTTAAAATATAGTATCACAGATTCAGAGCTCTGAAGAGCCTCAGAAAACATCTGTTCCAACATCCTTAATTTACAAATGAATAAACTAAGACCTAGAGAATAGAGTATTTGCCCAAGATTAAGACAAGTTTTAAGTAGCAGAACCAGGTCTTCTCTCTCCAAATCTTGCAATTTTCCTAGTTTTTCCACTAGATTCCCTCCAGATTGCATGAAGATTGATTTGGAAGATTAAAGTCCCAGGCTTTCTCAATTCAGCCTTGTTTGTTCCAATACTCCCACCTTCACCCCCAAAGAAAATAAGAACTGTTTTTTTTCTTTTTTTTTATTATAACTTTTTATATACAAAACATATGCATGGGTAATTTTTCAACATTGACCCTTGGAAAAACTTTTGTTTCAACTTTTCCCCTCCTTCCCTCCACCTCCTCCAGTCCCATATATGTTAAATATGTTAAAGTATATGTTAAATACAATATATGTATACATATTTATAGAGTTATAGGAACTATTTTAGAAAAAAACTCGCCTTTTCATTCTACCTTTTAATTATCTGTACTCTATAATATTATATTTTTGGCATTTCTCTAGTTCAGAATGCATCTCTACCAAGAATCATTTATCATGAATAAAATGATTGTTATTCATTTGATCTGATTTTCCTTCTTTGCCCCCCCATTTTCTAAAAGTATAGAATCTTAAGAATTGAAAAATGTATTAAAACATGACCAATATAACAGAATTTTTTTTTGCATACCTATTCTTTTTTACAAATGAAACCTTTTATTGAAAAGAATGGAACGTATCATGGAAGATATGAAAAAATAGTGATGCAAATACATAAACCCAAAAAGAAAAAAAAGGGTATCAATGAAACATATTAAAAAATACATAAGAAAACAGAAGGTTGATCAGAAGGGGACACAGACAAAAAGTTGGGGTTGGTATAATCATATAGCATTGATGTGTACTTTAAAAAATTTTATCTATGAGAGATTTAAATTTTTTTAATGCAATCTGCTTTTTCTGTCCTTCCTTGGTCTGATGGGAGATTGGATTAGATGAGTTTAAGATCTTTTACAACTCTTAAAATTTTTCTCTTTATTAAGAACTTGATAGTTATGAAATTTTAAAAGCTTAAACTCATCTAATCCAATCTCTCCTCCAGTGAAGGAATAGTCAATGGCATGGTGTTCATCTAGTTTCTGCTTAAGTACTTTCAGTAAAGTCTTATCACCAGCAACCCTTAAAACCTGTAATTGTTAGCTTATAAAATCACAGTAAAAGCTGAAAGGGACCTTAGAAACTATTTAATCCCACTCTGATTTTTTACAGATGAGGAAACTGAAGGATTGGTTATGTTGAAAAAGGTCATCTTAGTTCAACCCTTTTATTTTACGAATGAGAAAACTAAGGCTCAGAGAATGAAGTGACTTGCGCATGGTGTAAATAATAGAGACAAGTCCTCTCACTCCAAACCCTGCAATTTTTCTATTACATTGTACAGAAATGATTTAAAGATAGTATGGGATAGCTGAGCTGGGATTTGAACAAGGTCCTTTATCAGAAAATCTAATGTTCTTTTCATTGCATTATGTTACTTAAGAAATAGCCACTAGGGTTGTCTTTAACACTGAGATGATTCAAACCAGTTCTACTCGTTCAGTGAGGAAGAGAGCCATCTACACCCAGAGAGAGAAGATTGTGGGAACTGAGTGTGGAACACAACTTTTCTGTTATTTGCTTGCATTTTGTTTTCTTTTTCCTCAATTTTTCTTCCTCCTTCTTGATTTGATTTTTCTTGTGCAACAAGATAACTGTATAAATATGTATACATATATTGGAGGTAACATGTATTTCAACACATTTAACATGTATTGGACTACCTGCCAGCTAGGGGAGGGGGCGGGGGAAAGGAGGGAAAATTTGGAACAAAAGATTTTGCAAAGGTCAATGTTGGAAAAATTACTCATGCATATTCTTTGTAAATAAAAAAGCTTTCATTAAAAAAAATAGCTACTAGTTAATATATAAAGAAAGTGCATGCTAAACACATTGTGGAAAAACAATTGTAGATTGAATTGCTTTTAGGGATGTATCATTTGTAGAGATGTGCTGGTTGCAATGAATTTTGCCTTTTCCTTAAAGCAGACTTTATGGATATACTTTTACCTGTAAACATTTAGTTAGCATATAATTTGAATTTTTTCTTTTCCTTGCTCTCTAATTTCACTGTGTAGGAAACTCCTGCACAAGGCAATCCCTTTTTCCAATGCAGGTATACATATGCTCTGCAATTTGTAGTACTACATGGGACCACTAAGAAGGTTACTTGCCAGGCTTTCTGAGGTAGCTAGTGTGTATCAAGTGGCACTTGAATTCACTTCTTAAGCTTCAAAACAGCTCTTTCTAGTCACTATACTATACTATTTAATTGGAATTAGAATAGTAATTAAAATTTTAAATTAAATTAAATTAAATTAATTTTTAAAAAACCCTATATAATTCAGACATCCTTTCCTCACCTCGACTGAATTTGGAATTTTTTTTTTAACCGTACTACACATTTAAGGCTAATTGTCTCAGTTACTTGGAAAACTGTGGTCAAAAGGCTAGTGCCATGTGTTATAGTTTTAAATTTACTCTATATGTGAACCAGTTTTGTACTGGAGCCATTGACTAAATCCTTAGCTTCATCTATTTGGAGATCATAAACATCTGCCATTGTTGGGAATGGGTGGGGATCAAAGAGGGAGAGGGATCTTGTGGAATTATAGAAAATAGAGAACATGGGTAGATTAGTGTAAATTTAATACTGTTACTACAGGGGCAAGCATCAAAGCATGTCTTATTAAAGGCTAGAAGGTGGGATAAATGGCATCAACTTTGAGCATGAAGTACAGTGTATTTTTGCTCCCATTATAGGAATTACTACCACAGCAAAAAATCTGAATAACAAAAATATTTCAAAACCCCCAAAGGATGATCCACTTACTTCAAACAATGCTAGATATATATAAATTCCACCACAACAACGGAATGTATTATCCCTTGGTGCTTAAATCATGGAAATTTTAGGCTGGAAGGAACTTTAGAGATCATTGAATCCAACTCCTTCAGTTTATAGATGAGGAAATTAATGCTCAAAGAGATTAGATAACTTATTTATGATTACAAATTAGCCACTGGAAGAGCTGAACCTAGAACTCTGATGTTTTGTCCAAAGTTTTTTTCCATCTCATACTGTATCACTGAATTCATCAAAAGGGGATTTTTGATATGCATTTTAAAATGGTATTAAACATGTTTCACAGTAATATTTACTTGATAGTAATTAATAGTAATTAATTGATAGTAATTAATAGACCATCTTAACCCTCAGTTATATAGGCTTGAAACAACTTTAATCTTCTTTATTAGCAAAGTATGTCAATATGGTAATTGACATTGACATGTTAATTATGATTTCTAGTACTTAAAAAATAATCTTATATCCTAAGATGATATTTAATTCTTTTTTGTTGTTGCTCAATTGTTGCAATCATGTATTGAGGTGAAGTTTTATTATCCCATTTGACGTTTTCTTGGTACAGATACTGGAGTGATTTGCCATTTCCTTCTCCACTCAATTTCCAAATGTGGAAATGGAGGTAAGCAGCATGAAGTGATTTACTCAGAGTCACACAACTAGTAAGCGTTGGGCCAGATTTGAACTCAAGAAGCTGAGTCTGGCACCCTATCTATTGTACTACTTACCTGCCCTATATTCAATTTAGCTTTATAAGAATAGGGACAAGATAAAGATGTTTCTGTTGTCAGAAAAATAAAGTAACAGTAGGAGAAACTAAGTGACTTTACCTAAGTTAAGTAAGTAGCAACTTAGAGAAAGCCATGGCTAAGGCGGGTGAGAGGACTGGGGTGGAGGGTAGAGATAATTCTAATTCTAAATCACTAAATTCCTTTAGAAATTCAGCTAGCCTGCCAGTCCCCCATCCTGCATGGGAAGGCAGGCACACCAGCTTTTAGGAACATAACACAAAAGACAACAGCCTCTTTTACTTAGGCATTCTGCCTGCTAATAATTTAACAGATGATGGGTATTCCTAGAAAGGGGAAAGGAGAACATGAAGCAATTAGCTTCCTTCTTAATGATGTCTTTCTACCCATTGATCCTCAGTTGGTGAATGGAGCTGCAAAAGATTTACTCTATTCCATTTATGAATACCTTAATCAGCCCAGGAGTGTAATAAATGAGCTAGTCGGCAGCAAGGAGGTTTCCATATAGCTGAGATGACAAAAAGCTAAGCAAAGAGGAAGCCCTATGTATAGAGATGGAATATAATAAGGAATGTTTGGGACCTTAAGCCATTATTTTTCACAGACTATTTTAAATGGGGAAAAAAAAAATCACTGGAAGGGGGAAGGGAATTGGCATTGAGAATCACTGCTATTCCACAGTATGCTATTGCTCCAAATTAAGTAAATCAAAGAAACACTATCCATCTGAATACTCAAATAATGCATAGTAGAATCTGAAATTAGATTTAGAAAGTAACTTTACAACATCTTCATTATAGAAAAAGTCCTATAATGCCAGGATTACCAATGGTTATAAAAAAGTGGTCAAGGGAACACAAGGAATATTTAGTGAATTATCTAATGAATTATTCCAAAAGCAGTAGTGTTAGTGGGAAAAGTTTTGTATTAGAGAGAGGGGCAGAGTAGGAAGAGAGGAAATGTTATAATAGATATAAAAAATTTGAAAGAAACAGGTAAAGAAATAATTTCTATATGAATGAGATTTGAATATGAGATTTTTTTAAAAAGTTGAACTAGAAAAAAAAACCCCTGAAACACCAAATTGATTTCCATCCAGTGAAGTTGCAAAATTATTGATGTGCCATTGGAGAACTATATTTTATATGCTTACCAAAGCATACCAAAATATGCTTACAGGCTTTAATTGATCTCTGTGAATCAGAATTGTCAGTCCAGTTTTCAACCTAATCTAAAAGGAGAAATAAATGAGGCTGATCATGATATGTGGATATCACCTTCAAAAACTATATTGAGAATAAAACTATTA
This sequence comes from Antechinus flavipes, assembly GCF_016432865.1. NCBI lineage: Eukaryota > Metazoa > Chordata > Mammalia > Dasyuromorphia > Dasyuridae > Antechinus > Antechinus flavipes. The sequence goes on from NC_067398.1 coordinate 501,684,275, forward strand.
GTTGACAATAAACAGAACTGAAGATCTCAGTTATATAATTGTGTTCTGGTAAATATTTAACAACTTTATGATTTAACAACATGTGAAAAATAAAGCTTTTTTTTAATGAAAAACAAATTTCTTTAGTTTATTTCTTATTTGCATATTCATGCTAAATGCTAAGGTTTCTTTCTTTTTATATTGACTAGGGAATATGGGAAGGTTTCATGTAAGCTAAAAGATATGGAAACTGAAAAAAGTTGGAACCCCTGTCCTGATATTAGGGAAGTTTTTAATCTTTTCTATTATTGACATTTCTGAATGTAAATTGTTTATCATTTTTGCTGTTCAAAGGTCAACTATCTACCATTTGACAAATGGTTCAGTTGACTGATTGTTGTGCTTCCTCCTTGAAGAGGACCAAAATGACATTATTATTTTAGAATCAAGTTGCAATGTGTCTGACTAGGGCTGACCAGAACAATATGCACTGGGAATGCTCCACCACCAATCAAAAATACAGTAAAACCTTATGGATCAGATTCCATTAATTTAGAATTTGTGTTAATTCCTATAGGAACTGAACTGAAATGTACTTTTATGTTATCTTTGAACAAATGTTTGTTAAGCAAATTAATAATGCTAAAAATAATTTGCGAGGGAAAGTTTATTTTAGGTATGAAACTTTTCACATTCCCTCAGCTTCTTTAGAAACACCCACTTCTCTATAAATAAGACTTCTTTGTGTGTATAAAATGGTATTTGAATTAATTTAAGCAGGATTCCCAAAGACTGCTACTGGTTAACCTTTTGTAAACTTAATTCTAGATATTCTATATAACTTGAAAATAACAAAACTATATTTCTACAAAAATTATTCTACAACAGGTTACTCACTATTCCCTTCCTGATAGAGAAGTAATAGACTCATAGTACAGAATGAGACTTTTCTTCAGTCATACCTAATGTGGGGATTTGCTTGCTTGTGTATATTTGTGACAGAAGCTTAATGGGGGTAAGGCAGTAAGTGGGAGGGAAAGGGGGATTTTATTTTATACATACATACACATATAATATCTTCATATATATACACATATATGTATATATATTTAGTTTTTAGAAAACAAAATCAAAATTATCACGTAGTTATTTTGCTAATTTTGGCTGGTTGGCTTTTCCCCAAAGAGATCACAAGGGAGAAATATGAACCAAACATTTAATTACATTATATTTATTTGTCTTTACTCTCTGTATATATATTTGATCTGTCTATATCTGTCTATCTAGATATGTATTCTGCTTGTGAATAGGGATTGTTTCATTCATTATATTTATATTCCTAGTGCCCAGAACAATACCTAGCACATAGTAGGTGCCTACTAAATACTTATTGAGTGACTTGCTCAAGGAGTTTCCACTAGTTGAAAAGGCAAGATTAGGTACACCTGATAGCCAAAAAAAAAAATAAATAAATAAATGGTGGCATTGTTTGTATGGAACATTAGTCTATAGGAACACCTGCAGTTAAAAGGACCTACTAATGAAACATCAGACTTTCTTCATTATAAGTTTCAGGCACTAGATCAGTAACTATCACAAATTTTGATTGGAGAAAAGTGTTACATCTTTCTATGTGTACACTAGTTTATACTGAGTTCTCAGCTGAATTTACCTAGCTTTTTTACTTGCTATCATTTGGAGGTGTAAAACTGAAAAGAATTTGCAGGTTATCTGCCAGTCAAAAGAATAAGGAGATTAAAAAAAAAAAAAAAACAAATACCTTAATAGATGTGCAAATGCTCATCAATATTATTTTGATCACCATGATAAATGTGGAAATATATCTAGAAAAAATTGCATGTTTAACCTATATTGGATTACTTGCTGTCTAGGGGAAGGAGGGAGAAAAATTTGGAACACAAGGTTTTGCAAGGATGAATGTTGAAAACTATCTTTGCATGTATTTTGAAAAATAAAAATCTTATTAAAAAAAGAAATGCTTAGATTGGAAGCAGAAAAATACAAAAATAAAATGATTCTTATTTTTAAAATATTATTTTGATCACTACTTACTGTCTTCAGGCAAGTTATTTTCTCGTTCTTCTCTCTCCATCTGCTGGCACCAACCTTCCATCCGGTCTCTCTCAGCCTGAAGAAGCTTCAGAAACCAGTGACCATCTCGGTGACACACTGACCTCTGAACAGCCTCCAAGGGATCTTCAGTGATAGAGTCAATCCAAGGATCGGGCGGAGGCAAAATGGAAGGATCAAAATCTGTGTCGAAGTCCTCATCTGCAGCACAGGCATGGTAGTGGTTTCCTGACCCCTGAATGCTCACTGTGGAGGTGCTGGCATCCCGGGAAAACTGCCTGGACATTGGTCCTGGGCAGGTATTGTCCTCTATAGATTCCAGAGAGTTTTCCAAGTTCTCATGGAAGTCCAGGTCAGCCTGCACTGCTGCTGTCACGCTGTTAGACCGAGTGAACCTGCGGAAGCTTAGGAAAATAGAGGAAAGAATGGTTAGGGTGTGTGTGTATGTGTATTTCCAGGAGCAAAACCGTTTTCCAGCTCTCCTAGTGGAGATAACAATCCCACCTGTATGACAGAATGCAAGTGCTCCTGTTTTTAAACAGTATGGCAGCCCCTTGTTCCAAAAGCATACCTTGGTGAGACATTCTGGTACAATGGAACAGGCACTGGTTTTGGAGGCAAAGAACTTGGGTTTGATTCCTAGCCATATCACTTTTACCAACTTTGTGACCTTGAACATGAACAAGTTGTCTTTGAAGGAATTATTTAACTTTTCTGGACCTCAGTTTCCTCTTCTATAAGATAAAGGTCTTCCCTGCCCATCAACATGGCAAAAATGACCAAAAAAGGAGGAGAAATGACAGGTATTGGAGGGTCTGTAGGAAAATAGGCACATCAATGCACTTTTGATAGAGCTGTGAATTAGTGCAGCCATATTCTGGAAAGTAATTTGAAATGATATCCAAAAGATATTAAATTGTGCATTATCACTTGATCTAGCAATAACACCCAAAGAGATATATCCCAAATATATCCCACTCAAAGTATATCCCAAAGAAATCAGAGAAAGACAAAAAGTACTTATATGTTCAAAAAAAAATTTATAGTACTTCTTTTTTATAATGAGAAAGAACTGGAAATTAAGAAAGTGATAGGGGCTCTCCAATTGAGAAATAGCTGAACAAATTATAGCATATGAATGTAATGGAAAATTATTGTACAATAAGATTGATGAAAGAGGTAGGTTAAGAGAAACCTGGGAAAGTGTGTATAAACAGATTTTATGTGAAGTGAGCAGAATCAGAATAATTTATATAATAAGAAAATCATAAAGACAAAAAATTTTGAATGACTTAAGAATGCTAATTAATACAAAGATCAATTATGATTACAGAAGATCAATGATGAAATATACTATCTAGAGGTAATAGGTTTATGATGCAGAAAACAAACTTATTTTTGGACACGGACAACAAAGAAATTTGTTTTGTTTAACTATGCACATTTGTTAAGAGACTTTTTACCAATAGGTGTGTGATACAGGAAAAAAAGAAAAAGCCTATTAACTGAAAAATAAAATTAAATAAAAATTTAAAAAGTAAAGGAATTAAACTAGGTCAGTGGTTCTCAAAATGTAATCCAGAGAATCCTGGGGGTCTCTGACACCATTTCAGAAGAGCTACAAATTCAAAATAAGTTTCTATTTCTAATATGGTAAATATCTATGAATATAATCCACATAAACAAAAACTCTTTAGTCAGATCTCCAATAATTTTAATTACCATAAAGATTCTGAGAAACATACATCTGAGAACTACTGGACTAGATGACCTTTAAGATTCTTTCTAATGATAGATCTATGACATGGTACTATGCTAATTTAGAATTGCTTGGGCCAATTTATTTTGAATGACACTCTATACTTATAATAATATAGAAAAACTTACACTTAAAATTACTTTCACACCATTGTTTCAGCTGATCTTCACATTAACTGCCTATGTAGACAAGGCATCTGTTATTTCCTTGCACTTTACAGTTGAGGAAACTGAGGCTGAGAGAGACTAAGGGATTAGCCCACAAATATCTTACTGAGTGATGGAGCCAAGTTTACAATTCATGTATTCTAGGGCGTGGTCAAATTCCTTTCTACCATATGACTCAATCCTTCTATTTTTAGGGGCAAACGTCAACTTTCTTCACCTTCTTGTCATATCTATTTTGACACTGACCTGGGGTCTAAAGAAGGAATGTTGTTGATTTTGATATTGGGATGTTTTGTAAATACTTTGAGAACTCTGGCTTATTGCTTCAACTTTTAATCAACACGATTCTCCTCCACTGTAAATTATTTTGAACTAGAGAATACAGGATTATAAGGGTCAAAGGAAGCATTATACAGTGCCTTAATAATAACTCATTTATCAAGTGTTTCCTTCATAATGTTGTTGAGATAATTCAATAAGTCTCACTTCTATTTCATAGATCTGGAAATTCAGAGTCCAAGAGAGCTTAAATTGCTTGCCTAAGGCCACAAAGCTAGTCAGTAGAGCACTTGAGATTCAAACCCCAGATCATTTGACTCAAAATCTAGTGGTTTTTCCTACTGCACTGTACTGTCTAAACCTAACATAATTTCCTAAGGGCTGAAAAAATTGGGTAGCCCATAGTAATTTCTTCATAACATGGGTTCTTCATTAGCCCATTTTGCCAGACTTTCTCCTACATGGGATCTACCAGGTCTACTTTGGTCCCTATAATTGGCATTATTTAGGAGCACAGTGAATTTTATGCTTTACAATTCTCTACTTTTCCTTCTTCCTTTTGTCAACCAAAATGATGTGACAACTTATTGTAGATGTAATTAGAATATAAATGTAAACATCAACTGAATTGTAAGTGTCTATTGGGCAGTGATCAAAATCTTGACTTCTTTGTGTTTTGTATAGAACCTAACTCAGTCCTGAATATGTAATAAGTCCAAAAGAGCACCTCGATAACTGAGACATCATTGCTTATCCTTATCCAATGAGTCTTTATAGACTTCCTGGAAGGGCAAAAGTCAATTAAACCTGGTTAAGCCTAGGACCTTTAGGTGGAAGCAATTTAATGATTCTTCCTTCTGACTTGAAATAAGAAGTGAGGAGTATGGAATATGTAGTTCAGGAAAAAAAAAAAAGTAGATCCTGATATCTAAAATGAATACTTTCCCTCCTACTAACCTGATTATTGGAGCCTTTGTGGAAGTTAACTTTCACTTCCTTTCGAATGTCAAATCTTTTTTAGGCTTTGCCCTTAATTCTCCTTTTGTCTAAATTCTCCAGACCTTTTGAAGTCCAGTTCAAACATACCTATTCTAAGTATCATTTCCTAGACTTCCCAGATAGAAGCTATCTTTCATTTTTTGAATCTCTCGAAGAACTTACTGTTTCTACCACTCATTTGGAATATGCTATTTAAAGCCACGTACATTTAGTTCTATTCTCTTCTCTGTCATCTTCTGGATTAATTGGCAAGTTTCATGATGATAAAGATCTACATTCTATATAGTCATACCCTGACCAGTGTCATAAGATCAGATGATTTAAACTTGGAGGAGAATCCAGGACCTACAGTTGAGGATTTCTGGATTCTCCTCCAAGTTAAATCATCTGATCTTATGACACAGAGTTGCTCCAGGAAAATTTTCTCATATACTTATGAAAAAACTTGTATATTGATATTTCCAAATAAGCATAAGGGGTTCTTAACTATCACATAAACATTCAAGGCATAATACAACCATTGAATATCAGATAGATTTTCTTTTATCCCATAGAAAATACAAACACACTGAAATACCTATTGGAAACTATAAGCAACAAATCTGTCAGTCAATTAGCATTTATTAAGGGCTTTCTATGTGCCAGGCACTATGCTAAGGAATGGGGATATAAAAAAAGGACAATAAGCAAATAACCCTTTAGTTCCTACTTCCATCTTTAGTAACTAAAATTGGAGTTTATTGGGCCAATATCTTGTAAAAACTCTCTTTTCTTCAGGATCATTCACATCCCTTTCAGAGTCACAGGTCACTTATGGCTTAGATACTTATGATGTGGTGCAGTTCTTAGGAATAATCCTGAAGGCTACCTGGCCTTGGAAGTGATGTAGTTAGGAATAATGTATTCTTTCCCTTAAGTTATTCTGCCCCAGTTTACTCTGTGTGACCAGAATGCTGAGTCCCAAAATACTGCTGGCTGTCAGAAAATAGTTAGTGATAACAGGATTCCTGAGACTACTGAGCAATAATGGGGTGTTTAAAGTTAATGCAGTCTCAGAACAAAATTGGGTGGTTGCCCCTTTCAGGCCTAAAAACATACCTACAGAAGGTTCCTCTTCTCCTCTCCTCCCCAGCTCTGCTTAGAGAACCATGGGTACTACACCTGCCCATAAAGTCAGAACCAGACCACTCCTCAACTCCACTCTAAACCATAAAATGAGCCTATAAGTGACATGAAGCACCTGATTTCTCTTACTTTTCCCTATAAAATTACCTTCTTGCTCTTAGCTCTTTGTTTGCTTTAATTGACTTGGAGATGGGTCTGAGCCTGCAAATTCTTTTGAGATACCTCTCAATACTAGTCTGGAACGCCAACATTTTTGGGATCCCCCTTGACCTCCAACACACTCAGTGCCAGCAAAGGACCCCCTGTGTCCTCTTTTTGACCAGTTTTCCAGTCCCCATACTATCTCTGGGTAGAGAGCTCCTGGAGCTGCCTCTAAGACTCCCCAATGGCACCTTAATGTCACAGACCATAAGGAGGGATTATTGATCCTGTCAGTTTAAGATAAGTGCTATTGTTCAATTGTTTTTCAATCTTTTCCAACTCCTTGTGAGCCCCATTTGGGGGTTTTCTTAGCAAAGATAATGGAGTGGTTTGCCATTTCCTTCTCCAATTCATTTTATAGGTGAGGCAAATAAGAGTTAAGTGACTTAACCAGAGTTATGCAGCTAGTTTCTGAAGTTGGGATTTGAACTCAGGTTTCCCTGATTCCAGGCCTGATGCCCTATCCATTGTGCCATCGAGCTGCCTTTAATATAAGTAGTAGCCCTAATCTCTGTAGCCAAACCCATATGGCCATTCTATTCACATTCCATAAGGAGGTGCCAATCAATATTAAATACCTACTATGTGTCAGGCACTATGCTAAGCATTAGGTGCCATCCTGTAGCTTTCAAACAAAGGGTCACTCTATGATCTTAAATTCATTATGGAAATCAAGTTGATCAAGATTCTTCTCTTGTATAATTATTTGCCACAGATTCAGAGAAATGTGGCATAATAAAAAGAGATTAAAACACTTGAATTCTAATCCCAGTGCTACTGGATTAAACAGTTTGGGTTAAATTACCTTCCCCTCTTTTGACTCAGATTTTTCATCTGTGAAATGAGAAGTATCTTCTATATTTATTTTGCCTGGGCTTTCGAACCTAAAAGGATTAATTAAGCTGCATGGCATTAATGATTTAAGGTACATATGTATGAGAATCTAGATAGTACAGTGGATAGCACATCAGCCTTGAGAGTAGGAGGACCTGAGTTCAAATTCAGCCTCAGACACTTACCAGCCAGTAACCTTGGACAAATCACTTAAGGAGATTAAGGAGAAAAAATGTACTTTTGCATGTCTTAAAAAGAAAAGCCTAGAATGAGGATAAACTAAATGCATTAAAGCCTGCTTTTTGATAAATTCTATATAAACTTATTGAAAAGGAAATGTAGCTCTTTGCACTTCACAATATTATTATTCCTATGCAAGCAGTTAAAAATTGGGTGTGGTATGTTCTTTTGGGAGGAAACTGGAGAGCTGCAGCTGTCAATGTATATTCTTGCTGAGTACATTTTGTATAACATTGTTTGTTTGGGGTTTTTAAATTAGCTGTTTTCTTGATTCAATCTCTCCAGATCCTAAACTTGCATTTGGGGTCAGTGTATATTGAACTTCAAACAAAGATTTAATTAGATTATATCCGATTCTAAGATTATTTGATTTTAGTTATAATCATGTCTTCTTGCCCATGATGAAAGCAGAAAGGCTTAATGAAGGAAACATAAAGGTATAACTAAAAGCACAATTACTCAATTTGCTAAATGTTCTTTCTTATTAAAGCCATTAGCCAGCATCATGTTGCACTGCTCCTCAGGACAGTGGCTTGGATGATAAATTGACTGGGGGTATCAAAAACTAGATTGAGTCAAGAGATCTGGGTTCTAGGCCTGGCCCAATAACTAATGACTTCTGTGACCAAGGAAGAGTCTTTTAATAACTTTTCCTTTTCAACTGCTTGCCATCTGGGGGAGAGGGTAGAGGGAGGGAGGGGAAAAATCGGAACAGAAGTGAGTGCAAGGGATAATGTTGTAAAAAATTACCCTGGCATAGGTTCTGTCAATAAAAAGTTATTTTTTAAAATATCTTTTCCTTTTCTACAAAGTGAAAAGAAGATCTTTAAGAGTCCTTTCCGCTCTAAAGTTTATGATTCTCTTTAGAATCAAGTATCAAAGAAGAACATTGAGTCCACAAGTAGCATCATTTCCTATTACAGACATTAGCCAATCTAAATAGTGTTTGAAGAACTTGAGTGGGACAAAAAGTGTTTAGAATCAGGTAGCCATGAGAGAGCATCACTGAAGACCTACTGAATGTGTAGATCAAGATTAACACCAAGAAAGAACAATCAATGTCCAAAGATATGTGAAATGTGCCAAAACTAAGGCAAAAATCTAGAATTACGCAAAGTTTAAAATGTTAAGGAGAAAGTCATTCAAAGCATGAAGAGAAAAGTTGGTGAAACAAAAGATAAAAGTCACAGAGCTTGAGAACAAATTACTTTCAAGGGCTTCCCTCATACAATTACCCCAATTCTAGGAACTTTGTTGCTTGCTGTTAGAAGTGGGGAGTCCTGCCTGAGAAAATGTGTAATAAAAGCTGAAGAAAGGCTTGTCCAGGCCATTGACCAGACAAATAAATACTACAATTTTTAGCTTTTTTGAGAAGATGAAGGAGAAGAATGTTTATGAGAAGTTTCATGTAAAGGCTGAGAAACATTGATTCTTACATGTGTGTCCTTTTTTTTTTTGAGGAAGAAGCAACATGTGGGCAAGAAATTATTAATCTTTTTGATAAATCTAGAAATTTTATGATGAACAACTATGGCGGGTTTTTTTTTGTTTTTGGTGATTTAAAGAGGGCAAATGGATGAGAATTTTATCAGCCTTCTGTCAGTCAAATTAACATTTTACCTGACAAGTTGGGGTTCTTCAGCTGCTTTACATGAAATCTAATTATATTTTCATATTTTTTAAGTTAGGGTTCTGCAATTAAGCCTATGTTTTAATGGAAAAAAATTACTAATCCTTTCCCTCTGGTCTTCCCACAATCTGAAGGGTTTAAATTTAAGTAAAACAAGCAGGCACACCTGTTAGAGTCACTATTGCTAGCTACAGGAATCAATTTTCATTAAACTTGAAGCAGTCGTGACATTGGCAGTGTTTTGGTTCATTCAGACAGCTTCTGTGACAAAGCATGATGGGTGATTTGAGTGTTCCTTTTAAAATGTGATTTTGTTTCTCTTAATTATTTTAACATATTGAAATTATTTTTACAGTTATGATCATGTAGATTTTAAAGAACAGAGTTAAGCTAAAGGATGAGTTAGTTAGAGAATAATGAAATAAATCAGTGACTAACATTTACCCATCTTTCTTTGTTCTGGATATGCTCTGTACACTTTTATGCCTAACCCCTTTTCCCTTCTTAAATCTGCCTTTTACCTAAAAGATTCTGATATATAAAAATTTCCACAAGAAAAGGAATATTTTGTCCAAAAAGGAGAATAACTAAGATTTTAGGGCTTTTTTTTTCTATTGGAATTATGTTAAAAATTAAACACTGAAAGAAGTAAGAGAGGTAGCATGGTATAATAGAGAGAATGTCTTAATGTCAGGAATATGTGGATTTAATTTCTGCCTCTGACACAAACTGACTATGACTCTAGACAGTCTATCAAACAACTCTTTATATCTATCATTTGCAGAGGAGTGTGAAATTTGCATTGATGAGAGCTTCCACACTAGGAGCTCCCATTCACCAATGAAATCATAAGTCCAAAACAAAACAAAAATAAATAATAGCATTATTTAAATGAAAAAAATTTTAAATGTTTATGGTTAGGTTTAGATGCATTATTAGTATAATATGTTTAAGCTTAGCATATATACCAAAAGCACTTTTGGTGTCTAGCTTTCATTTCAGGATTCCCTTTTAAGTTTATGGTAAATTATTAAAAATAAATTCCTAAAATTTTCTAAAAAGAAAAAAAATGTGAGTAGGGTGAGGGTAGGACAGAGTGGTAGGTCAGGAACTAGGATTCAATTCTGGAAGACAATGAGTGGGCTTGTTCAATCTGCTTGGTATAAGGCCCGACTTAATAAATACTACTTGAGTGAAATGATCTTTTTACTCCCAACACTGGCCCCCAACTAGTCAGCTAGGGGTCTTCCTTTGGAGATTGCTGGGCTTTCACAACAACTTCCTAGATCATCAGAGAATTGATACTTATCATCTGACTCCAAAGAGGTATAATGAAATTTCATCAACAATGTGATGCCCTTCAAAAACAATTTTTTAAAATAAACTTTGCTCTGAGCCTTCTTTCATATGCAAAGAAAATGTACCCAAGGACTGTTTTCTCCAGTGAAGGATACTCTGAAATATAAAGCTACAACTTCTCAGAAATAAACTCAGTGAGATTTGCATGGCAGTATCAGAGCACTTGAAATAGCCTTTTGATTTTCAATGAAGTGATCTAACAAGTCTCACCATGTCACCTTCCTACTCAATAAACCCCAGTGATTTCCTATTGCCTTCAAGATTAAATAGAAAGTCCTCTGTTTGTCTTTTAAAGTCTTTTATAATTTGACTGCTTTCTACCTCAGGTCTGCTTTCACTTATACCATTCCATAGACTACAGACACTGTCCAGTGACCTTGCTGTTCCTTGAACATCATACTTCATGGCCTATCAAGGCCAGAATGTCCTTATTCAAGACTCAGTTCAAAGCTTACCATCTGCAAGAGGTTTTCCCCATCCTCCCACAGTGCTGGAACTAGAAAGGGACCTTCCTTCTTCTGAAATTTCTCCCAATTGTTGGTTGTTATTTAGTTATTTCAGTATCTGACTGTGGATGACCCCATTTGGGGTTTTCTTGGCAAAGATAGTAGAGTGGTTTGCCATTTCCTTTTCCAGCTCATTTTACAGATGGGGAAACTGAGGCAAACAGGGTGATGTGACTTGCCCAGGGTTACACAGCTAGGAAGTATCTGAGGCTAGATTTGAACTGAGTTTTTCCTGGTTGCAGAGAACTTAGATACTTTATCCACTGCGTCACCTCGTTGCCCATGTCAGACTTTGGAACATATCAAATTCAATACCTATTAATTGATATTGATATTGAATATGTTCTTAGCCTTTTTAGAAGAGTTCCATCAGTTTACATACTGGTTTTATGAATGCCTTTCTTTATATTCTTGGTGTTAAGCAGAGTGCCTTGGACATAGAGTATTCCCAAATCTAAGTTCTAGAAGCTTGACAATGTCACTAAGAATTTGAGACAACCTTTAATAAATATTTTGATTTGGTTTGGTCTTTTTGTGAGGCATTTGGGGTTAAGTGACTCACTTAGGATCACACAGCTGGTAAGTGACAAGTCTGTGAAGTCAGATTTGAATTCAGGTTCTCTTGGCTCCAGGACTAGTGTTTTAGTCATTGCACCACCTACCTGTTCCATAATAAGTATTTAATAAATGTTTATTGCCAAACTAAAAGTTGTTCAAGCTTCTGCTCTTTATAATTTGCATAGGAAAGTACTGTAAAATAATGGGGCACAAAAAAAACCACAAGAGGTGTTTTCCCCCTCTTTAGTTCAGTACATTAGCAGTAGGGTGTGAATGGAGAGGTGTGGCTGGCTTTATAGCACTATAATCTTGTTTGATTCAGACTCTGATTGATAAGCTTGTGCCTCATTTTTTCTACTTCTTTTTCCTGCAGTAGCTATCACTTCCTTTAATTGACTTCTGGTACAAAACTAGTATTTTGCCAAATGAAAAATGGCAATATTGTCACTTTATCGTATGGGTCATTTGCCAGTTGATTTTTCACAAATGTTTCACAGTTATTCTTCCAGTTTGATCTAAACTGAAAGGCAGCGTGATACAGTGGTCATGAAAAGAGTTCTTAAATAACTAGCTGTGTGACTAGATAAGTCACTTTATTTCTTTAAAGTTTATTTTCCTCATCTTTAAAATGAAAGTGTTGAATTAAAACATCTCTAAGGTTTTTTCTAGTTCTAATTTCCACGATTCATGACTGCTTCATAGTACAGCACTTTTGCTAATCTTGCCAGAACCTAGTAGAATAACTTGCTCATAAAAAGCTCAGTTAAATGTTTGTTGGACTACACCATGTTGATGACTTTAAAATACATAAAAAATTACCAATCTACAATTAAAATAGCACTGATCCAATTAGCGAAACAATTAAAATGAAGTCAGTATCTTGGCCAAGAAAACCCCAAATGGGGTGGTCCCTAAGAGTCAGACACGACTAAAATGACTGAACATAATCTTTGAGGGCAGAGATGTAGTAATTAAATAAACTTTATATCCCAAATAATTGTTATTTGTCCTTCATTTTTGAAGAGGACCAGTGACATTATGGAGTGATGTCTCAACTTGGGCATGAATTAGATTTAAGTGAGGCAGGTGACCTCTTTTACTTAAATCCAGTTCACTTACATGTCATGGCCTGATGTCATGGTCCTTTTCAAGAATGAAGGATAAATAATAACAGCATAGTAGCCTGAATAGTTTTTGTCCTTTATTTTTGACAAAGACTAATAATATTAAGGAATAATGACTTGTGCATGAATTAGATTTAATTCATAATTTAATTATAATTTAATGACTCTTCCAGAATCATTGAAGTACGGTGACAAGACAAGTCAAGACCACTGGCAATGGTGCAAGATCTATACCTTAGCATCTTTGATATCTGACCAATTTCTAAGTGCTCTACAGGGCCCGCTTCAGCCATTTTCATGGCCTTTAGAACAAATTTTTCTCACCATCCATCTGGAGGCTTGGGTTAGACATCCCCCTAAGTCACCAACAGTTTGAGTCCTGTTGATTAGCCTTAAATGCGTTCTGCTGAATCAGTTTACAGGGCTGTGGTCATTTAGGATGCTGTGTCCTCTTGGAGTCACAGGTGAGAGATGGACACCAAAGGCAGATGAGCAGCCCTGCTAGTTCTCTTAAACATACTATATACCCCTCCCTGAATAATTAGGGACTGGTATAGAGATAAGTCCTGGGATTTCATTGGTACAGGCAGCTATCAGGTAGGGAAATTCCCCTTAACAAGGTAGGTTAGAACCTTTGTATTTTAAAAGTCCTAGTGATTAAGTGACTTTTCCAGGTTTACACAATCAGGATGCGTCAAAAGATGGAACTAGAAGCCAGGTCTCCCATTAAATTTTAAATTCTATGAAGATTGTCTTTTGCCTCGATTAGCATAGTGCCTGACGGACACATAGTAGAGCTCAGCTATTTATTGAGTTGAATTGAATTCCTGGCTGACTCCCTAACTACTTTACTGTATTACTTTTGTGCCCCGGATGTGGTAGGCATTTAATCCATGTTGGGTGAACTGAATTGGTCTGTCATAAATTTATTATTGTCCCCATTCATATAGTGGAGCAATGGTTATTCACAGAGCTATCGAGATGCGTTGTCCTAGAAGCTGGATAGATGAAGAATACAACCTCAGCAAACTTTATACACTCCTATTTCTAAGCGCATAAACACTGTGTTTCCTGTGGCTGCGTACCCTGCATTGATTTATGTCAGTCCTTATATTTCCTTCAATGGGTCCTTTCCTTCATCAGTGCAGGTTACAATACACCTCACTCTTTTTCATCTTGTCCCTCTTCTCCTATAGATACTCCATAGGCGATATATATGTTATAATGCGTGTGTATGTTTATATTTATATATATGTATATATATCACAATATGATAGAACCCTTCCTGGAGGTCTTTTTTCATTTTGTGGCTACTAGGACAAAACTCTGGCTTTCCACGTCACCTTCCTTTCGCCTCTTCCTTTTTCTGATCATCATTTTCTCAATAATATCCCTTTCACTTAGAGTTGTTTAGGGAGCCAGTCTAGGTTTTGTGACAAAGACTCCTCTGACATAGTGTTCATGTGACTCAGGACCATTCACTTATCCTCTTAGTGCCCCAAGGCAACTCTCTAAGATTATAATTTTCAGAAAAAAGGTTGAGTTTCTTATCTCTCAGTTCCTTAAACCAATGAAATCACTAATCCTGTAATAAATAAAAATCTCATACACCAGTTCTGGAGCCTAGAACATCACATAGAAACATATTGTAACTATCACACACACACCATTATGTGTTTCTCCATGGTACTGAGTCACCCATAACTTTGATTCTTTCCATATTGTGGTGTTCAAAGATGGACAAGCATGCAACAAAAATGGGAGAATAACAGCATTTTAAATAGTTATATTTTTTATATCAGAGGACAATTTGGTGCTCAAACATGAAGAAGGATAATATGAATGACTAAGCCTATGCTTCAGCCTAGTTTCATATATATAAATCAGTCAAATTGTGTACATTTTAAACTAACAGTAACAGGAATCTCAGCTTATATGAAAGTATGAAATCATGGTATAGACAGCATGTCACTATGGTGAAAGAAAGACCTGTTTTATGAACTCATGCTGAGTGGAGTGAGCAGAACCAGAAGAACCAGAAGTAACAGCAAGATTATGTGATGATCAGCTATGATGGACTCAGCTCTTCTCAGCAATACATCAATCCAAGACAATTCCAATAGACTTGGGGTAGAAAATGCCATCTGCATCCAGAGAGGGAACAATGGATACTGAATATGGATTGAAGTATGGTATTTTCACTTTTTTTTGGTGTGTGTGAGGGGTTGCTTTTTCATTCTCATGGTTTTTCCCTTTTATTCTGAATTTTCTTTCACAATATGACTAACATGAAAATACGTTTAAAATGATTGTACATGTATAACCTATGTCAGAATGCTGTCTTGGGGAGAAGGGAGGTAATGAAAGGAGGGAGGAAAGAAATTTGGAATTCAAAATCCTTAAAAAGTGAAGATTGAAAACTATCTTTACATATATATAATTGGAAAAAATAAAGTATTATTAAATAATTTTTTAAAAGACCAGTTTTGTTCAAAGTTTCTACACTTCAAACATAGCCTGTTATTTCTCTGAGGAAAAAAGGCTACCTTCTGATTCTTTGGATTCATTCCCAAAATATTGTCAGTTAGCTCCTGATGTTCACTGGTCTCTCCCACCTCATTCAGGTGTAAAGGGGAAGACAATGCTACGGTTAAGAGCTATCCCAGTCATACAAAATTCCAACTGTGCAAACATGAAGCTTGACTTACCAAGATGATGTATTGCTAGAGGCATTACATTTCAAAACTTTCACGAATACTAGTCCCTTATTGTTTTCAGTACTAGCAAAGGCTGCCAAAGACTGACTCCATGCCACATATAAAATAGAATGACCTAGTTTCGTATCCTTTTGTTTTATCTATATTTAAAAAAAAAAAAAAAAACTTCATACTACCAAAATTCCTGACAGATTGGTCTTGGCCAAGGACCCTATAAATGTATTTACTATCTCAAGAAGAATGACTTGGCAATAGATTAATAGAAGTTTACGGTTAAGTCACCCAGAAAGAAATAAAAGTTAAATGAAATTAAAATGGCTAGGGATTAAAGGCTGAGCCTTTGAACCCAGGCAGACCTTTCCAATTTGCCCTGTTCCTGTCAACTTAGTTCCTTAAGAAAGTATTTTTCTCTATCATAGCTTTCAAAGAATGTTCCGCTCTACAAAACATTCAATACCTTTCAAGTTACAATATCCTCTTCTGAGAGAGGAACAAATGGCATTCTTAGGTATACCCAGGGACAAAGAGATTGGGCTCTTGAGAAAAAGTCTATTACTCTCTGTGTCTGTGACCCTCCATTTCCCCAAGTTACCCTTCTTCCCCCATGCTTTGGGATCAATGCTACTACAACGACTTTTCCCAGAGCTAGTGCTTCTTTTTCTCACTCCTCCATACCCCAAAGGCACAAGGTGTAATCATTACAACTTCTGCAAACTACCAGCAGATATCTGGCCTAAGGTGCAGAAAACCATGAAACCACAGACTGGATAAACCAGTCTGGAACACAATGCCGAGTCTGTTCTAAATAGCTACGGCTGTTGGGGTCAATCATTAGCATGCATCTCTGCTGAGGCTGGTGCTTCGGCTTCCCTTTACGAAACGAGCTTACGTTTCTCACGAGAAGGCTTTTTCTCTTTCCTTCTGTGCTACAGGTTACAAACGAACATACGGATGCTAAATTGTAGAGCTATTTCGAATCATTTCCAATCCTGTCTGTGTTCTAGCCCCACTTTTGCTTCTTGCCCTCAGCTGCTGCTGGGGAAACAAAACAGATTGTGGACAAAGCTAAGAACATTTAACATCATTGACATGCGTGCCTTGTACCTGCAAGGTATTCATTCACCCACACAGCTTCAGGATTCATGTCATAAACCCAGGTAATAGACTAACTCAGCTATCGGATTTTGAATCTCCTGGCTGCTGGTTATCTTTGGTCTCTTTCTCTTTCACATAATGGTAGCTTTTCAGGATTCAATCTGCCTTCAATGAGAGGAATGCTAGACCTATGCAGTTCTTTGTTTGTGAGAGCCTTTGGAAAAGTTTCCCTAAGCCTTCTGCCGTGGCTGGGTTCTGAATCTGCCACCCCCAGAACTGATGCACTTGTGAAAATGGCTCACTTTGGGGCACATGTCAAAACTCAGGATCCCTCTCTTATTTTAAAGCAAGGAAGTAAAAGGCTATCAACAACTGTGAATGAAAATTCCCTGAAACAAGGCTATTCTTTGTTAGTAGATCAGCTTCCAAATTCAAGTGGGCCAAACAGGAAGAAACATAGGTATAATGCTTAATCATGTCATCCAGGGAAGTGATACAGTGAAAAGAAAGCTGGTTCTGGAGTCGCAGGACCTTGGTGCCCATCCCAACTCTGCCAGCTGTGCCTACTGGAGAGAACTTGGCAAAATCCCTTCAACCCTTTGGGAATCAATTTCCTGGATTGCAAAATGAGGGATGCAGGATGAAGGTGTCTCTAAATTTCCTTCTAGCTCTATCATCTTATGAAAAACACAATAAAAGTAACACAGAAACAGCAGCAGGAAGAAATTGGATATAGAGGAATTCTTTTTTCATCTGTGACTGCCATTTTTCCTACTGGTTCATTCTTAAATACTTTCTAATCAGACTTTTGTGCTTATTTCAAATACTCTTTATCATCCTACTCCCAGGCTTTTGTTTCAAGAAAAAAAGTAGAATAGAATTTGTCTATACAGCTTTCCTCAATTTGAAGGAGTTTTAATTCAGGTGTTTAATAAGAAGAGGGGAAAGATGAGAAATGACAAATGCCAGGCTTTCGAGTGGCTCAGAGTATGTTGGCAGTCTGCTGTTAATCCCTCCCAGGCAGGTGCTAACATTGTTAAAAAGTGATCACTATAGAAACTTTTGCTGGTAGGTTCAACAAAGCAACCAGGAACTGAGGAGCTTGCTGAGAAAGAACCCATTCTTTAGCACAGAAACTAGAGGCTTGGTTCATCCCCAGGATAATTAGGAGATATACTTTATAACTAATGTCACAGGGGCTCATTGTGCTCTGTTTGGGGATGTTTCTAATGTTGAATCAGGTTGTGATTTTGATTTCCTCAAACTATAGCTGCTTTAAAAGGGAGGGAGAAAGGAAGGAGGAAAGAAAAATATGCATGTGGGATATCATTGAATATGCCAAGTTTTAGACTTTTGAAATCTGAAACAAGAAGAATACCACACCCTGAAAACTGGTGTGTACTGCAAGGAACTATTAGGACAAGGTCATGCTATTGAAAACTTGGCAAAGAAAAGAACTATTTTGTTGATTATAACAACAAGGGTGGGTACTAGAGCATGGACTGGTGAGGTATGAAGCTAGATCTGAAGCTTTTATGCTAACAAAGAAGGGGCTTTGACTACTGCAAGCCTTTCAAAGCTTGCTGTTGAAAAGAGACTCTTGAATAATAACCCACATTTCTAGGGCTCTTTCTAGCAACTAGAAAAAGTCAGAGGTACAAGTTTTATTAGCCTCAAATTTAATAGCTTAAGAAACAGGTTCAGAGGAATCTAAGTTCAACAAATTATTTTTTTAAGCAACTATGATGTCAAGACACCAGACGTACTCATGGTCACAAAGCTTTTCTGGACTTCATGATCTCCAGAAACTCATCATTATGCAAGATAAAATCATCTCTGAAACTCTCACTTCCTCAGCATCCCCTACCCCAACAGCTCCTCCCTTCCTCTGATTGGAGAAGGTGGAGGGTAGACATTGAAAATCTCTTCCCTGATTATCTACCATTGGTAAGGGTCAGAGCCAGAATTCAAACTAAGATCTATTAGATCTTTTGTACTATTCTCAATTTGGATTTTTTAGCTGTTAACATTCTAACAGCTAACCTAGGTTCTACTGTTGAGAGAAAGTGCATTAGGAACCATATTGTATCATTACTAATAATGACAATAATTTGGTAACTATAGTCCTTAACATTCCCTAAAAGGAAAAAAAAAAGTCCTTCCTTACAGCTTGCTATTTGTGTTCAATAAACCCTGCCTAGTTGTAAGGACAGTGACATTAATGCTTCCAAAGCAAAGAAAATCCAAGTCAGAGGCTGAGAATGATTAACTTAAGTATTAATGATGAAAGATCTTAAAAGATTGTTAGGGAGATAAAAGATTACATGCATAAGCTATTATTAGGTGAAAACAGACAGTCTTTCCTAGGATCCAATGTAACAGGCAAAGGCCTGTTACATATAACCAGCAAGTTTGCTTTCCTATAATCTTCTTCCCAAAAGAGTGGGATTGTCCTTGGATACTAAATAGTATAGTCAGACTATCCCTTTATAGCTGTTCTTTTGAAAGTTCATTTTAAATTGATTTTATTCATATATATGTAATATATGTATGACTCAGAACTGAATTCTTGGGTTATAAAAACCTGGTTCAAAAAACATGTTCTGGCTTTTGCCCCAACTCAAGTTCTCCTTTGAGAACATCAGAATATAGATTGTGTCTTGGGCTCTATAAGAAAGGTAAATATACATTCAGCTCCAATGTAAGCATTCTGTCTAATAATACATCAAATATACAAGTTTTATTTTTACCAAACAAAAAATGCAGAGTAGAAAGGATACCCTCAGACTTATAAACAATCAAAATAATTCTTTTTTCTTTTCTTTTTTTTTTTTTTTTTAGTGAGTCTCATCTCCTTTGTGGACTTAGACAATCTTCAAGATTTATTGTGCTACTTTAAAACTGAAACTCCTTAAAGGATAACTTGGTTATTGTTAAGAAGCCAACTCTTTTAACTTACAGTACTAACAGAAGACAAAGGTTTACATTTTTGCTTCCACTTCATGTCTCTTGTTGCTCTCTTGGCTCTGGTTCCATCTTGGTTCAGGAATTTCTTCATTGGCTGTTGCCTCTTTAAAGAGATCCTTAGCTGCTCTTCCACTGCCTCCCCATAGTTGTCATATCTGAGGCTACAGGTTTTCTGCAGTGTTACACAGACCCACTTCATTCCTTAGGACCCAAATCTGCTCTTTGTGTGTATCCCCTTTCCCATGTACATGTCTCAGAAAAAGCCTCTCCAGATTTCTGTTCCCTTTTAAAGGGTAGTACAGAGTAGACTAGAGTACAACTAGATCTATCCTAGCTGCAAAAGGATCAATCATTCCTCCCACCTATAATCAATCAATCAATCACTCTCCCTCTTTGTGGTATAATGAGCATCCAGAACAAAGATAATCTTCCATTAACCCAATAAGAAGATATCATCAATATCCCAATGGGGATATTTACATATTTATATATATGTATATAACATATACATATTTTCAATAAAGTTTAACCTTCAAATTAGAGTACAACTGAGATCTATTCTAGCTGCAAAAGGATCAATCATTCCTCCCACCTATAATCAATCAATCAATCAATCACTCTCCGTCTTTGTGGTATAATGAGCATCCAGAACAAAGATAATCTTCCATTAATCCAGTAAGAAGATATCATCAATATCCCAATGGGGATGATATTTACATATTTATATATATATATGTATATAATATATACATATTTTCAATAAAATTTAACCTTCAAACACAATTTGAACAGTCTGATTCTGCCCACATGCTCTATATCAAAATACAAGAAGGTGGAGGGAATGTCTATCACATGGCAGGATTTGTACAACCTAATCCTTTAGGAATGACTCTGATTCCTCCTGTACATCTCCATGGAGCACAACTTATGAAGACATTTTTTGAAGCAACTCTTTTTTTTTAATTTATAGTCTGCTCTTTCTATATAGAGAATCTAGTACATTTACTTAGATCCCTAGTTAAGAGCCAATTTGTATAGGTACATATTGTCCTACTCTTGTGTTTTATCACAGTATGGGGCTGGCCTTGGGTTCTTAATGTCAATGTAGATCAAGCTCTATCATACTGGAAAAGCTTTGAATACATTGCTTAGATCAAAGGATCTAAGTTTAGAGAGACTCATCACTATAAGGCTAGTCAATTTTTTTTTTAGAAGACTATCTGCTATGATTGTTTAGAAAAGTCACCTTTTACGTAGGCTTAGAGGGAGAGGTTGCCTAAGTGGAGAGAATACTCAAGCAGATGAAATGTATTTTCACACTCTAGGTTAAAAGAGAAAAATGAAGCTTTCCTGAAAATAATAAATAAGGCTTCAAAAGGGAAAAGTGGTGGAGAGAAAATGGTGTTTGTCAGGAGTTAGAGAGTAGAATATGATAATTCAGAGGAGGGAGACAAGAAAAAGATTGGCTATGTACTTGGAATTTAAAAAAAATAAACGTGAGGTTGAAGGAAGGAGAGTGGGATGCTATGAGGAAGCAGCTGTTTGTCCTCCCAGGAATGATAATGTAGTGCCCCAGAAACTACCAGATAAGAGACCATCTTGGGACAGATTAGAAAAAAAGAAAAGTTGTAGTGATTGGTTACTCCCTGATCAGAGGTCCTGAGGCAGGTATTTGTCAACCTGATAATAATAGAGAGGTCTGTTGTCTTCCCAGGGGAATGTATCTAAGACATAACAGAGAATATTGCTAAAGATTACTAAATCTTAGGCAAGACATTGAAGACTATAGAGGCACAGATTGTGTTTAACTCACTCTTGACCACTAAAGGCAAGGCGTACAGAAAAGAAAAATATTGTTGGAAAGCCAACAGCTGACTAAGAACTTGGATACACTAGAGAGTAGCAACAATGAAGGAGGAGGAACAGAAATTTGCAGGAGACAATCTATTTTCTGAGGAAAAAAAATCAGTAATGTAACCCATGACCTTAAAAGTCCACATGCAAAGTGCTAAAGTTTAAACAAGAAGCAATAAGAATGAGAGATCCTAAAGTAAAGAGGCAATTCAATCACATGGCTGTTGTTGAGATGTGGAGGGAGAAAACCTTTGCCTGGAATAAATCTCAGAACTAGGAAAAGAATTCATAGTGGAGAGAGCATTTGGGCAAAGATTAACAATTTGAGAAGCTGAATTGATTTTGACATTGGGATAATCTACAGACCACCTGGACAAAAAGAAGTAATAGATGAGGAATTTGGGAATTCATATTCCCAGTGGGAAATCACGGGGAAGTTAATCATAGAGGCATGGTATAATAGTAACAGGAAAATTCAATTATTCTGCTGGAGCTTTTTCTCTGATAAAAGCTGAGTACCCAATATTTTCATGACTTCCATAATCATAATGTAATCCTTTCAAAGGTGGAAGAACCAACAAGTAATAAATATATACTGATCTGAAAAAACTAGCTACTGAATGGAAATAATAAGAAGGAAGAATGGAAGAGAATAAGCATTTATAAAGTGCCTACTAAGAGCAAGGCATTGTGCTAAGCATGTTATAATACTGTGAAAAAGTGACCACTGCCTTTGATAATCTGTGTGAGAAGGAAGAAAATCCAAGCATGGATTGTTTTGCAGCTAAAATTTAGGGAAAATAGATTTCATGAGTGTGGATCACAACATAGCATTTCCACTCTTTCTGTAATTGTTTGCTTCCATTTTTGCTTTCCTTCTCAGGTTTTTTTTAACCTTCTTTTTAGATCCAATCTTTCTTGTATAGAAAGATAACTGTATAAATATGTACACATATATTGTATTTAACACATACTTTAACATATTTAACATGTATTGGACTACCTGCCATCTAGGGGAGGGAGTGGGGGGAAGGAGGGGAAAAGTTGGAACAGAAGATTTTGCAATTGTCAATGCTGAAAAACTACCCATGCATGATTTCAGAAAGGCCTGGAGAGACTTAGATGAGCTGATGCTGAGTGAAATGAGCAGGGGCAGGAGATCATTATATACTTCAACAACAACACTATATGATGATCAATTCTGATGGACGTGGCCCTCATCAACAATGAGATGAACCAAATCAGTTTCAATGGAGCAGTAATGAACTGAACCAGCTACACCCAGCGAAAGAACTCTGGGAGATGACTGAGAACCATTACATAGAATTCCCAATCCCTCTATTTTTGTCTGCTTCATTTTTGATTTCCTTCACAGGCTAATTGTACACTATTTCAAAGTCCTATTCTTTTTGTACAGCAAAATAACTGTTTGGACGTGTATACATATATTGTATATAACATATACTTTAACATATTTAACATGTATTAGTCTACCTGCCATCTAGGGGAGAGGGTGGGAGAAGCAGGGGAAAAGTTGGAACAAAAGGTTTTGCAGTTGTCAATGCTGAAAAATCACCCATGCATATATCTTATAAATTAAAAGCTATAAAAAAGAAAAATTACCCATGCATATGTTTTGTAAATTAAAAGTTATAATAATAATAAATAATAATAAAAGAAAATAGGTTTCAGAAGGTTCAGAGAATCTAGGTGTGATTCGATGGTGTAAAATTCTGCAGGGTAAGTCAGTCCGTATGTGATAGGAAACTCAAGAATGACTCAAAGAAAAACAATTACATGGGAAGGAAAAATAATTGTTATAAGAAACAGACCTAATACATAGGAACTCACTAAACAACTTAGATTTTAATAAATTATGTACAGAATACGAACTCAAGGGTAAGTAACAGAGAATGTAATATAATATGGTCTTATAAGAAGAATATCAATATCATTAAAATTCAGCAAAAACTCAGAAAGGCCTAGAGCACTTGCATGAACTGATGCTAAGTGAAGTGAGTAGAACCAAAAGAACACTGTACACAGCAACAACAATATTATATGTGATCAATTCTGATAGAAGCAGCTCTTTTCAACAATGAAGTGATTCATGCCAATTCTAACAGACGTGATGGAGAGAGCCATCTGCACCCAGAGAGAGGATTGTGGGGACTGAGTGTGGATCATAATATAGTATTTTCACCTTTTTTGTTGTTGTTTGCTTGATTTTATTTTCTTTTTTCATTTTTTTCTTTTTGATCTAATTTTTCTTGTGCAGCATGATAAAGATGCAAATATGTATAGACTTGCACATATTTAGCATATATTGGATTGCTTGCTTTCTAGGGAAGAGGGTGGGGGGAAGGAAGAGAGAAAAAATTTGGAACACAAGGTTTTGCAGGGGTGAACATTGAAAACTATCTTTGCATATACTTTATAAATAAAAAAAACTATAATTTAAAAAATAAAATAAAATTGATCAAAAAAAAATTCAGCATGAGCTGAGACTGATAGGGAAGCTAAAGCCAATAAATGGATAAATAAATAGAAGACTTTAAAAGTAATATTGGGAAGAAAGAGAGGGGATAAGAGAAGGAACAGAGCAGCTTTTGGGAGTGGATGTGATGATAACTGACAAGAAAAAGGTCAGGCTATTGGAATCTTATTTTGCTTGTTCTCTCAGCTGAGAATGACCTTTGCCCTGGAAATTACAGAACAAAAATGACCAATAGGAAGTTCATCCCCAAGATAAGTAATGAGGCACTAAGACAACATTTAGTTGCTTTTAATGAATTCAGGTTACCTGGTCAAAATGAACAATATCCTTGGTAACTAAAAGTATTCGAAGAGGTGATCAATGAGCCATTGTCAGGAATATGGAAAAAGTTCTGGACAGCAGAAAAAGTATGATAGGACTGGAGGAAAGCAAACATAGCAATTTTCAAAAAAGTGAAAAGAACAAAATCTGGGCGTTAAATACCAATGAGTATGATTTCAGTTCCTGGGAAAATTCTAGCCTGGATCACTAATGGTTAATGAACATTTAAGAAAAGAAAGCAATTGATCATGAAACTTAATCAAAAATAAATCACGTCAGGCAAACCGTCCTTCCCTTTCTGACGATGTCACTAAACTTGCAGATGAGGAGAATGTGCTAGATAAAGTTGTCTTAGACTTTCAGTCAGCACTTGATAAATAACTCATACATCCTTTGGGGGAAGGGGGAAAAATGTGGCCTAGAAGATACTATAATGAGATGGATTGTGATCCATTTGAATGTTTGGGCTCAAAAAGCAGTTAAAGGCTTAATATCAAGTTAGCAGTGAGTCTCTAGCAGACTGCCCTGGTGCTCCATGCTTGGTCTTGAGTGTTTGTCCATTCATCACTTAGAGAAAGGTATAATGGCTTCCTCACCAACTCTACTACAGTATACTGTGCGCTCTTAGACTTTGGAGCTCCTGTTTCTGACTTGGTACCCAGCTTAATGATTGTTTATAAATGTACCTACTGATGCTGGAGGGGGGTGGCGGAAACATGTTGGGTATTAAAAATGAGATGAAAAATGTACATGGTCCAAACTCTCAGAGATTTTATGGTCTAATAAAGGCAAAGCAACTCATATACAAATATGCTACAAAAAGAGAAGGAAAAAGAGGAAGAGGAGGAGGTGGGGATAATTACTACCATGGAGTACAGAACTCTCAGGACACACTCACACTAAGAAGGCTACCTGTTGGGCTACTTCCCTCCTTCTTTTGTTGGTTTGTTGACCGAGCTTAGTGTGTATTTGTATGCGAGTTTCTTTGCCCTTATTAGATAATAAGATCTCTGAGAGTTTTTAGACTGTGTACATTTTAAAATATTTTAAGTGCCTACTGGATACCAAGTCAGAAACAGGAGATCCAAAGACAAAGACAGAAACAAGAATTTAAACAAACAAAACTCTTAAGGAGTTTATGTTGAATTTTAGATAATAATTATTGATTGAATGAATAGAGGAACAAGGAAGTAGAAGCCTCTAGGAGATAGTCTTAGAGTATACAATCTACTTATAGTAAAGTTGGTAAGAGGATGAAAACAGAAATTTTGGAAATTAGAAAAACCCAGTTTTTCCCAGAGCCACAGGCTCAAGAAAACATGCAAAATATCTATTCTGGACTTATGTAAGATGTTTAGTGAAAAGTGAATGTTTCTTTTAAAAGCAGCTATCTTGTTTCTGAACTTTCCCCACATACATTTGCTATATCAATGGCACAATTTCATTGTGACAGCAAAAATAGAACCCTTTAGAAGTTGCACCCTCATTGTCCTTTCCAGGGAGGGTAGCCTAGGAGAAAAGAGCCCAATAGAGCCCAACTTTTCATGGTATTCAAGAGTATCATGGCTACATGTATATTTTGTAAGAATTGAATTTCATTTCTCCAGCTTTTTCTTTCTAACCAGCCAGTTTACCAGTGTTGATTTTTTTTTTAAACGTGGTATTCTGTTCCTAATACTTAATAGAATTTCTCTTTGTTTGGTTTAGAATTAGGAAGAATGCCCTCTGTTTACAAGGTTAGGCCTTTAGTAGATAAAGATTTAAGTAGCTTTGCCTATATTTGTTTCAGTTCCCAAAATGTACAAGCTTCAAAAAGAGATAATGAGTACCTCTGTGGCTAATTGACAAATTCTTGTTGTTAATAAATGTTTGAATGCTATCTTTTATCAGTAAGTTGATTTGGGGAGGTGTTTGATGGATAGCTATTTGACATACTGGGCAAAAATTATAGTCCTGTCCACTTTACCATCAGACAATTAAAAACACAAACAAACAAACCAGAACCCAAACCTTATAATAGCCATTAAGTAAGGCCAAAATAGCTAGCCTCTGTTGACTTGGATAGACAAAGCTCACAACTGATTGAGTTTTGCATAGAGCTCTCAATTTACCTGCCCTCATCAAAGCAAAATAGAAAATCCCCACTGAGAGTATTTTAAGATAATAGATTAGTTATGTTTGTCTAGGAGTAAAACAGACATCAATACCAGTTTCAAGGTGTCCATTTATCTAAGACTGATTAACTAAGTAGGGAAGAGTCAAAATAACTCTTTGAAGGATCTTGTTTTATAGTTTTATAGTTATGAGGAATTCAGCAATGAGGAAAAACTTCTACAAAGTTACTCTTTTTCTAATATCTAAGTGACCTTTTAATTATACAACAAAAATGCTTATTAGAAGCTTTTTGGTTTTTGTTAAATAATAAGCAAAAATAATGCAATATTTAGCAGTCTTCTAGGCAGATGGGCCAGCCCCATCCCATTAATTCTTTAAAAATTGCTTCTACTAGTAATGTGTTATGCTGATAGCAGTAGAAATATATGTATGAAGGTTGGTTACGTTTGCCTTAACTATAAAAAGCATGGTTGTGCAGCCAGTTTCCTCAACTTTTTACTTCAGAGATGTTCCCTGGTGGGAAGGAATTATTTCAGAAAGAAAACTTAAGATGACATTGCAGACATGAAAAATAATGAGATTTCCTCTTGCAGAATCTATTATGCCTTGAAGTATTTCAGATTTCAAAGCATTTCCCTAAACACTGAATTAAAGAAACATGGGTAAGAATAAATGGCTCAGAAGACCTGGGATAAAAAATGCTGTCTACCTCCAGAAAGAAAACAGTTGAACTCTTTGAGTGCAGATTGAAGGATACATTTTTTATTTTCTCTGTTTTTCTTTTCTTTGTGCTTTCTTTTGCAACAGGGCTAATATGGAGAACATGTTTTGTATAACCTCACATGTATAAAATCAATATCAAATTATTTGCTTTCTTAAGGAAGGAGGAGAGTTGGGGAGAGGAAGAGAGTTTAGAATTCAAAATGTTAAAAAAAAAAGTTTAATTTTTTTACATGTAATTGGGAAATGTTTAATGAAATAAATTATATATAAAATTAAATTATACATAGATGCATTGCATGTATACATATACAATACATATGCATGTGTATATGATATATAAACTTATATCTATACATACATATATGCACTGTGTTCATCCACATACATATATATAGATGTATATATGCATATACATACATGTGGCTGACTTAGACAATAATCTAAATTTACTTTAAAATGTTCTAGCCCAGTGGTCTCCAATTTTTTTTCTGACTTGTCACATAACATATAAATTTTTGAGCACACATTCTCAGTGTCTATATATTTATTTATAAATAATTCAGTTGTGCTCCTAGAAGCAGTGTGTACCATAGTAAATAGAGAGCTGGCCTTGGAGTCAGGGAGACTTGGATTCAAGTATGATCTCTGAAACAAAGCAACTTCCTAAAACTTTTAAATTTCAAAGAAGGTGGCAATCTGCTTGAAAAGACTTACCTACCAACTCTCTCTACCAATGTAATCCCAGATCCAGTCTTTATCACCATATATGTGTGCTGCTGAACTAATAAGTACATTATAAAACATACACTAAAATAAAATTTTAAAGGATGACATAAAGATAAAACAAAATAATTTTTTTTGCCAACAGTATGCAAATCCTCTTTGCTTTAATTAAAAATTATTTTAGTGAGAGCAATATGATTAAGCTGCTTCACTGTTTTTTAAAATCTTGAAATACAGCAGTACTTTTATAGGAGCTTCTAAATTTCAGTTAGTCTCTCACAATAGTAAGCTTATTTTTTTCCTCTTCAGGATAGCTATTGTGGTCATTGGGTCTGCCTCTTTGTGACCCTCTGGACCTCAGCACACCAATACTGTCCATGGGTATTCTTGGCAAAAATACTGGAGTGGTTTGCCATTTCCTTCACCAGTAAAATAAGATAAGTTGAGGTTAAGGGACTTGACTCTACATCATGTCTGAGACTAAATTTGAACTCAGATCTTTCTGATTCTTGGTCCAATATTCTATCTATTAACCTAGTAGCCTCCTTTGAGAAAGCTGGATGATTTCTAATGAATGAATAAATGACTGAATGGAAATGTAAGAAAAATCATTTATTAAATACTTATGTGACAAAAGTAAAAACTCTCCCTGTCCTAGATATTTACATTCTAATAAGGAAAACAACACTATAGGGGCATGACCCTGTGGTCCATAATGTTACGAGGGGGAGTTATGGGGAGAGGAGATGGTGAGGGAGGGAGTATATTGCCACATCCCATCCAGGAACAAAGGAAGAGTTTATTTGAACAAAATTCTTGGTTCTAGACCTAGAAAAGGGAGGAGGCAGGTTAGGGGAGGAAAGGTATGGGCTTCTGGCCATCAGACTGTGAACTGAGTAGACAGAAAGGAGGGAGTGAAGTGAACCATGTCTGGGGCTTTCCGGAATTTATATTCCAGGAGACATGATTACCAACCTGAAGGTCTCAGGGCAAAAGTTCTTCCAGGATTTATTCTCTGGTGACATGTCCAGAGAAGAGGGAGAAGTCTCTCTTTGTTCTACATATGTGATCATTAGATAATATCTATAACTTGGGATCATTTGACATACAGACCAAATGAGGTCACCTATATCAATCTATATTATAAATAGTAATTAATTGAATGATCATTTAATTTATTAATACTTAATTTCTTTCTTTCTTTTTTTAAACAACAACTTTGTAACAACATTTATAATTTGTTTTCTCCCAAGTGCATCAGGTACCAATCATACCTTTCTCTAGTCACATCCTGTTAATCAGCAGCATCTGATTTACTGTAAACAAATACCAGGGCTAATTAGAACTAGATCTTACCCTTAGCAAGGACTGGGTGCATTGATAGTGAACCTACCTGCTTTCAAAATTTAGGCTATAAAAATTCTAGGCCAGTGAAAGAGGCTGATTAAAAGGAACTTAATTTGTTATAACAACTGTTATCTGAAATACAGAGGTGGTTGTGCTTCAGTAACTATGTTACAATACTGATTTGGGGGTTCAAATCCTCCCTCTGACTCTTGTCTGTGATTCTGGGCAAGTTGCTTAAGCTCCCTCATCAACAGCAGTTTCCTCATCAATACTACAAAATGAGTAACAAAGATTAAATGGTTTGTGAGGTCCCTTTCAGGTCTAACTATATAAACTTTTCCTGAAGTATTGCTTGATTCTTCATCTTCCTCCTTTATCCCACTGTAGATAAAAAGGCAAACACAATTCTTCAGGCACTTAAAAAAAATGAAATCACGCAATTGAGCCAATCTTCAAGCTCTTCATCTGTAACATTTTTAGACATATTTGGTAGTTGCTCATATTCTTTTCTTCAATCACAGAGTTTTGTAGGAACATTGTGATCTTGGGCCACCTTCCCATCTTTCTAGTGATTGGGATCCTGAGATGTCTAAGCTGTTAGATTATTGTTATCTTCCTCTTTTACAGGAGTTTCTAAACTTATCATCAGATCTAGTTCTTCATTCAAATGGTCCTCAAGAGGTTGCTATGGGGGAATGATTTCCTAATAATTCTCTGAAGAGTCTATGGCTTGAGTTACTATCTACCTGCAAACAGTGGATAAGGGCAACATCAGAAATCATATCCCAGATCCCAGGACTGTCCCACCTGTATACTCAGCCATCTTCCATTTTCCTTAGTTTCATCTGAATGAGCTCTTTAGTAGCTATATCCTGGAATAATTTGGCAATCACATTTAGGTAGGATGATGAAACAATTCCTGAAGGGCTGAGACCAAGACTCAAAGTTCACATTAATAGCCAAGAGCTGTTTAAAGATAAATTTTAAGTATCTCACTCTTTTTCTTCCAATAGTCAGTCAACAAGCTTTTATTAGGTATTTGTTATGTGCTAGGAGGGACAGCTAAAATGAGTTGGAGAAGGAAATAGCAAACCACTCCAGTTTCTTTGCCAAGAAAGCCCTAAATGGGGCCGCAAAGAATCGAACATGACTGAAAAACAACATGTTCCAGGCTCTGTGCTAAGGATTGAAGATATAAATTCAAACAAAAAGAAAAATGGTTCTTCTTTATTTTAATAGAGGAAGACAACTCATAAAAGAGGAACTGAGAAGTAGAGATAGGATGGGGAGCTAACTGTCTTGGGAAGTGGTCTCTTAGTCTATAGAAGGACAGATTGCTGGTCTGAACTTTTCCCCAAGATGGAAATTCTATTAGAACTACCAATGAGAGAAGGAGCCCACAGTACCTGAATGAGGGGGCAACTGAGGCATGTTGTCATAGTTCAGAGAAGAAAAGAAGGCTGGTAGGTTCCCTTCTCCAAAATAGTGGTTCTGGGAAGAACTAACCAATGGAAGAAGAGGCTTAGAGAACAATTTAAGGTAACAAATGAGGCATGGTGAAATTCAGAAAATTAAACTGTGAGGAGTCATCTGCCGAGCTAAATTGGAATCTGCCCCGCTCTGATTCTCCTTTTTGATTTCCTCCCTTTCTCAATATCTTGATAGTGATCCCAGTTAGGGGCAATCTTTCCTTGGAAATAATTTCTCCATTCATTCTTCTCTTCTTTGCACTGTTCTTGAGTTTTTCCACATCAGTAAGTTTCTGTATTATTGATCTCCCTTCTTTAAAGTCTTTCACAACCTTTCCAGGCTTATGACATATACATTATGGTCTAGCCTGATCGACCTTCTTATCATTCCATACACAACAGCCATTCTGCTTCCCTTTGTGCCTTTGTACAGACTGTTCCCCATTTCTGAAATTCGTTCCTCCTTCACTTCTGCCTCTACAAATCCTCAATTTCCCTCAAAACTTAGCTCAAGCTTTACCTTCTCCACAGTCTTGCTTTCTTAATCCTCCTAACTGCTGATCCCACATTCCCCTCTTCCCCTTACCTCCTATCTACTTTGCTCATCAAAACAATTCATGTTATTGCCCTCTCTCAGTCACCACACACACACACACACACACACACACACACACTCTTCTAGGAAGACAAGGGCTATTTTATTTAGGCCATGTATCTCCAAGGCCTTGCAGAATGACCAGTATGCAGCAGGTGTTCATTCTTAGGTTGACTGTCACTTTTTACCATCCCTGATGGGTCTCATGTGCTAGCTTCCCTGGTCTCAGGAGTAGCCAGGCTACTCTGGCCTTAGTCCCACCTTCAGGTTTTACCTCCTTGACTGTTCCTGTAGCCTCTACATTGTCACGATCCTGGCCCCAATCTGGCTGCCATCTGCCCTGGACCTTTCACTCAGTTTCCATCTGTCTCCATGGCCACCATTTCCCCTGATGGATCCCATCCAACATACTCCTCTTAAACCAAGGGAGAACATACTCTAAATTCTATGATCCTGATACTTGCATTACCCACCTCCTTGGTTTGTTGTGAGAAGAAAACTTTGTAAATCTTCAAGTGCTATGTAAATGTGAGTTATTACTTTTCCACTATATAAATAAAACTCTTCCTGTGTTTCATTTTCTTCATTTAGAAAAAGGATTAGCACCTATGGCTCTTTGGTGAGACTCAGTCCTGCAAATAGTCTGAATTTTCCTTTCCATGTAGGGGGAAGCCAGCTGACAAAGTAAAATGGAATGTTTTAGGTGAATTTATGAGGGGCCAGGCAACTGTTCTGCACCCTCCTCCAAGGGCACAGCTGCTTTGTAAATGCCCCAGGCAGCAGAGAAGCAAAAGAGAAGGGAAAAGATTACAGCTATTTCCGAGTTCTTATTTTAGGAGAGATTTTCTTGGGTAGCATATGTCTACACATTGTAAGCATGCAGAGGAAACCTTTCCTGCCTCAGCTCCTGGTCCCCAAGCAGATTGATAGGCATCTTTTGATGTACCTAGACTAAGAAAATACTCTGGGAAGAAGAAGACAGAGGGCTTCTTTAACTTCAACCTTAACAAGGTTATTTGTTTATTATGTGCAGAACACAGAAGTAGGTGAAGAATGAAGTTAAAAATTTGGAGGAAAACGAGTTCCTGTCTCATGTCAGGACAGATAGAAATATGTTACATACACAAAGAGACCCATAAAAGTTTTCCTTAAGTGCATAAGAGGGGAGAAAAGAAATTATTATTTGGAGTTGGAATGGGGGTTAAGTGAGACTTGATATTAATTGAATCAGAGGAGGCGTCTTAAAGAAAGTTGCTTTTGATTGGGGCCCAAAGAGACAAGTAGGACTTCTTAACAATGGAGAAGGTAGGAAATGTGTAAGAAAAAAAGATAGACTGGTGAATCAGGGAGATTGAGGGATAACAAATGGATAACTGGAGAGCTGCATGGATCCCCACATATAATATTTAAAAACAGAAGAAAGCCCCAAGTATGTGGATGAATTCGTTATAAAAAGGCATGGATGAAACTCGTTAAGAATTTCTGGCTGAGTTGTGATCTGCACAAAGGATGGAATATCCACAGTGAGATGATTATGGAGCAATTGAAGCATCAAGATACTAAATATAGAGTCTGGGGTAGAGGGTAAGAAGAAAAGAAAATAAATATGAAGAAGAATAAAAGAAAGCATTCCAGATATACAGAATAGTGTGAGCAAAGGCATATAGGAAGGATGGATCAGGTTATGTTTGTTGTTGTTGTTGAGCTGTTTCAGTCACATCCAGCTCTTCATGACCTCAGTTGAGGTTTTCTTGGCAAAGATACTAGAATGGCTTACCATTTGCTTCTCAAGCTCATTTTACAGATGAGGAAACTGAGGCAAACAGAGTTAAGTGCCTTGCCCAGGATCACATAGCTATGTGAGCTATGAGCTCATGAAAGCTCATCTTCCTGGTTATATTTAGAGAAGGAAATTCTAAATTTTTAATCTTTTCTCATACTACTCCTCTCTAGATATGCCCCATTTGGGGCTTTCTTGGCAAAGAAACTGGAGTGGTTTGCCATTTCCTTCTCCAACTCATTTTAGCTGTCCCTCCTAGCACATAACATACATTGACCAATGTATAGAGTATGACATATGTATATATGTGTATATATATATATATATATGATAGCATATCTAGAGAGGAGTAGTATGAGAAAAGATTAAAAATTTAGAATGGTTCCAGTAGAGAGCACTGAATACCAGAATAAGGAGCTTGAATTTTACTTAAATGGGTAATAAAGAATTACTGAATAGTTCTGAGAAAAGGAATATGACCAGATTCAAATGGAACAACATGTATGTGTGTACATGTCAGCATAAGTATGTAGCTATTTATTTCAGGAAAAAGGGGGCATCTCTTTTCATCATCATCCATCTTGATATAATGGATTCTATTAATGGAGTGGTAAGAATGTCAGCCATCATCACTGCAGATAAGAATTGCTGACTAACTTATTCCATGACCTATAGAGCTGGGGAAATTTGCCTGCTCTGCAGATATTAGGTAGGGGAAAAATTTTAAAGATTTAAAGGACTAGCTAAATAAAAATGCTAAATAATAAAACTAGTAGATATTTACTCACCATTTCTCCTCTTCCACTTGGACTCCTATGGACTGGAACTTACTAGTTACTTTATTTTCTCCTGCTTTGACTGGTTCATCAACATCATCAACCTAAAGAAAGAATGAGATAAGAAGAGATACTGGACAAGACTTCTCAAACTTGAAAAAGAATCATTATTATATTTTATCAGAAAAACCTCAAGCATGTATATTAACTGGGTTTGCTTTGTTAATTTCAAAATCTGAGGAACATTGATTGAAATCTGAAAGGGTTCTCAGAGATCATCTACTACTTCACAATAGGAAACTGAGATTCAAAAAGATTATGTGACTTGCCCAAGATAACACATATAGTAAACCAAAGCTAGGACTGAATTCAGTTTCTCTGATTCCAAATTCAGCTTCCTTTTCCATTGCACCACAGTACCTATAGCTTTCCTGTAAGATATGGAGAAATCATCACTCTTTTATCTATCCACACAATTCTTCATTCTCCAACTAAATGATAAGTCATTCTGTTTACTCACCAAATTCCAATGAGTCTACTGATAGATGATGATATTTCTTCCATGCATTCTTAGTGAATGTGCATTTAAGCCCTCTCTATTAAAGCTGTACCTCCTGATAGGACTGTGACTCTGGATTCCTGAAGACTAGGATAGTAGACAGAAAATAGGCCCCGGCAAGTGCTAATAAACTGAAAAGGATTTGAATATAGACTATCATTGTTATACTCACATCATTTAATCAAACTGAAAAGCTTATCACCAGAAGATTGACCATCAAGTAATGATTTTTTGGCCACATAAACTCATGAATATAGTCTATTAAATTCTAATTAAGGTTCCTTCTAGCCCTGGATCTATTCTACCAACACATAGAAATATGTGCTATATATTGGTAAAAAGAGTACATCTGGCAATGGAATCATAGATTCTGCAAATGTTGCAGTAGTAGTAGATATCCCTTTAAGAACGTATAATTTAAGTTTTCGTGCTGTAGATAGACCCTGGGACTCATAGAATTGTAGGCCTTTATAGACTTTGTGGATCATTTTGATTAGCTTGGGATCTGCCTGGGAAATACAGATATAGACTACAAAAGACACAAAGCCCAACAAGAAGGAACTATTTATAAACCACTTTTGTCATTTGTGTTGATAGGAGAAAATCTTTGTAGTCAGGGAGACTTCTTTAGTGGAACTGATTCAGTTTTTAAAAATGTAAACTTCTCAAGTTACCAACTTTTTTTTTTTGCAATAAAAGAATTGCCCTTTAAATATAAATCCAGTGCCATTCAGCAGATATGCAAATGTTGTGACACACACACACACACACACACACATATGAAACTAGCTAATTTTAAAATTGGCAGCATGTCTAAAAGTGACAATATCATGTCTTCCCAACTTATGGAACAGGAAGGAAAATTAGGGTCATTTAAACTACTTAGTTCTCATTTGAAGTAAGTCTAATTAAATAAACCTACACAAAAGAGAACTAATTCTGCTTTCTTAGTCTTTTAGTCATCAAAATAAAATTTACAGAATTTAACTGTTTCACAAGTATTCTCTTGACTACTTTTCCACATTTTTAGTCTTCATTTAACACCAGAAAAAAGAAAAATTCTACATACAAGTAGAACAGAAAAAGATGACTTTATATGAAATCCTATTCTCTATTGCTTACATCCATTTTTAAAAATTTGCTTATCACAAATGAGAGTAAATTTGAGATTTGTATAAATAATGGCTGTCTCAAAGTCTACTGACAGGTCAGTTGCTTTATTATGGTTCTAAAATCTCTCTATAAACTTAATTGGCCATTTTCAGGTTGTCTCACTCCTGAAAGTAAACACATTACCTCACTGAACTCTAACATCTGTATTTTTGTGTTTATATAGTTTTAATTATCAATGACATAATATATAATGTATAATGAAAGTGCTTTATAGATGTAGCCAGATTGCCCAGTGGATAGTGCACTGGCCCTGAAGTCAAGAGGATCTGAGTTCAAATTTGATCTCAGACACTTATTAGTTATATGACTCTAAGCAAGTCACTTTACCCCAATTACCTCCAAAAAAGAAAAGAGTTTTGTAAATTATAAAGCCCCATATCACCATACGGTTTCGCTGGCACAATAAATAAATTGATATTTTAAATTATTTCCTTAAAGAATTTATAAATCCCACAGACTACTTTTATAGCATGTGAAATGTTGAGCTTGAGGAGGTTTAACTGGATTACCTCATCTATTAATGGTTACATTTACTGGCCAAGCAGGAGGTAAATCAGACATGGTGAAAAGCTGGCAAAGGGAGGAGGGATACAGAGATAGGGGAGCTAAGAGGAATCTTCAGCATAGAAGAATCATGGAAAGTCGCCCTAGGGATAATGAATTTGATTAAAGTGCTGAAAAAAACAGATCACCTCCTGTACCGGAAGAAGGCAAGCTCTCATGTGAATCTATAATTTCTGATGAATTATAATATACTCAACATAACAAGGAAGAACATGACCTCAACCCTATTCTCATCAAAGGTTTTCAAATTCAGTCTATTTGGGGGATGGGAGCGGAAGGGGGGCTTTTCTTTCTTGTGGAAATGTATTTCTGATTCAGCCATTGATGTCAATGGATTCTCTTTTCAGCCAAATTTGCCAGCTTGCATCTTTTCTATAATTAGTTCTGCACAGGTTTATGGTACTTAAGCCTATTGTATTCATTTGCATGTTTCAAATAGATTCCTCTTTTAGACTGCTCCTCAAGGGTATAGATTTTCCTCCATGATCTTGTTAGGATCTGCCTTTAATCCTCCTACACACACCCTGGCACTCCTCTCTGAAACCAGGTGAGAGCCCACTTACTTGCCTTTACCTGCAGGTCCTAGGTTGGCTACACCTGGGGATTATCTCCTGCTCTAGCATGAAGAACATAAGAAGCTTCTGTATGGGGCTAATGGAGGAGGTAGAGAAGTTTTCTTAAGTATCAATGCTGATTTACTTCAATTTTATTCCAAGTCAACAAGTATTTATTGAATCCTTCCTATTTTCATATGCTGTTGAAAGGAGAACAATTCCATCTCTGTCCTGAGCCATGTTGAAATGGAGGCAAGTTCACAAATAATTATAATTCTAACAGATTGTGATCAATGCAGGATGAGACAGTAATAAGAGCTCTGGGTTTGGAGTTAGGGGGCCCAGATTTGCATTCTAGCTCCCCTTCTGACTACCTCTCACCTTGAAGAAGACAGGTAAGCTTTCTGGGACTGTTTCTCCATCTGTAAAATAAGACTAGAGGAGCTCTAAATTTGCTTCCAGCTCTAAACTTATGATTCTATGATCAATAAACTTTTATTATGTGCCGACTATGAGTCAAGCATTAGGAGTGCAGAGACAGAAGTACATATGGACCACACCCAGGGAATTTACTTCCCTCAGGGAGACAGCAGGTGCATGTGTATGCATATGGATATAGACACAAGACAATTTTTTTAGGAAAGCAGGAAAGCATCTGGGGGAATTAGCAGATATTTCCTGTAGAAAGTAGTGCTTGAGATGAGTCTTAACAGAAAACTAGGAAGAAAGAGTGTGCTCCAGGCATGGGAGAAACCCAGTGCAAAGGCACTGGGAAGCAAAGGGAAATGGGAGATGGGGTCACCATGTATGAGAATAATAACAAGGCCCCTTGCTGAAGTCATCATATGTGTAAAGACAAGTAACATGCAAATAAGGCTGGAGAGGTAGTTTTGGGACAGATTGGGAAAGTTTCACTTTAAAAGCACTAGTTTGTATGTGATTCTAATAGTAATAAAAACTGCCAATGGAGTTTACTGAATAAGGCAATGATATTGTCAGACTTACGCTTTTGGATAATTATTTTGGCAGCTACGAGAAGGATGGATTATAGTGGAGAAAAACTTGGGGAAGGGGGACCAATTAGTAGGTTCCTGAAATAGTACAGGGCAGAGGGGATGAGGGCTTGCCCTACGGTGATGGCCATGTAAGAAGAGAGTTATGGAAGAAGCAAATTTGGCAGCCAAGAGAATGTGTGGAGTGAATGAATATAAAGAGCTGATAACAGCACTCAAGTTTAGAATCTGGGTGATTGGGAGGATGGTAGTGCTTTTGATACAAATAGAAGAGGAGGGGGGAAAGATAATGTGTTCTGTTTTAGATGCATGGAACTGGAGGTCACTTTAGCATGTCCGGTTTGTAAATTTAATAAACACTTCATGAGAAAGGGCTAGACCTTATTATGCTTCATAAAGAATACCTGTGTTAATGTGGCATAACGAGCTGAAATCAACAGCTATGAGTGTTCAAAGGAGGAGACGGTCATATTTAGTTTGGAGTATTAGAAAGGGATTTATTTAAGGAGGTAACATCTGAAATGACTTGACAGATAGGCAAATTTTGATAAGTGGAGAAAATAAGAATTATCAATAAACCAGCAATTATTTATTAAGCACCTTCTCTGTGACAAATAGTGTGCTAGGTGCTGTGAATACAAAGACAAAATTGAGAATTCTTGCTCTCACAGAGCTTACATTATGGGTGGTGGAGGCAATATGATTCTAAATAAGTATGTATATATTATTGTATATATATAATGTATGTATGTATATATATAAATAAATTTTAATTAACAATAAAAGAGTAAAAAATTAATAATAATAAATTAATTAATAAAATTTTAGGTGGGAAAGTGCTAGTAGTTGGGAGTAGTAGGAAAGGTTTTAAGTAAAATGTGTTGTTTGAGTTGAATCAAAGAAAATAAAGGATGAAAAAGGCAGAGGTGAAGAGGGAATAAATTTCAAGCCTAGAGGACAGCCAGCCAAAGCCAAAAGCTTAGAGGAAGTAAGAAATAAGAAGGTGGGTTTGGCTATACTATAGATTATAGGAAGGGGAGTAATGTATAAATCTAGAAATGAAGTGTTGCTTTGGTTTTTTTTTGGGGGGGGGTGGGTGGGTGAAAGTCAGGCTGAGTAAGACTTTAAATGCTAAATAAAGCTGTTTATATTTTATATTGGAGGCCAACAATTTAACCAGCCTCTGTTTAAAGGACTTCAGTCCCAGGAAAGCAACTATTCCATTGTTGGACAGCTCCAAGTATTAGGTTGCTTTTCCTTGTATTTGGTGGTCTCTGGGTCTTTAGTTAGGTAGTGTAGTACATACAATGTCAATGAGAAGACTCATCTTTGTAAGTTCAAATCAGGCCTCAGACATTTCTAGCTGCACAATCCTGGGTAGGTCATTTTAACCTGTTTACTTCAGTTCCTCATCTGTAAAACAAACTGGAGACGGAAATGGCAAAACACTCCAGTATCTTTGCCAAGAAAACCCCAGATGGGGTTACTAAAAGTTAGATATAACTGAACAACAAAATGACTTCTACCCGTTCCTCTTAATTCTGTCCTCTGAGGTAGCAAGAAAATTAAGTCTTCTAGGTGACAGATTTTTAATATTAAAAGACATTTATTTTCTCTCTTTATCTAGGCTTCAGACCCTCAGTTTCTTCATGCAGACCTTCTAAAACATGTTTTTAAGTCCCTTCACTATTCCGCCCACTCACTTTTCCAGATGGCCACTGTCTTTCCTAAATCAATGTTCAAGAGATGAAAGCACAATCAGAATAAAGGGACATAGAAGCCAAAAGAGAATTGACTCTCAGAAATGGGATAAACAATTGTCAAATCCTGCAGAAACAGAAAAAAAAAAAAAAAAAAAAAAGAGTCCCACAGACTTGCCAGATCACTGATCACCTTAGAGAGAGTAGTTTCAGTAGAGTTGGATGAATGGGATTAGATTTGTCAGTCAGAATGACTGGTATGAAAGGGAGGTCTGTGTCTATATTTTTATTTTATGAAACTCTTCAGGGGAGGAGTGGTGATTTCAATGGGTAGTGACTTTTAAATTCTTTGACCTCTATAGGGCAGGATTTATATTCCCCATAATATTTAGGGCCAGTCATTTGGGTAGGTTAGCATAGGATCACAGATAAAGAGAAGGATAATATCTTTGAAGTCATCTAGTTCAACTCTTTCACTTTACAGTTGAAAAAATAGATCGAGAGAGGTTCAAGGAGTAAGTGACTTGTCCAAGGTCACACAGTTGGTAAGTGAGGATGGATTTGCACTCACAAAAAGAAGTCTTCCCTGCTTTCAGACTGGGCACTGTGCCACCCAGCTTCTCTATGGAACCTTATACTCTACCTTTTAAAATTTAGTTTTATCTAGGCACTCGTTTGTTGTTGTTGTTTCTTAGGATTTTGTTATGTTTTTACAAATATTCAAATTAAACTCAACAGTAGTAGTTCTGTTCATTTCTTTGTTTAATACTTCATGGCAGGGGAGACTTAAGTAAAGAAGCTTCTTTGCAATTTATTTGATCTGGTGAAAATTTCCCTTTGCTACTTTCCACAAATGAAGACAGAAAAGAGAATATAGAATGAACTTATTTTCAAAGTAATTTGACAAAGAGCCTATAATAAGATAATCTAGCTACTGCACAATACTGTACAATATGTTTGTCTTTTTCTTTTATTTTTGTCAACTAAAAGGATTGATAAGATTCTCCATATTGACATTGCAACACAGAATGCTTTTCTAGGGCTTGAAAAAAAATTTTTTTAACTTTAAAAAAATTGAAAAAATAGTTAAATTAAGTATGTCCCTATCATGTTGAAAAACAGAGAAAGACTGGAGGGAGGGGGAGAAGAAATTCCACCATCATTATACCCTATCCAATGTGACAATATTAAATTAGATTAATGAGTTATCATTTTAACTGAGATTTTGTTCATTATTACCAGATGATGACAATGAGTATTTCAATGTCCTGAGATCTAGAACTGATTAATCAACTCTTGACAACTTTTATGGTTTCTATATATTTGGGTACTATTATGATTGTTATAAGTATTTTTATTAAAGATTTTTTTTTCATGTGCTTCTTTAAAATGTATTATTGGAAATATATGGCAACAATTAAACTAACCATACGTGTACATTCCTGAGCCTAATTGAAATATACAAAGGAATTTTGTACTATTGGTTGAATCAATGAATCTATCACTAAGAAAAACAACAATAACAATAACAAAAATGTGGTTTCTATGTGAGGCTAGATTTATGGCAAATACACTTGATATCTTGAGAGGTAGTGTGATTTATTTGGAAGCGTGGAGGAGTAAGCATCAGGGAGATCTCTTCATTTGTAAAATAAAGAGGTAGATACTCCAAGGTCCTCCAAGGACTCCAAGGTCCCTTCTTTTTCTAAATCTATACTCATCTGACTTTTAATCAAGAATTTTAAGGAAATTACCCCAGAGGAAATAGTAACAGAAGCGATGCTATCATGCTAACATTAAGACTATAACCTTAGAAACAGAAAATAGAAACCACTTCTATTACAAATAAAAACTTTAAGCAAATATTTCTAAAAAATAATTTCCCAGAGAGTGACCAAGAAATTGAAGGAGGGAAAAATGGCTTAAAGCTAGGCAACCTGTATTCAAATATAAGCTCTACCATTTTACTAGTCAAGTTACTTTAGCTCAATCATTGTTGCTCCATGGACCTTACTTTTTTCTTCTGCAAAATTAGAGAGCTGAACTAGAGGAAATCTAAGGCCCTTTCTATCTCTAGCAGTCACTAATTCTAAGGTATCAGAACATGTAAACAGAGGGGCTGTAGGCAACAGCACTGTTGCATGGAAAGGGCTCTGAATTTGGAATCAGAAGAGGGAGGTTTAAATCTTGGTTTGTCATTTACTTCCTATGGCCATGGGCAAGTCAGTTAATCTCTCTGAACCCCAAGTTCCATAATTGTAAAAAGAGGTCATCACCAAGATCTTCCAGCTCTAAATTAATAATTGTGTAACCCTTTTACCTAAAAATTACTTAACCTTTCTTCAGTGCCCAGGCAACTCTAAGACTAGAAGTTACAGATGAGTTACTTTTCTACCTAGAGAAGAACAGAGTATTCCATACCAGTCCAGATTAAAAAAAAAAAAAAAAAAGACAATGAGAGGTTTTGATTATCTATATCTATTTAGATAATATCTATCTATATAAATTTTTAAAAATCTTCTCTGATAGAATTACAATTAGAGTTTATTTCTGTTGCTTAAAAACACAGTATGGCTCAGTGAAAAGCCAATTGATAATAAATGAAAAAACAATTATGGCAGGAACTATTAGTGCCTAAGTAGCCAAGGAGGTTGTGATTCCAATAATACTATTCTCTTTTAAAGTGGCAATTAGGCACTTAAAAATGTCTGTGGATTCATTAAGCTGATCAATGAACTGATTATCATTAAGTATAAATCCCTCGGATTCAGCTATATCATTGCTAGGTCCATTCCCCCAAGAGTTAAAAGAAAGAAGAACTATTTCTAAATATACAAAAATATTTATAGTGATTTTTTTAATAGTAGCCCCAACTGGAAACTAAAGGAATACTCCCCTATTAGAGAAAGGATGAGTAAATTATCATATATTAATACAATGGTTATACATTGTGCCATAAAAAACTAAGAAGATATTTATGATACGGAGTGAAGAGTGAAGAACAAACAATATTATAAAGAAGAACAATCTTAAAAGACATTAGAATTCTGATCAATACAATGATTAGCCATGAGTCCAGGAGACTAATGATAAAATATGCCAGCTTCCTGACAGAAAGAGGTTGGAATTAAAATGCAGAACACACACTTTTATACATAACCAGTATGGAAACTTGTTTTGCTGAATTAGGCGGATTTGTTTATAAGGGCATTCTTTTTACATTTTAAAAATTGGTATTAGGGTTGGAGAGATAATAAATAAATATTTAGTAGATAAATAGGGGAAAATGTCAGAACAACAGGTTCTCTGGTAGATGGGGTCCTGAAATTGATGTCATTTAAAAAAAAATCTGTCTCAGTTTTCTCATTTGTAAAATGAAGATAATAATAGTGCCCATCTCCCCAGGTTGTTTTTAGGATAAAATACAATAATATTTGTAAAGCATTTTGCAAGCCTTAAAGTAATATACTAGAAATCACCACTTTCTAAGGAAATTATTTGTGTTTTTATACTCAAAGACACATATGAACAAATCCATGTCTCATTGTTTCCTTTAAAACGAAATAATAGGATGACAGGAAAAACAGCCAACATGGTGGGCAGACTGGGCTGGTTCCTAAAAGAGGTCTGGGTCAAGGAGTGTGGGCTGACTTTGTCCTTCCCCATTGGTGCCATGACTCTGCTCTTACCTTCCTTAAGCCTCTATACTAAGTATGTAGATATGATCA
The DNA here is from genome assembly GCF_016432865.1 of Antechinus flavipes. NCBI lineage: Eukaryota > Metazoa > Chordata > Mammalia > Dasyuromorphia > Dasyuridae > Antechinus > Antechinus flavipes. The sequence goes on from NC_067398.1 coordinate 501,727,396, forward strand.
ACCCAAGGACCCCTTACAACTGTTCCGGTTCAAACAATATGCCAGACATCCTTAGCCATTCTCAGAACCCCCAAGGTCCTTCTCTCTAGTGGCTCAAGAATATGTGAATTCCCACTTGTCTCCTCAACAAATGTTCTTGTCTTTAAAAAAAGAAAAAAGAAATAATAATTCTTCTTATTTAAAATTGTACTACTTGTTCATATCGCCACTAAAATCTTATTCTGGTACCTAATTGTGCAGTGGAGGAGCCTAGGAATTCTCAAAAGTTGTACTAGCAAAGCATAAATTCGTTAAGGTGGAAAAGTTGGAACATGAGCCTTGTGATTGATTGGGGTGTGTGTCTGAGGACTAGTCTAGCTAAATTCACTGAGGCTCTGAAGACTGACTACTAACTCCTGAATTGATTTTGACCACAGCAATTCACAAAATACAACTTCTATTTAGGTGGAGAAAGGACCCAACATGGTAAAAACAGATATTTGTAATCTACTTTTACAATTATAATCTAAGCAGCTCTAGTAAGACTCAGTCCTGTATTTGTTTTGTTTGTATAAAAACTTTTCAATTTGATATAATCAAAATTTTTTATGTTGTGGTCAATAGTGATCTCTAGTTCTTCTTTGGTCATAAATTTCTCCCTCTTCCACAGGTCTGAGAGGTAAACTATTCTATGCTCTTCCAATTTATTTATAATCTCATCCTTTATGCCTAGGTCATGAACCCATTTTGACCTTATTTTGGTGTACCGTGTTAAGTGTGGGTCAGTGCCTAGTTTCTGCAATACTAATTTCCAATTTTGCCAGCAATTTTTGGTAAGACTCAGTCCTAAGGTACTTCAAGATCCCAACCTGCATGTCATAACAGTAAACTAATACTGATTAGCCTGTGTTTAAACATTAGCTATAACATACCTATAGACATAGATGTATCACCTATTTTTACTGATATTCAGGAGAGAATAGTTTATTGTTCTTTTTCACTTACTACTAAGTTTTCACTACTGTTCTAGTTCACTTAGAGTGAGTAAAGTCCTCCTTTACTTCTGGGAATATTTCAATAGTATTCATGAATTTGATTCATCACAACATTAAAAGGGGATTATTAGGGACAATGGGAAACTGTCAGAGTATCATTTAAGAGTAGGTAAGAGGGGCAGGTAGATGGTACAGTGAATAGAGCACGGGCCCTGAAGTCAGGAGGATCTGAGTGGAAATCTGGCTTCGGACATTTAACACTTCCTACCTGTGTGATGGAGCAAGTCACTAATCCCAATTGCCTTGAAGAACAACAACAAAAAATAATAAGAAAAAAAGAAAAAGAAAGATCAGGTCAGAGGAGTTTTAGTTGTATATTCAAGCATCCTAAAATTTATAAAATAGAATGTCTTCAGTGAGAAAATAATTCTCACTCACCAAATCAATGTAGATTTAAGAGTAACCTTATCCAGCTGGGGCCAACATAACTTGCAATAAAGAATTGATTTCCACCACATTAATTTTTTATACTAAGTAACTTGCCGGCAGAAGTTGGTAAGTGTTTGAGATAAAGATAAAAGAGAAACTGGGTATTAATTAAGGTGAGAAGAGATATAAAACCTACAGTAGGATAGAAAGAGTAATAGATTTGGAATCAAGACTTTGCTTCAAATCATGCCTATGTTATTTTTACTACTTACATGACATTGTGGACACATCATTTAATCTCTCTGAACTTGGTTTCCTCCTCATCTATAAAATTATATACTGGCCTAGAAAATTTTTAATGCCTCTCCCCCACCCCCCCCTTAAATGTCTGATTATGAAAAAAAAATAAATGCTTGATTATAAAAGTAAAGAATCATGATAATAGTTAACATTGAGATATATGCTTACTGTGTCAGACACTGGGCAAAGTATCTAAGTGGACTTTATAATTATTATCTCATTTAATTCCATTTTTTTTTTTTTTTTTTTTTTTACTGAGGCAAATTAGGGTTAAGTGACTTGCCCAAGATCACAGTGTCTGAGACCAGATTTGAACTCAGTCCTCCTGACTTCAGGGCTGCTGCTCTATCCACTGCATCAAATATCTGCCCCTCATTTAATTCTCATAACAACCTTGCAATGTAGGTGCTATTGTTATCCTCATTTACAGATGAGGAAACTGAAGTAAACAGAGATAAAATATATACCTAATTTTTTTTGTTTTGTTTTTGGAGAGGCAATGGAGATGAAGGGATTTGTTCAGGATCACATGGCTAGTAAATGGTATGCATTAAATGTCTGAGGCTGAATTTGCTCTCAGGTTCTCCTGACTCCAGGGCCTGCATTCTATCCACTGCCCCATCTATTAATGTGTGGGGAAGACTAGAACTCAGTTCTTGACCCCAGGCCCAGTACCCCATCCACTGCACCAGGGAGCAAACTGTATTAAAATTGAGGATGAGCTGGTTGAGGAGTTGAGGAATAGCTATGCAGGGAGTCACTTAAGTGAAAGATCAGCATCTCAGGATTATATATTGCACTTGAAGGTCATCAAGTTCAGTTTACTCCTTTTAGTCAAGAGTTTATTAAGCTTCTACTGTATATCAGATCCTGTGCGAAGCACTTTTATATATGAAACCAGGGCTTAAATAAGTGGAATGATCTTCACAAGTTCAGATTGGCAGTTAAATGTCAGAGCCAGGACACCTTCACCTAACTTTACCACACCACACTGCCAAATGTCAAAATTCATTATGTGATTGTTGAGCACTCAATACTTCTGGAGGTATTGTAATAGACACAAGTATGTTAAAAAATACTTATTTCTACCTTCAAGGAATTTTACTCTAACTAGGGAGGTATAAAAACAACTAGTGAACAATGTGTTAAGGGTTCTGGATGGGGGTTTAAATGTTTGAATGAAAAAAAAAAAATCCATTACATCTTCAATTCAAGATAATTTGTTTACTATGTAATCTTCCATACTTTATTTTATGCATCTAAAAATATTATTCTAAGCAACTTGGAATTATGCCCAAAATGCTCTTAAACTCTGCATACCCTTTGATTCAGCAGTGTCTCTACTGGGCCTATATCCCAAAGAGATCATAGAAGAGATGTGCAAAATGTTTGTACCACTCTTTTTTGTGGTGGCAAGGAACTGGAAACTGAGTGGATGCCCATTAATTGGAGAATGGCTGAATAAGTTATGGTATATGAAGGTAATGGAATACTATTGTTCTATAACAACAGGATGATTTTAGAAAAGCCTGGAGAGATTTGCATTAACTGATACTAAGTGAAGTGAGCAGAACCAAGAGAACATTGTAAACAACAATAGCAGCAAGATGATATGATCATCAATTCTGATATGACTCTTTTCAACAATGAGATGATTCAGGCCAATTTCAATGGATTGGTAATGGAGAGAGCCATCTGCATTCACAAAGAGAACTATGGGCACTGAATGTATCATAACATAGTATTTTCACCTTTTGTTATTGTTGTTTGCTTGCTTTCTATTTTCTTTCTCATTTCTTTGCCTTTTTGATCTAATTTTTCTTGTGCAACACAATAATTATGGAACTATGTATAGAAAAATTGCACGTGTTTAACATATATTGAATTGCTTGCTGTCTAGGGGGTGGGGAGAAAGGAGGGAGAAAAATTTGGAACACAAGGTTTTACAAGAGTGAATGTTGAAAACTATGCATAGATTTTGCATATATATTGTATATTCATATGTATATGAATAATAGCTTTTTATTTTCAAGATATATGCATATCTTGAATATATATATATATGATTCTGAGATGGGGTCAGTAAGTTTTACTAGAGTTCCCAAGAAATCCAAGACACAGAAAAGTGAAAAACCCTTGCATTGTGTAATAGTGATAGAATTTGTAGTACACAGTAAAGGTGCTAAAGAAATGGCAAGCAGAGAAAGCTTCATGAATGCCTCTTTATAAGGTGAGTCTTGAAGGAAATATCAAGAATAAAACAGTAAAGAAAGGTGGGATGGCATTCCGATAAAGCAGATACAAATCTCAACATTTCAGTCAGAAGGCTATTTTCTTCTCCAACTCATTTTACAGATTAGGAAATTGAGGCAAACAAGGTTAAATGATTTGCCCAGGATCACACAGTTAATAAGTTTGAACTTTAATAAGTGTTTGAACTCACAAAGAAGAGTCATTCAGACTCCAGAACCAGCACTCTAAACCCTGGGAGAAAGTCCTCAAAAGTCTGTAGTGAAAAGATCTAAGTGATTGTTGGACTTTAATTAGGATTGTTGGATTTAAGGGGCTGATGAAGTCTCCCTGATATTGAACTTGAGAATGTTAGTTCCCAGAGGGGAAGGTAAAAGGGAAGGGGTCTCTGGGAGAGGTATTCGGAGAATTTCCTCTTCCTCCCACTCCCTTCCCTCTACTCCCAATTCTCTTCAGTAGTGATTGGAGAAAATGATTCACCAATGGAATAAAATTTTGTTTCCAAAAAACACAGCTAGGTCAATAAATGCTCCTGTGGCTTTTTTAGCCAAAACAAATGAAGTAAACACATGAATGAGTCTGTACTGGGGCTTGACTAATCTGATTAACATGAAAACACTATAGTACCACAAATGATGAATCAGGAATAGGATTGGTCCTTACACTCAAGTTTTCCCCACTGCTCAAAGCAAAAAATTTACTGTGGGATGGGGTCAGGGCTCATTTAGGTCTCTTCTATTTTGTCTCCATTTAGCAGGTTCTTTTTTCCATTCTTCCCTCTTCACATCTTCATGTTTACTTCTTCTTTTTCCCTCTATTCCTTCCAGTTTCACACCTTATGTCCTTCAGATTTTTTCCCCCCTTTTCAAGGTGATAGCCAGATAATCTAATAAACTCATAGTTTCAACATGCTAATTGTATGAAATTTTCCCAGGATCCCCCCTCTCTAGCTGGGTTCCATGAAGGAAAATATGTGGCCAAATCAATGTCTAGATAGTTTCCCTTGGAGATGAAGGATCTTCAGAATTTGCTTGGTCATGGTTTCCTGTCTTTGCTTCTTAGCACATTTTAAAATCGATTCTTCAATACCTAGCTTTTTTTTTTTTTTTTTTTTTTTTTAAAGAAATCAAGCAGCCTATGAGCCTGGAATGTACAGAATCTTAAAAAAAAAAAAAAATCTGAACTGCCTTTTAATAATAGTAATACATTATAAAGTGCTTTGTGCAAGTAGGTAGTTTAGTGGATAGAAAATTGGGCCAGAAATCAGGAAGATTCATCTCCCTGAGTTTCAAATCTGGCCTCCAGGTACTAGCTTTGTCATCTTGGGCCTCAGTTCCACATCTATAAAATGACCTGGAGAAGGAAATGGCAAACCATTCCAGTTATCTTTGCCAAGAAAATTCTAAATGGGACCATGAAGAGTGGGGCATGATTAAAATGACTCTAATACAACAACAAATAAAGTACTTTAAAGGTTTGCAAGCTAGTCTATGTGTTATCTCAATTGATCCTCCCCAAAGCTCTTGTTTTGAAAAACAACTTACAGAAAAACAGTTTATTCAAGACAGGTGAATTATAAAAGTTGAGGTTTAAATCAAAATGGAATCAGTTATGCTAAGGTTAGAAATTACCTTATTAAGGTAATAATTTATTTTCTCCACATTACCTATGTAAAATTCACAAGCTTTCTCCTACTATCTTATTGAAGTACTAAAACTTACTCTCACTATATAATCTTAGAAAGTAAGTGGTATTAGCTCCATTTTACAGTTAAGGAAAATGAAGTGGAGACCAAATTGTGCCCAGAAGAGGCAGGATTCATGGTCTTCAAGTCTAAGTTTAGAATGCTGTCCCACTGTAGCATCTAGCTACCTTTAAAAAAAAAAAAAAAAGAGGAGAGGGGAGTTTTCTGTAGAATTAAATGGTTATAGTGTATTCCAATCTGGTGCTCTGGTCCAAATGGCTAAAGTGTGTTTCAGCACAAAAAAACTTTGGCTGCTACCATTCAAAAATCACCTGCAAGAGGATATAGGTTACATCCAGTCTGAAGGAGGAAGATAGATTGACTTCCTTTGTAAGTGAAGGAGAAAGGGAGGAGATTTCTAGGCTGAGTGAACTATGCTTAACTGACTTAAAACAAGTGGGAATCAAATGGATCTTATCTTTTGAGGAATAGATAACACTTAATTGAACTGTGAGGCCAGCAGAAGTGACTAACAGTTTTATGCCATGCATGAATAATTAGGAACAATTCTGCTAAGCTGAATGCAAGACCTTTCAGAGCTTGGGTTTGCTGTAAATAAATTATTGCTTTGAACTCTCTGACTTACTTTACTCTGACTTTTCCTGACTCCATCCCTCCCACATGTGTGTGAAGTGATTCACATACTTGCTCCATTGCAGCTGCTAAGCGAGAGGCTGAACTTTTTTGTTCACCAATTGGCCCAAGGATGTGAGCCCAAGGAAATTACTTTTTTGCTCACTGTAAAACTATGAAAGATTCACCGTAGTGGCCAATTTGACCATGTTATTCTATTTAACTACCTGGGCTCACTTCTGTTTATTTGCTCTTCATTTTGAGAAATGCATTAAATTTAGGAATAATTCAATTGTATGTAGGAAAAACAAAAACAAAAACAAACCCTAAATATTTGAGAACTTGGTTAGGTGAGCATTTATTCTACAAAATAAAAATAGAAACAAAATTGGGGGCGGGGGGGAATTGAAGCCAAAATATTGCAACTTTTTATCTGAAAGCCCCAAATCCATAGAACAAGAGGAAAATGCTACTATACCAAATCAATCAATCAACAAACGTTTATCAAGCTCCTACCAAGCTGAACATTGATCAGAGAGGTGAGATAGACACAGATTAAAAGGCAAACCGAAGTCAGATTTGTTACCTGTATTCCAATGGACAGACATCGGTTTTTCTTGAAGTGGTCTTTCTTTCTTTCTTCTGCAGTCACTGTGGCTGTAGTGGTAGCGGTTGCGACCGTGGCAGTATTGCTCCCCATATGCTGACTGGCTGGTCCATGGATCTGGGCATTAGCAGCTTCGATGGCAGCAGTCAGAGCCTTCATGCTATCCAAGCTTTCGGTGGAGTTGCTAAGTCCAGACTGACTGATAATATCTCCCCTTTGTCCCTGTCCATCCATGTAGGCATCCTGGGCAGATTCTGTGCTGCTCTGGGCTGTGATAGAAATGAAAGGTTTTGTGGTAGTTCTTGGTGGGACTGGAGGTGGTGTCTTCTTATATGTTGTAATGCAAGATGACACTGGAAGATAGTGAAAACAAGGACAGTATGATTTCTGCTTGGGTTTTGTTTTCCCAGTTGGTAGCTAACCATTCATCAGGAGTTAAAGCACATGAAACAAACACACTAAGACACTGAACATTTTTAACTGATGAAATATAATGATATTCAGAGCAGAGGGGACAGAATCAGAAAATACGACTACTCTCCCAAGGAGACACTAACAAGAATCAACAAATAAAGTGTGAGATTAGCCAGGGAATCAAGCAACTGGAGACCCATTTTCAAATGTCTCCATGTGCCCATCATATAACTTAGGGTATCAACCTTAAATTTTCACCAAAAAGATACCAAGCTAATGTAACTAATATAATAAAGTAGGCTGTAATCTAATTATGTGGTATGGTTGCAATGAGAGAAGGTTTTGGTGACTGATAAGGAATATCTTTAAAAAAGAAAGAGAGAGAGAGAGAGAGAGAAAGAGAAACAGTTGATAATTTAATCTCTAGTGTTTTCCAGCATTTTCCAAATGATGCTACGATTCTGCCATTATGGATAGAATTATCTCCATGATGGAGAAAGATATTAATAATAGTTAAAATTTATATTGAAACTGCTTCGTAGACATTATTTCACTTGAACCTCATAAATATAAGGAAGTAAGAGTTAGTGTACATATTTTTATCCTCCCTTTATATATCCTCCCTTCTATAGTAGCCTACAGATTGTTGTTGTTGTTTTGTTTGAATCATGGTTAACTCTTCTTGACCCCATTTGGGATTTTCTTGACAAAGATTCTGCAGTGGTTTGACATTTCCTCCTCCAGTTCATTCTACAGATGTGGAATTGAGACAAACAAGGTTAAGTGACTTACCCAAGGTAATGAGCATCAAAGATGGGATTTAAACCCAGTCTTCTGCTGCCTCTCTCAAGAACTGAAAACTTTTGGCCCAAAGGGATTGTTAAAAAGTTCAAAGTTGCACATCTCATAAGGGGAAGAATCAGGACTTGAACCTGAGTTTTCAGACTACAATTCTACTGTGTTAACATTATCTTGATGTTAATATCTTTTTTTGGGGGGGGGAGGTTGGGGGTGAAGAAGATAAGATATTTCTGATCCTTTGTTCACCAAGTAAGGTTTTTGTGATCCATAGTTTGCTTTTCTGAGAATATTGAACTACTGAGATGGAATGCAGAGTGTATATATTGTATATTTGCATAGAAATGCAGCTAAGTAGAACAGAGTTTCAGGCCTGGAGTTGAGAAGACTCATCTTTCTGAGTTCAAATCTGACCTCAGGTACTTACTAGCTGTGTGATGCTGGGCAAGTCACTTAACCCTGTTTGTCTGTTTCCTGTTCTGTAAAATGAGTTGGAGAAGGAAATGGCAAACCATTACACTATCTTTGCCAAGAAAACCCCAAATGGGGCCATGAAGAATCAGACACAATTGAAAAACAACTGAAAGATACTTTACATACCTCACTCACACACAAACTTATACAAAGTATACATATACTAGAAGATAAATCTGACATATACACCCATGATAAATTAATAAAATAGAATTCTTAGATGACTTAGAAATCAATCATGAGAGTTTGGTAGTTGTGATTCAATTTCCCTAAAACTTGACAAGTCTTGGGAAATTTGTTAAAACAAAATTTCTGTGCTCCTAAGGAGCTAAGGACTAGACCCCTCACCCATGCTAACTTGCTTTTTCTTCTCTCTCTGGCCCACCAGGTAGGGCCTGAGGCCAAGGGAAAGCAATGGAAGTTTAAAAAAAAAAAAAGAAAAGAAAGAAACTCTCCATATAGTAAAGTCATGAAAGAGCTATACTACTTATTTTGGTATTTTAGCAATATAACATGAACTAGATTTTTAATCAAAGATAAAAAAAAATGATTTTCTTCCCAAGTTCATTCTGTTGCCAGCCAGGACTCAACTATTTCTATTTTCATTCTTTTTCAGCTGTGTCTGACTATTTATGACCCCATTTGGAGTTCATGGCAAAGATGTTAGAATGGTTTGCCATTTACATTTTCACTTTATAGATGAGGAACTGAGGCAAACAGGGTTAGGTGACTTGCCCATGATTATAGTAAGTGTCTGAGGCCAGATATGAATTTAAGAAGATGAGTTTTCCTGACTCCAGGACAATGCTCTTTGCACAGCATCACCTAGCTGCCTCATCCCATGCACTCTCTGATGACTTTTGTCTAGTGCTCCTTTAAAAATGTTTTCTCAGTTGCCCTTGTGAATATTCCACGGCACAGTCTATGTCTAAATCTCATTGTTGTTGGACTCAATACTGTCAGGGCTGACCTCTGAACTAAGGCTTTGAAATACATCATCCTAACTAAAAGCAGCTACCATATATCATTGATATATGGTGAACTCAGAGAACTATTTAAAATACTTCCTGATGCTATTTAAAGGAAACATACTATAAACACAAACCTTAAATGGTTCCTTTTTGGCTGTTCTGCTAGTCCATTGCCCTATAATTCAGAGTGGTTTCCTAAACTGTAAAACAGAGAGAATGATGCTTGGCTATTTACTATCTGAATATTACACAGGGATTCACAAAAACAATGGTTAGCATGTGCTATAAATTCAGGGGAAAAGAGATATAGTTAACCTCAATATAGCTGAGGTTTTTACTGAACAAATATTATTCTCAACTTTATTAACAGCTTATAATTGGTTAACGTAATTACTTGATCTTTTGCTATCTTTGCTCTTCTCTTTCTTTGCTTATTCTATAGGTAAAGTCTTTGAAAACTCAACAATGAAAATTTTATTTTTGCTCCAAAATAGGTTTGATCAAGTGTAGCTTTACTTAGCTTGGTACATTGAGGAGTCTCTCCTTCTTGATCTTACTGTGTATTACATTAGAAATACTTAATTTTTATTTATATAGGTGCACATTGTGTTTCCTAATGCAATTTAAAATTCTAGAAGTCAGAGGCTGTTTTGCTTTTATCTTATTTTCAAGACTTAGATGCTCAGTGTTTTGCAAGTAGGTGCTTAATAGATGTTAAATAACTGTCCCATCTGATCCCACTTAGCTTTGATCTCCAATTATTGCCTTTATACAAAGACACTTCAATATACATAATTACATGCTTTAAAATATCCCAATTTCCTTCTCAGATCTTCATTCTCATGACTTATTCCTCCACTGGACTTCAGAAACACACAAGGATGGTCATATTCTTACCTTTTCCAAACTCATATTATTTCCATGTTTAAGAACACTGAAATTCCTTCACCTCATCAGATAATCTTTAATCAATTTTACTACTCCTAACCCTATTTCCTGACCTTACTGTGACTTCCAATACCTCCATCAGTACTTTCCCAGCTATCCCCATGACTCTGGTTACATTTTCCACCCTTCCTAATTTTGATCACTTTGTGAATCAGTTCAACTCTACCAGTTCTTAATCCCTTACTTTCTTGTTTTATAAAAGATTCTACCTTGTCAGACCCCCTCCTAGATTTATTCCTGTGTTGCTCTAGAGGCTGTCACAAAACTATGCTGTCAGTATTTACTACAAATTTAAGTTATCTGATTTTAACTGGGCCCTCACTATAACAAAGTAATCCTATTTTGGCCTCTGATAGGACCCCTCATTATTCCTCTCTTGGGAAGAAATAGCCTTTTTCCTCTACAAGATCAACTCCTCTACGTCTTCCCTTAATCCTTTCTCTTCAGTTTTTTTCTAATTTATGCCTAATTTCTTACTTTCAGTCTCTTCCTATCTATTGATTCCTTCCCTGTTTTTTTTTTTTTTTTAACAGATATGCTTAATAAAGTCTCTCCTAGCCTTTAAAAAAAAAGGTCTTCCATCCATCTTTATATATCTCTTCCCCTTACCTTCTCAGTTAAACTCTTTGAAAAAGCTGTCTATAATCAATTACTCCATTCCTTCTCCTTTAATTTGTTTCTAATCTGGCTTTCAATCTCATCATTCAACTAAAACTTCTCTCTCTCCAAAGTTATAAAATTTCCAATAGGCAAGTCTAATGTCTGGTACTCACTCCTCAACTTGACTTCTATGGCACTGACATTTTCACCACTTTTTTTTTCCTTCTTGGATATTCTCTCCTTTGGATTTCTCTGACTTTGTTCTCTCTGGGTTCTCTTTTTATTTCTTCTGGATCTGCACTTCCCTATCTGGGCCCTTCTCTTTTTTTCCTCTCTATAGTTTTTGATCTTGTTAGTTCCTTTGAGTTCAGTTGAACCTCTGGAAGATTCCTAAATATAGGCTGTACATAAATGTATACAAAAATGTATATAAATGCAGATTGATATATGTATATATATATATATACATATTATAGAGAGATATCAAGCAATATATAGCTATATATTGATATCGATAGATCTGCAGCTCTAGTTCTAGTCTCACATTATTGCTGTTCAGTCATGTCCAAATCTTCATAAGCCTATGAACCATTCTATCTAAGGGATTTTCTTGGGAAAGATAAGGGAATGATTTCCCTCTCCAGGAGATTAGGGCAAACGGAGGTTTAATAGTTTTTTCAGGCTCATACAGCTAATGTCTTAGGAAAAATTTGAACTCAGTTCTCCCTCATTCCAAGCCCAGTATTCTATTCACTGAGCCATTTAGCTATCTCTTCCAATATCACCAATTACCTAATGGATATTTCACACTAGAGGTCCTCTAAGTATTTTAAAGTCAACATGTCCAAAACACTTCATTGTCTTTCCCTTCATATCCATTTCTCTTCTCAAGTTCCCTATTCCTACTGAAGAAATCATCATCTTTCCCATCACCTGGTTCCCAAGTCTAGTATCATCCTTGATTTTTCTCTTTCACTTACTCTAGGTATCTGATTTGCTTCTAAGTCTTGTTGATTCTATCTCCATAATATTGCTTATTCTACACTGCCTTCTCTCTATTCACACAACTATTGACTTGGTTCAGACCCTCATCTCTTCTCACCAGCACTATTGGTCTTCTCAGTGGTCTCCCTCCCTCAAGCTCTCCCTACTGTATTCCATTTTCCATGCAGCTGCCAAAGTGATTTTTAAAGGCTGGTCTGCCTTGTGATCCCTCTCCTCTTTTCAAGCTCCAGTAGCTACCTGTTACAGGCTACAGGAACCTGTCTAGGCTCAAATATAATCTCTTCTCTTGGACATTTAAAGTTCATTAAAACTCTCTTTTCTTCTGCTGGTCTTACACATTATTCCTTTCACACATTTTAGGCCAGAGTGGGTTAGGGCTTATTAGGGCTAAGCATGGAGGAAAAAAAATCAGAGACCTTTTCCTCTACAGAATCACATTCTAATGGAGGAAATAGTATGTAAATAAGTATGTTCTAGCTATATAGAATAAATAGAAAAGGCCTCAGGTAGAAGGGTGGGGTTTGAAGAAGGTAGAAATTACCTGGAGGTAAATGAAAAAAGAGAACTGTTCAGAAAACCTTGGTTCCCCTACCTCTGGGCAAACTGTCAAGGGTAATATAGCATTTTTTTTTCTCTCTGTCTCTGTCTCTGTCTCTCTCAAGAGTAACATTTTCTTTTAGGGTAATAGAGTATTTTCGTTCTTTCTCTTCCTCTCTCTCGCTTTCTTTTTAAAATAGAACATTTTCTAAGATTTCTTTGGCCTTAGTTCAGGGAAAGGGGTTATGGTCTTTTTACAGTGTGAATGCATTCCCGAAGGAGAGTCTTTCGAGGACCCTCCCTCCGGAATCCAGAAGCTCCCAGCAAAAGAACTTTTAATTCTTAATGTCCCAGTGGGGGTGGGGAGGCGGTGAGAGGGGGAGAAAAGGGGAAAACCGGGAAATGGAGGACAATGAAGCAAATCCTGTGTTCTTAACACTCGCCTGCTGCTAGCAACCAGTATTCTAGACGCTTCCTAATGCCAGGCGAATGCCCCCGTGCCCGGGCATGTCTAACTTGGAGATCTATTCAGCTGATATTAGGCGGGGAGCAAACCGGAGGGAGAGCTCTCCCCTTGCTAACCAAACATCACAGCGCTCTCAGGAGGGTCTAAGGATGTAAAAGTTTATTTCACTTGTTATAACTGGAGAGTTGCTGGCTTTAAAGTTCCTTTTTTTTAAAGAGACACCCAAGTAGCTGCAAACGGTGGATTTCCCGAGGTGAGGTTACTATGCAAATCCAGGGAGGGGAGGATCTGAGAACTAGTCATTTAAATAAATAAATAAAAGCCCCAGGCACTTCATTACTGGAAATGATGCAAGATGCTTCCACTTAACTGAGAACGTAAAACTAAACAAATCCGAGGCGGTGTGGAGCAGCTGCTCTCCAAACGGAACCACAGCCTGAAACCGACTCAGCCAACGGCTCTGCATTTTACCTTTCCCCTCCTCCCCAGTCCGGCCAAGAGCCTGGCAACCAGCAACATGGCAACTCGTAGCTGTAACGTGAAGAGTGTGTGTGCTTTTTGGAAGGAGGGCTTTAAAACACAATGAAATTGAGGACTGTTTCTTGCAACCCTGCTCTCTAGAGTCCCCCAGTGGCCGCTGTGGGAGTATTACTGATGTGCTTCAAAGCACCCGATTCCGTGCTCCCACTTTTCTCAGCTGCGGGAAGGAAGGTAAGTCTTCCAGGCGGGGGGTGGGGAATCTGGGGTATGGGGGGAAAGGAGGGGAGATGGAGATATGGAAGAAAGGATTTTTAACCTGAAAATAAGAAGATAATCGGTCTGTATTACAATTTTGGAACTGTGATTTTTACCTGGTTGCTCCAGAAGGTGGAATTCCTGTATTTTCCATTTTTATCTCCCATTTAGATTTTGCTGCTTAGTTTCTTGGGGCCCTGACTAATTTGCATATTTGCCTTCCAGCTGGTCTGACCTATGGAATGCTTAGGTAGGATTTAAAGGCAGCCCGAGGAAAGCAGTGAAATCTCCCCCTCCCCCACTTCCCCTGGCCTTTTCTGCTGGTGGGGGTAAACACATTCAAATGCTAATGGATAAACTAGATTGGTAATCCCCCCCACACCCCCCGTTAACCCTTTTATCACCAAAATTGGGCTTTATTTATTTGGTGGTGCTGCTCTTTCTTCACCCAGTATGTTTCCACCGAAAAGCCTTGGAAAAAAGTTCAGAACAGACTACCTACTAAATATACATCTTATTCAAACCTTTCTTTCCGTTTATTTAAAGAAGATAAAGTGGTGTGTGTGGACTAGTCACTTCAGATGGATCCCAGGTCCTGGGATAAAATCTAAAACTTGTTAAATATTGATTTGGAGTATTTTTTTTTTAAAGGAACAATAGAGCTTAGCAACAGGTCAACAGTGGTGGGAAAAGATAATTCTATTTAAGGCTAATTACTTTTTAAAATGTTTTCAGAAAGCATCCATGAGTAGAGGTGCTGTAGGTTAGAATGGCTTCAAGCTCCTGACCCTATCCAGTCAATGTCTAAACCTCAGTTACTTACTTGCAAAATGGGGGAACAAATCTCTGTTGTATCTGCCTCACAGAATTGTGGTTAAAGTATGTAAAGTGCTTTGCAACTGTTTTCTCCATCTTTCTGTCCATGGTGGATACAGTTTAGCATAATTTGTACACCTACCAGGCAATCAGTGTTTATTGAGTAATGTAAATTCCCATTTTTAAAGAACTTTGGATTTTGGCTTGCATTTAGGAAGCACTAATATTAAAGACAAAAATATTTACAGCTCCAAATAAGAGTAGTTTGATTACTAATAACAGTTTAAATAAGATGCCAGAAGTATATGACAAGAATCTAAAAATCATAATTTCTTCAAGAGGGCCTCCTGCTCCAATAGTAACTATGGTCAGGATATTGAAAAGTTATTTCCAGGTTTCCATCATTTCATCAAAATAGAAAGTATTTATAAATCATTCAACGCAGTACCTGGCACAGAGTAGGCACTTAATAATGCCTTGTCCCTTCCCTTTATCTTTAGAGAGGCAGAAAGGCATCCATGACTAGAGGATGCTCAGTCTCAGAGCTAGGAAGACTTGAGTTTATGCTCCTGTCACTGACAAGTACAGGCTGTGTGACTGTGGGCAAATCATTTAACCTCTTGTGACTTGTAACACTATGGAAATCTGATGAAACAAATTAAAATGTAATTGGGAAATATTTAACAAAATAAATAAAAATACAAGACATAATTTTAATTTGTGTTTTTCTGAGTCCATTTGCAGCCTAGAAGGATCCTTATGTATGGTTCAGTAGTCTTATTTCTATTTGAGTTTGATATCCACTAATTTTTGAAAAAGGCAGAGGGGAAGTTTCCTCCACTGAATGTTCCCTATGGCAATGAAATCTCAGCTTCTATTCCTATCTATCACTTTAACGAGAATCTCTAACTTTTAAAAAATTCTGTAATCTATGAGACAGAAAAATTCTATCTGTTGAATCAGTTTTACTACTTGGGGTGTATCAAAATGTTTCTGTTTCCTCAAATGTGGTCTTTTCAGGTCTTCCATACTTAAAATGAGTTGGAAGTCCTCAAAATTGATGATTTCAGTATTCACATTTATGACCCTTTTAACACAACTTCCTTCCAGTTCATCAGCTTCCTCAACTCACATGATTCCCCATCTTCATTACATTTGATGCATTCATAGGGGATTATTACATGTTAGACCCCCATTTTCTTTTTTTTTCCCCCATGAAATTTATTTATTTATTTTTACTTTTTATTGATAGAACCCATGCCTGGGTAATTCTTTACAGCATTATCCCCTGCATTCACTTCTGTTCCGACTTCTCCCCTCTCTCCCTCCACCCCCTCCCCCAGATGGCAAGCAGTCCCTTACATGTTGAATAGGTCACAGTATATCCTAGATACAATACATGTGTGCAGAACCGAACAGTTTTCTTGTTGCACAGGGAGAATTGAATTCAGAGGGCATAAACAACCCGGGAAGAAAAACAAAAATGCAAGCAATTAATATTCATTTCCCAGTGCTCTTTCTCTGGGTGTAGCTGCTTCTGTCCGTCTTTGATCAATTAAGGCTCTCTTTATCGAAGAGATCCACTTCCATCAGAATACATCCTCAAACAGTATCGTTGTTGAGGTATATAATGATCTCCTGGTTCTGCTCGTTTCACTCAGCATCAGTTCATGTAAGTCTCGCCAGTCCTCTCTGTATTCATCCTGCTGTAGACCCCCATTCTCACCTGAAACTGTTCCAACTCTAAGATCTTAAAAACTGAAATCTCACCTGTTTCACAGGTGCTTACTTTATCTTTCTCATTGCCTCACTACTCCAAAACTTGATTTTTGTCCTTGACTGCAACATCTCATTCCTTAATCCTTAACCAGTTTTCCAATATTATTCCTATTCTGACCTCGCCTTCCCTTTATTGTTTTGCTTTTATAGTTATCCTTTTTACCCTTGATTCTTTTATCCCATTGTGTTTTCTCTCTTTGTCTGTCTGTCTCTCTCTCTCTTGTTTCATCTTTAAAAAATGAAGTGGCATTTCTTTCCAAGGTCATTGGTACCCTTGATTCCAATTTCTGTCTCCTTTGGAAGCTTTCCCCAGTGATGAATCCCCTTCTCTTTTTTTCAAGCTAGCTCTCTGTTTATTGACTCCTTCCTGTTGCTCACAAACACTTGAGTCTTCCCTATCTAAAAAAACGGAAACAAAAAGCTAATACTTTCTTTCACTCTCCTATCCCCCAAAGCTATGGCCCTACATTTTTTCCCCATTACTTTCTCTTTTTTGTTTTTTGTCTTTTCCTTTTAACCCACATTCATACTAATTTGTACCTTATTCATCCTTTGTCCAGAAAACTTTTCTCAAAGAGATCAATAATTCTTGCAGTTCTAAAGAATTGCTAAATTACAAGGATCTTTCTCTGTCTTTCTTAACCTTTTTGCTTTTGACAATTTTGGCCTAGTTACCTCTTCTGTCCTTCTAAGCATTTCTTAATACTGTACTTTCCTAATTCCTTAATCAAACCCTAACTGCTTAACCTCTTCTTTAGAACCCTAAGTATAAGTGTTCTGCAAAGTTCTGCCCTGGGTCCTCTTTACATTTTTTTCCTTGATTGATCTCACATGGTTTCATATTTATCTCTCTGTAGATGATAACCTAAATTAATCAATTTCTAATATTTCTGAATTTTAGTCTCACTTGACCTGCTAGACATTTCTAAGTGAATGTTCCTTTGGCATTTAATCCTCCTCTAACTTAATAAAGTATTATTATTCCCTTACTCAAAAATTCTCAGATTAAATATAATCTTTTTTAGTCCTTCATTTGAAATTTTCAACAATTATTCAACATTATTTCCCTCTAGATATGAGTCATCTTTAGTTTTCCATTTGGTTGCCATATAGTAACATCGGTATTGTTATGTTAGTATTGAAACACTATATTTATGTCTGTTAAAATAATTTTCTTTCAAAGTTCAGCTTAGGTACCACATCTTCTAGACAAGTTTCCCATCCCCTTTAACTCCATCACACCCTTATTTTGTATCAGATTTAATTGTACATGGGACTATAGCTCTTTTGGTGGAATGTAAGTTAGTTGAGGACCAAGACTCTTTTTTTTTTTTTTTTTTAACTTTCTAGTCTATTTAGCATGGCACCTAGTTGAATAGTTTTTAATAAATGCTTGCTGAAGGAGAGGTAGTTCAGAAATACCGAGTTGGGCCAATGCTTGTTGCTGCAAGTTTAGATAGAGCTTTTTGATTTGTATTAATAGATTTGATTGAGAGGAGGGTTCACTCTGGGTGGCATAATGAAAAAGAAAAGGGATAGCTTATTGGCTATTTCATTCTTTATAAGATACCACTGTTCCCAGATAACTGTTTACAATATTTGCATACGGGGGCTGCTTTTGTCAGTGCATGGAATAGGTATTCAGGAACAGGAATGACAGCTTTCCCAGAAGGAAAGAATCAGGAACTCAAAATGAAGGAGACTGCCTTAGATGGGATGTAGGTGGAAATACTTTATATTCTCTGGGAAAACTACATTCTACCTCAATCTGTAAGTGCTTCCTACTGGGCCTTGCCACAAACCCAGGCCCACCTGTCCCTCCCACTTGCCAGGGAAAATGTTTGGAAGCAGTTCAGCTTTTGATGTAACTAACCCTACATGTTCTCTCTCCCTTTCTTCTCTCCTTCCCTTCCCTTCCCTTTTCCTTCCTTCCCTCTTTTCTTTCTTTCTTCCTCCCTCCCTGCCTTTGTCAAATTACTTTGAAAAAGAGAAAGTAGTAATTTGAAAATATATAAAAAACTTTCCTTCCTTCTTCCTTTTTCCCCTCATTCTTTCTCTTCCTCCCTCCTTCTTTCCCTCATGCCTTTTTCCTTTTCTTTTTCCCTTGGCCTTCTCTCCTTCGTTTTATATTGCAGTTTTGACCTATTTTCTTTTCAACCTGGGTTGATTCGATTGGCTCAATTTAATGCTGCTGAATTTAGGGAAAATACCCAATTAATTTTAGCCCCATTACAACTCAGAACTCAAGCAACTCACTAGACTCAGCTTACCCTAAACTATTGGTTTGTGTGGATTTTCCCCATATTACCCTCAGTTCTTTATATTTTGCTTTACCTGGACATATACCTAGATGTTCTGGTGGCGCTGACTGTCCTTTTCTTGATGTAATTGCTATTTGATTCTTTTTTTCTCTCCTTAACTTTTGGAACATCTGCCTCTTCCTTTTCCTCTTAATTTGTCTGAGTAAGGCATAAGATGTTTGAGGGTTAAGAACTCTGTTTTTTTTATGATTTCATTATTTCAAGAGAATTGGTTATTACCTGGAAGAAGTGATCTCAAAGCCAGGAGTAAATGAAACGAACAAGAGTGAAATCATCCCTCCTAGCCTGACAGCTGGTGACTAACTGAGAAGGGGTAGGGGTGGTAATGACTACTCAGTAATGTCACACCATGTGACAGAAAACAAAGTAGAAATAACAATGCATCCATCACTACCAGAATGTTATAACCAATTGTTTCTGGATGATAGCTTGTTATAACATCCGTATTGAAATTCTTTCCTTATATCAGGAAAGTGATTATAGTTTCTTAGAATGATCTCTGTATAAAGCATTATATAATATTTAATGGGACTTCAGTCAAACTGAAGTCAGAACTAAAATTTTATTTTAGACTTGTCAGTAACCTTTGCTCACTGACAAAGTGCCTGTAAACTAATGGGCTTTTGGGAAGAGGGCATGGCTCTCATAAAAGCAGCAGTATGATGTTACATTAGGCAGATGGGGGAAAGCAGACCTGAGATCAGACAGGAAAGCTTTTACACAATACAATGCCAAACCCATAAGCTTGTGAAAACAGGATGTCCATGGAGGTAAAGAAAATAAAAGAAAATGCATCGAATATTCATCCTTCCTGTTGTTTAAGGCCAAGCCAAGTGAAATAATTAATTATCCAGCACTAAGCTTCGTGCCCTGGATATATTATGCTCTTAATAAATGTCTGTTGAATTTAATTATTTGAACTTGGGATGAAAGGCTATATGGGAATACTGTTGTATTTAATTATCCTGTTAATTATTTACCCTATTATTTCTTTTATTAGGAGATATATAGCTAGCATATATATATGTATATACACACACATATATCCACAAATATATTTAAATCTGGATCTGTAAATGGAATATTATTAACATCTATAATTTAGTCCAGTTAAAACTTCACACATTTTTTGGTTTCCAAATAACAGAATCATAGAACTTTATAGCTGGAAGGATAGGCTTTGGACCTGGAATTTCATTAGAATAGGAAACTCTCAGGTGAGGAAACTACTGGTATAAGTTTACACCTTCTCTATGCTATTACGTAGACTTAGCTGCCTTAGCTAGAGCATTGACTTTGCCAAGTGTCTCATATCCTGTGTGGGTCAGTCAGAACTTGAAGTGAGATCTCCCAAACTCCAGAGCCAGCTCTATTCACCACACCCAATTGCCTCTCTATTCTAGCTGAAAGGGATCTTAAAAATTAATCCAACTCCTTTAATTTCAAGATAGTTAAAGGAAACAAGTATTTATTAAATGCCTACTGTGTGCCAGGCTTTACAAAATGCCTTACAAAAAAATTACAAAATATGTGTGTGTGTGTGTGTGTGTGTGTGTGTGTGTGTGTGTGTATACATAGATAGATAGGTGCTATATTCTTATCCTGATTTTACAGATGAGAAAACTGAGGCAGATAGGTTAATAACTTGTCCAGGTTCATTTAGTTAATGTTTGAGACCAGATTTGGGCTCTCATATTCCTGATTCTATGTACTTTATTACTATGTGCATTACTACTGAGACTGTATTTTTGCGGGGAAAGGAAAGGGGAGAAAGATAAGGGATACATGAGGTTAAAATGACTTGACCAGAGCAAGTGTCAGAAGCTGGATTTGCATTCAAGTCCTCCTGATTTTAGGGCCAGTGTGCTATCTATTATACTTCTAGCCGTCCCTGCCTATAGACTTTGCAGTGGCAAAACTGTGAATATGCCTCTATCTCCTCATTTTTAGGTCTCATAGTAGTTCTAGTACCTCAGGATTGCTGTTCTTTAACACTTGGTAACTGCCAAATTTAATGTGAGGGACAAGATCAGCAAAGGTCTGATGCCATATCAGGAAATCTTTGGGACTCAGAATAAAAAAAAAACAAACCCAAAGTATTATAACAAGCTACTAAATAGTTTAGGATGTTTTGTTAGGACATCCTAAATCTAAACCATGATTGTAATCATGGTTTCTTGAGAAAAGAATAAAGACCAGCATACTAAACTTGTGGTTTTATGGTTTCTTCTAAAGAAATAAAAACCATATCATTTTAAAACTGAAAGGGACTTTGGAGATTTAAATGGCCATTAACCATCTCATTTTACAGGTGGAGAAAGTGAACCTAAGTGAATGAGTTGCTCAAGGTAGGAAAACTAGTTGATGCTAGTGAAGACCAGAGTTTAGATTTTCTGACATCCTACTTTCCACACTCTATTCCCTCTTCCTATGGGAATCTTGGAAGATTTTGGAAGTAGACTAGTTCAGACCCTTCTGCTGGGAAGATTATAGTATATAACTAAAGTTATGATCTTCTGGGCTAGGGATTATTAATCTGAAATATATGAATTTAACAAATTTTTTTGGAATGATATTTCAATATATTGATTTTGTTTGTAATCCCATGTATTTTATGCATTTAAAAATATTATTCTTTGGAATCTATACCCGTTGACCCAGCAATACCATATATTTCCCAAGATGATTAGGTGAAAAGGAGAAGAACCTATATGTTCTAAAATATTTATAACAACTCTTTGTGGTGACAAAAAGCTGGAAATTTTGGAGCTGTCTGTCGATTGAGCAATGGTTAAACAAGTTGTGGCATATTGGATGGAATGTTATATGTTATATGAAATGATAAGCTTGTTGTTTTTAGAAAAACATAAAAAAATTGCATGAAATAAAGAAGAGAGAAATGAGCACAACCAAGAGAAGGTAGCATACTATAACAGCAATATTGTTTTAAGAACAACTTTGAACAAATAAGTCATTTTGAGTATAACAAATACTCAAATCAAATACAAGGGACTTTGGAAGAAGATATTATCTGCCTCCAGAGAAAGAACTGATAAACAGAAGTATGTATAATATGGTTCTACATCTATATAAATATTTGTGTCTAAAAATAGCCAAAGGGGGAAGTGGGGACAAAAAAATTAAAAGTGCATAGCAGAGGATAAAAGAAAACTTGGAAGAAAGCATAGAAAGCAAACTAGCTTTACTACTTATAGTTTAAAAAAAAAACAGTATGAAATGTAAATTCACAGTTTTATAGTGAATTTTTTTAATGCTGTGCTGTGTATATGGAAACATTCTTTTTTGGGGGGGGTCTATGTAATTTTTTCAAAAATTAAAAACAAAAGAAAATATTATTCAGACAAGATTCATCGGATATTATTCTTATCTGAATGTTCTTCAGTAAGATTCATCTGATCATTAAAGAGATCCATGATACAAAATCTCTTTTATTTTTTTTATTTTTTTTTAAATAATTTTTTATTAATAGAACGCATGCCAGGGTAATTTTTTACAGCATTATCCCTTGCATTCATTTCTGTTCCGATTTTTCCCCTCCCTCCCTCCACCCCTCCCCCAGATGGCAAGAGTCCTTTACATGTTGAATGGGTTGCAGTATATCCTAGATACAATATATGTGTGCAGAACTGAACAGTTTTCTTGTTGCACAGGGAGAATTGAATTCAGAAGGTATAAATAACCCGGAGGAAAAACATAAATGCAAGCAGTTTATATTCATTTCCAGTGTTCTTTCTCTGGGTGTAGCTGCTTCTGTCCATCTTTGATCAATTAAGGCTCTCTTTATCAAAGAGGTCCACTTCCATCAGAATACATCCTCAAACAGTATCATTGTTGAGGTATATAATGATCTCCTGGTTCTGCTCATTTCACTCAGCATCAGTTCATGTAAGTCTCGCCAGTCCTCTCTGTATTCATCCTGCTGGTCGTTCCTTACAGAACAATAATATTCCATAACGTTTATATACCACAATTTACTCAACCATTCTCCAATTGATGGACATCCTTTCATCTTCCAGCTTCTAGCCACTACAAACAGGGCTGCCACAAACATTTTGGCACATACAGGTCCCTTTCCCTTCTTTAATATCTTTTTGGGGTATAAGCCCAGTAGTGTTACTGCTGAATCAAAGGGTATGCACAGCTTGATAACTTTTTGAGCATAGTTCCAAATTGCTCTCCAGAATGGCTGGATGTGTTCACAGTTCCACCAACAATGTATCAGTGTCCCTGCAAAATCTCTGTTTTAAGCTATAGATTTGCCTTGATCCCTGACCCACCAAAGGCACACACCTATAGTTTCCTTAAGGGGGGGTATTCCCATTACCTATATCCACTACCTAAGGTGGGTTATTTATGGATTCTTTAAGACTTTTAAAGCCAAGAGAACTGTAGATTAGATTTTAAAAATACTTCTGATCCTTCCTAATTCTAATAGAAAGGGTTAGTTGGGCCAGATAAACACATTTATTAACCACTTACTATTTGTTAGACAAGACACTGCTATTTGCTAAAGTTGCTAGAAAAAAGTACAAAAAAAAAAGACAGCCTTTGCCTTCAGGAAATTTACTTTCTGATAGGGGAAGAAAAGTCACAAAAAAGAGCTCAAAAGTTCAACCCCAGCATGCTTTGTACTTGTCTTTTTACTGAGACCCAGAAGTCTCATTATATGGATCATCTATTTAGATCTAATGTTAATAATGTGTGCTGTTAGGTAATTTTTATATGGGCAGTTGTTCACATACTCAGCTTGATGCATGCTTATGGATAAATTCTCTAAATTTATTAGTTGACATTTTTTTTCTTCACCTGTTCAGCTCCAACTCCCTGTCCCCTGGCTACAGAGCCTGTCCCACACCGATTGCAAACTAAATAATGCAAGCATTCCTTTCTTTCTCCTAGCCTACTATAAATTGTTACTGCACTTTTGGACCTCTGAGAGACTGACTCCTACCCAAGGCTCCGGCTAAATGCCAAGACTCATTTAATGTAGCTTAAGGAGGGCTCCTAAAGGTTTATCTGGAAACAGCATTCTGCATTCATTAGTTATAGACCTATCAGGCACATTTTGAACATGGACTTGGAAAATGTGCCTTAAAAAAAAAGTGTTGCCTGGAGATTGAGAAAATTGGCATTTCTGTTCGCATACTTTAAGTTAAAGGAGACAGATGTATGTATATCTTTTATCATGAATCAGATACCCTTTAGCAAAAAAGTCTTCCTAGTGTTGCTTATTTTCTTAACTTCCTTTCTCAAAAGTAACTGTAGTTAAGTAATAAGAGAAAACTATAAATAGTAAATAAACTTATTAAAAACTATAAACAGTAAGTAATAATAAAGAAATTTCTGGATTTTCACAAGCACCAACACTTATTAAATGTAGAATATGAAGTTTTTGAGGTTAGGGTCCATAGTTCTTTGTCCTTGGATCCCCAGCACCTAATCTCAGTGTTATGCATAGTATGTTAGACTGTACAATGTTAGAAACCACCACCACCACTTACAACACAAACCCACATTTGTCTTTTAATAAGTTTGCAACAAATTATTTCCCTAGAGGATGTTGACAGACTATATGCTGTAGTATAATGTTTAATTTCTTAACATGACTTTACCAGGATCTATTTGTTCTCGCATCTCCTATACTTTAGTCACACCCAGGTTCAGGCCGTTTTGGAATAAAACACAAGATGTTGTTTAATAAGTAAAGATTGGAAACCCATATAGTACCTAGAGAATTTGGCTGTTTTTCTTTCCATTGACTAGAAGAAAAAAGAAATTAAAACAATATTCCACGAAGTTTTGTACCAGAATAAGGGAGAAAACCTTAGCAAAAATGAGAGCTACTATTTGGATCAAAAGATCTGTCAGTAGTGGACTAGGAGCATTTTGATGGTTGCCGCTCTGAGGTTCAACCCATTTGCAGTTACTGATAACCTTATCTTAAGGCAAGTCTTGTTACCCTCCGGCACCTGGCTGAGAGGTAATAAAACTGTTGCTTTATCTGCTTGGGAAGGAGTTAGCTAAATCTTACCTCACTATAATTATGTGAATTGAAATGGCCAGTCATTTACAAAAAAGAGGGGAAAAAACAACAACAACTTGGTGGGGAGGTTAAATAAAAATAAAAAGCTTTCAGGCAGGAAATTGGCTGCTTTTCTCAAGATTTCAAAAACCAAGCAAGTCAAATCACCCGAAGTTTTCCTAGGAGTGAGAAAAACAACTTGGCTAGTCTCCCCAGGGTTAACCGGATTGCTGACAGCTCAAGCCCACGTGATGGTCTGGAAAAAGAGGATCAAGCTCTCCAGAAAAATCCTAGGAGCAATCTTCTTAGGAGCTTTCCTTTCTAAATGTAAATTACTGAGTCATTGCTTAGGAGGGGAGGAAGTTACAATCACACCAAATGACTCATTCATTGCAGTTAGCTCTGGGAGTTTGATTAAAAAAAAAAGTTTTAGCTAAGAGCAGCAACAAATCAGCTTTAAATACTGGCACCTAAGGAAATTCCCCTGATTCAGGATGAATGCCATCTGCACAAAAGAAGTCCTATTGACATCTCATTTACAATCTCCCCCAGGACACAGACAAGACCGTTTCAATAAACCCAGACTCTAAAACACCTATTGTTTGGAATCATCATCTAGCCACAGGGTACCACCACTCCCTATTGTTTTGGAAAGTAAAAGATTTTGACCTCGGAGGATTGAACCTTGAATAGAGGAAGAAGAAAAAAACTATCCCTCCCCCCCCTTTTAAACTTAGTCACAAGATTCAACATGCACATGCATAGGAATTCACATACATACATAGTAAAGGTGACATTTAACCTGTTTCCATTTGGGTAAGTATTGCTTATTAGAGATGCTTCTTGCCTGCAGTCCCCTCGGTATTATAGAGATTCTGAATGGTGCCAACTTTGTGCTTAAGGAATGTTAAGACCTGCCAACATGTTTTCCAAAATTATACTTGATATAGTTCCCAGCTTACAAAAAGACAATATCACGGTATGTATCACAGGGAAAAAAAGCTAAACAAACAACTTGGGCAATTCTTTGATTACTTGTTCTGATTTCCTCCCCCTGAAGATTTATAGGTTAACTATAATTCTTTCTAAGAAAATTTTTTTTCTAAGGCTCCTTGACTTTCGCGTCTTCTCCAACTCCTTGTTTGTTCTTTCTTCATACAAATCTTTCTGCCATTACCACCATTCCTCACAGATCACTGAATCTAGAGCTGGAAGAAAAGCCAGCTTTTTGTGGATGGAGCCACCTCAATTAAGTTAAGTTGGTGAAAGTCATACAACAAGTTATTTTAATTCATTTTGATTCACTAAAGCATTTAGTGTTTCCTGTACTCTAGATTCTATGCCACGGACAAAAGATACAAAAGACAAAATTGGAAACCGTCTCAGTTTTTTAGGAGCTTCTTGCTCATTTATTCAATTGTGTCAGATTCTTCTTGGCCCCATGGTAAAGTTGAGGCTCTCAGTCCTCCACTGACCAAGATCTTGTCCAAACTCATGTTCATTGCTTCCATGTCAAGGAGCTTACATTTTGACTTAAGGAACAGAACTAAACTAGAACCAGCTTTCTTGATTTTTGGTGTTCTTTCCATCAATACTGTTTTCCTTTTTTGAACAAAACTTAGAGACTTTTGTTCAAATTGAAGTGAACTTTATAAGAACCCAAAGGTGTTTTGTTCAGGGTTTCATAAAGTGAAGACTTAAGTTTCTCCTAAATTTGGGGGAATCTGACTATGCTAAATATTTCAAGTTGCATATTCATTCCCTCTCCCACCCCCCAGTAATCTTGGATATTGTGTTGACCCTTTTTTTCTGTTCAGATATAGAACATTAAATCCAAGAAAGGAAGAGAGAGTTGGAGAAAGGGGGAAAAACACAAACTTATATGATAACTTTATATATTTAAGAGAAGTAACACATTGTAATACATTTACAATTCTTTGTGGAATCATTTTTATACTACTTTTGTTAAGAATATGAAGTCCACATAAAGCATTAACAAAGCTGACATTATCTGGTGCATCCTTGGAATAGTCTGCATTGGGCTAATAAACTAATAAACAAAAAGAGTGATCTTTTGTGGATAGTCACAATAGGGGATATCCATTTAAAGGGATAATCTTAAAAATTTTCTTGGAAAGTCAGAAGTGGGATAGACCTTAGAGATCTCCTGGTCCAACTGAGGCTCCCAGAAAAGTGAGGTTAATTGAAAGCCACAAAACTGGTAAATAGCGGAACTAGAATTACAATCCAATTTATAGACAAGTGTTATCTTTATTACAATGAATTCCTTACCTTTTAAATCTTTCCTAAATAATATTTTTCAGTTCTTAGCCCAGTATCTGGCACATTTTAATAAATATTTAATAAATGTTCTTTGACAACTATTGAATAAATATAATGTTAATTAAAAATTTAATAGATATTTGTTGGTTGTTGTTAATTCCTTTAATTATTTTATTATATTTCTTTCATACCAAATTCTTTACAAACTAGGTTGGGAGAGTGAGTAGTTATTAGAATCCATTGTGTGTCTTGGATTCTAATCCAGTCTCTGACACTTGTTAGTTAGGTAACCCTTCACTTTTACATAGTACAGGAAATTCCAAAATCTTAACTACTAAATTTGGGGGAGGTTAAAATTTAAGTTGGGAGTTAACATTGCTGTATTTCCCTACAGATCCTCACAATTAGTTGAAAATTGACAGCATGGAAGGAAGGGGGGGGGTACTCTTCAAATGCAGTAGTAGGAAGTTATTTGTTATTTGAGTTAGAATAAGTAGTTCAATCTGATGACAATTCCATTTGGAACTATAATTATAGAAATACTATTTTAGGTGTGGACATTCTCAAAATATATCCTCAAATTGTCTTATATTGACTAGCCCAAAGAGACAGCTCCTTTCCACTCTTCTCCTCTAACAGCAAGGTTTCATTTATTGATTTATTTTTTGGCTGTCACCTTTTAAAAGTAGAAACCGTGGAGAAGGCTCTTTGCTTATTCTGATGCTTTCCATAATTAAGGGCAGGCCTTTAAGACAAAACATTCTCCATAGTGCCTGCTAGCCTATCCCCAAGCCTTCTCTGGGATTGAAACCCCACCAACTGGAACTGTTTGTCTAAAAGAAAGTATCAGCTCACCAGGACTAAATTATCTCTCAATTCTCTCTGCAGCTCTCCCCCACCATTCAGGAATGTTAGTCTTTGACCCTGGATACCAGAAACCACACTGAAAAAATATCCTACTCCCAAGGACAGACTTTTTAGTTATTTACTTACTTTATGGAGTTTGGGTTTAGATGACCTGCTCTGTAAAGCAGAAAATCAACACAGAGAAAAGCACACAAAGCTTTTTTAAAAAAAGTTTTGGGGGTACTGAACTGTAAATTTAAAAATTTGCCTTTTTTCCTTTTTACAGCCTGGTATTTCTTGTTAGAACTCCATATAGCCCCTAGCATGGGGTTTTGCTCCTTTTCCCTTCTTACTAGCACTAAGAAGAGTTTTGTAAAAACAAGATAGACTCATGTATACAAAATCCCAAAAGAAAGTCTCCTAAATGAAGAAAAATTGGAATTTCTGTTGGATTATTGCTCCTTGATCTCAAGCATGTGAGAGGAAGACTCTTTTAAAGTGTCATCATAAACCTAACCAATCCTGTTGTTAAAGAAAAAAAATCAGCATAATCCAAATCTGTGTATATCACAAGAGATTTTAGCCTCATTAAGAATATTTACCTACTTTATTTTAATTTGCTACAACAGAATTCTGATATTACAG
This sequence comes from Antechinus flavipes, assembly GCF_016432865.1. Lineage (NCBI taxonomy): Eukaryota > Metazoa > Chordata > Mammalia > Dasyuromorphia > Dasyuridae > Antechinus > Antechinus flavipes. Next base: position 501,755,954 of record NC_067398.1, read on the forward strand.
AAATAATCCAGACAGTGATTTGAATTTTGTTATGAAGAGTTCAAACATGAAAAATACAACAAAAATCTAATGCCTTTTTTTTTTTTTTTTTTTTTAAGATTTCATAAGCCTGTAATTTCACTTCATAGGAACTACCCTGGAGGAAACCGCCCTCTACCAAAACAGATTTGCACCTGCTAGGCAACAATTTTAGAGATTTGCCTGGGGCCAGAAGAGATTAACTGGTTCTCCTAGGGTCTTGGTCATAGTTATTTGTCCTTCCTTTTGGAAGAGGACCTTGATATCTGGGAGGTGACATTCAAATGAGTTGAACTTAATTGAGGGGAGGGCTGTGCAAAGTCACAAGCTTTACTTTCTCCTCCAGAACCGTCTGGGTCCCGTGACCAGATATATGTTAAAGATGGCTCTGGAGGAAATGAGAGACCTGTCTTGTTAAACTAAAGTCTAGTATTGGCCTCAGTTTGACTTAAGCAACCTCCAGCCAGTATTCAAGGAGTAGGGTCTCATTTATCTAAGGAAGAACTTGGACCCATTTCTCCCTGGTCTCAGAGGTAGGCTCATTATTATCCATTTTGCAATTTTGTCTTCTAGGTCTTCTAAGCACGATTTCCCAGTATTTTAAGCTCAAGCTTAATCCATTGCTCTTGGGTGTTTTGCTGCTTGCCTTCCACGTGTTCACTGGCACTAACTTGGCAAATATAGGCTGCATATTGGAGAGGAGACAGTTCTGGACTTGTCCTGTGTCTGAATCCTGTTTCTTAGCTTCTCTTTCCTCATTAGTAAAAGAAAGATGACAATGCTTGTGGTACCTTAATCACCGGGTTGTGGGTTGTTGCTGGCATTAATCCTTTAGCATCATTCCTGGTAAACTGATGTTAAGTTCAGTCATGTCCAGCTGTTCATGACCACAATTGGGATGTTCTTGGCAGATATACTGGAGTAGTTTGCTTCTCCAGCTCATTTTGCAAATGAGGAAACTGAGACAAATAGATGAAATCCCTGATCCTTCCATTATTAGAGTTAAATGCTGTATTTTATTTCCAAAAGTCCCAAGTTGTCTCTTCACCAGCATAGCTCAATTCTATACTCAAAAAATTTCTCTTTCTGAGTTTGGTTGTTCCTCTTTTAACTCCTTTGTCCCACAGGCCATTGCAGATAGACAGATAATAGTCTGAACCCTCTCCTGCAAACAATTTCCCACTGAACTCTGTAAGGTAAAAACTACTCATTTGTCTTACAATTTCCCTCTCCCCCCCCCCCCCAAGCCTCCCCCTACAACAAGCAGAACCCCAAAAGTCCTACTCACATATATGAAGTTTTGAGGTTTATTTCATTTTTCATTGAAATGTACTTTAGGCCATTGGAAACAATAAATACTTGCTGGTTGGAATTGGGACATTCTACAATTTTCCCACTCCAATATTTATTTGTGAAGTATAGCAAAGAATAGAAATTTAATAATTACATCTCATTTATTGGTTAAAAAACTAGTTATGTTACCTTTTTGAAAAAACGATGTCAAACATTAAAATTCTTCACATTTATGTATATATCTGAGATAGATATAGGAGTAAATTGTTTTAGCAACAAAATGTTGCACAGCCTATCTTGAGACCATTGTCCTTGCTTTCTCCCCCCACTCCCACCCAATACAAGATCTGTAGTAAAACTGAAAGAATACTTAATTAAGATTAAAAAGAACTCTTCTCTGACTTCATTCCCTTCTCTTGCCTCAGTACAATTTGTTTAATTTTAAAATTTTAACTTTATTTTACTCTTATTAATCCTAGTAAATTTCATATAATTTTTACAAAATCATTTGATGGGTGGAAGATGAAAAATAATCTTTTAAAATGATCATATACAGGGGACAATTTAGGTGGCTTAGTGGATTGAGCACTGGGTCTGGAGTCAAGAAGACCTGAATTCAAATCCAGCCTCAGACACTTACTGTCTGTAAGACCCTAGGCAAGTCATTTAACTCCAATTACCACCCCGACCTCCTTCCAAAAATAAAAGTAGTTATACAATTTAGGAATATAGGATCTTAGACATTTAGTCCCCAACTGCCCTCATTTTGTAGATGAGAAAATTGAAGACTAAAGAAGAAACCTGCTGGAATTAATACATTTCAGAACAGGCCAAATCAGGATTTGGACCACATTTCTCTGACTCATAATCTGGTATTCTTCGGATTCTATTGTATGATCTCTTAATGGTTAGGTCTAGAGAAATTGTTTTTAAATGATCTGAGTTTGGCTTGCTAGAAGAAATCATAGAAAATCATTATATTAGTAGATAGCTAGAAGGCACAATAGACAGTGTTGGACTTAGAGCCAGGAAGCCCTGAATTTGAATGCTCCCTAATTATATAATAATGAGTAAGTCACTTAACTCCTGCTTCAGTTTCCTCATCTCTAAAATTAAAGGAATAATAGTTCCTATGTCAGTCACAGGGTTGGTGAGATGATCAAATGAGATAGCCTATGTATTTTGCAAATCTTAAAGCAGCAATAACATAAGCAAAATGTTCTGCATACTTTAAAGCACCATTTAAATCCTGGTTATCAGTAATTTTCATGAGCAAAGAAAAAAGGAAGATTATGGTATAATTTTAATAAATGAACAGAACCGAGGAAGAAAACTTTGATACCATGCCCTTAAGAAATGCTAATGGTAGCTGTTATTTCCTTGAAGGATGGGGTTTCTTTGCCATCTAACTGGCACCCTGCAATTTGTTTTCAGGAATAAGATGGAAGTCAGGTCACAAGTGTGATAGAAGGAAGATTCAAGGCTCTAGAAATCTAATATGCTTTCCTAAGTGATATGTTAAAAGTTTCTAGCCAAGAGGTATATTAGGATACCTTCAGGTAGCTCTAGGGAAGGGATTACTTGAGATAGGAAAACAGTTGTGCAAACTCATTCACATCCATTCTCTTCTCCAGAGTCGTTGGATCTAGATTGGAACAATTGATAATGGCCCCTGATGCAGTGGTCTTTTTGGCCTTTTTAAGCTGAGGGGCTTCCTCGGTCTCCCTTTGTCTAAGATGATACCCATTCAGTTGTTAAAGGTTAGGTAAGAATTTAGGCAAAAGATGACCTAGTTTGCTTTCCCAAACGAATCAGTCTTGGAAGGGAAGCCCCTCAGAGTTTCTAACCAGAACAGAAACAATTGCTATTTACACTAACTCTGAGCAGTCAACATCCAAACATTGAAAAAGGATGCTTGGGTAGGTACCTATTATTGGCCAGTCAGTGAAAGCCAAACTGATTTAATTTGAATTTCAATGGACTATATCAAATCCTGGTTTTCTAGTGCTATATTTTAAGAAATCATAAATTAAAAACTACATGAGACAAAAGTGTTAATTTTTTTTTTTTTTAAAGCTAGGATAAACAATTAAGGAAGGAAAAAAATCTAGTCCCCTAAAAAGTTTGTGGCACAAAAAAATCCTGACAAGGGCAGTTGGGAAACTGAAGAAGGATCACAAATCAAATCCTTAGAGTAGCTTGAACAGAGTTATAGAAGAGAAGAAGGGAACAAATTGCTGAGGGATGGGTAGGTTTACAGTTTCTTTCTAATTGTTGTGAGCCCTAGTTCTGGCTGAGGTAAAACTGTAAAGTAGGAAAATGTATCTGGGGCTATTCCATCTCATGATTTCTGGTGCTTTGCTTTGGCTACCCGGTGACCTGTTGCCTTCCCTGTTACAGATTGCCATTTGGATCATGGATTGAAAATCAAGAGACCTTACATATTATCTAATATAACTTTTCCCCTATCCTTATTAGAGACAGAATGGGCAAATAGATGGCACAATGAATAGAGTGCTAGGCTTAGAGTCAAGAGGACCTGAGTTCAAATCCAGTCTTTGACACTAGCTGTGTGAACTTGGACAAGTCACTTAACCCCATTTGGCTCAGTTTCCTCATCTGTAAAATGAGTTGGTGAAGGAAGTGACAAAATACTCCAGTATTTTCACCAGGCAAATACTGAAAGGGATCACAAGCTTAGACACAACTCAAAATGACTAAACATCAAAAATGGCTCAGTGCATGTATTCGAGGCTTAGAATCAGAAGATCTGCGTATAAATCCAGCCTCAGACATTAGCTAGGTGACTTTGAGCAAGTCACTAACTTACAGTTTCCTTAACTATAAAGTTTGGATCATAACAGTATCTGCCTCATAGTATTGTTGTAAAGATCAAATAAATTAATACTTGTAAAACACTTATCCCAATGTCTGGCACATCATATGCTTCTTGTTTTCTCATCAAGTTCCCCTAATTCCCATTTTATAAGTGAAGAAACAGGTCCCAAAAGTTCAGTAACTTGACTGAGATCATATAGGGTATAAAAAAAAAAGAATATGGGAGGAAACCCCCCCGGCTTCCTTCCTTTTCTCCTCTCCCCCCTTCATCACAACTTATGTACTCTGTCCTATTTTAGGCAGTTAGGCAACCACTTATTCTACTGAAGGCCAGGAGCAGAAAGTTTAGATGGGTTTGGGGAGGGAGAGGAAACTTTAAAACTCGTGGAGCTTGCAGAAGAGCAGTAATCATAACAATTATATTTCACTTTGTCCTGCTGATAAAGGCCTTTGAAGAGAGTTGAGGCCATGAATCAAGTATAAGATAATGCCTTTGGGCTGTTCCAATTTGTGGGCTGTTTGATTTTGCTATCAGTGCCATGCCTTGGGAGTGAAATCATTGTCTAGTAGGCAGCCCCTTTGTGGATCATCAAAAACAAACACTCTTGTCTTTTATATTTCCTCTGTGTCAAAGGTGTGTATTGACTTTATGGAGTTACTGGGACTAGTTGCAAATTAGATTTTAAATGAAAAATCTCTGCATTCTGCCTCCACCTGGTCTGTCCATTCAGGGTTATCCCCAATGTACCTTTCCTGAACAAGCTTTTATTAAGTAACTCCCACTGTGCAAGGTGATAGATATAAAAAGACTAAAAAGCATGATCCCTCTCCTTGAGGAGACTATATTCTACTCATTTGATGGCACAAGCTTTTTGGGGGACTAGATTTTTTCCTTCCCTACTTATTTATCCTATCTTAAAAAAAAAAAAAACTGCAACAATTAAACTCTTTGTCTCATGTAGTTTTTATTTATGATTTCTTAAAATACAACTCTAGAAAACCAGATTTTGATTCAAGTCCATTGAAATTGAAATGAAATCACTCTGGTTTTCACTGGCCAATAATAGATACCTACGCATGATTCTCTGTTTTTTCATTTTTTAGGTTTTGATGGCTCAGAGTTGAGTGTAAGTAGCAATTGTTTCTGTACTGTCTAGAAACCTTCCCAGATTGATTTTTTTGGGAAGGCAAACTAAGCCATCTTTTGCCTAAATTCTTACCTAATTTTTAACTACTAAAATAGTATGGTCTCAGACAAAGTGATCCTGGGAAAAATTTTAGCTTAAAAAGGCCAAAATCATCACTGCATCCTGGGCCATTATCAGTTATCTATGTCCAATGACTGGAGAGTGGGGGGTTTGCCCAGCTTTGTCTTATTTAAAACCAATTCATTTGCAAGTTCCTATACATCCTCCTCTTGATATCCTAATGTCCTCTTAAAGAACAAAGGATAGACAACAACAGTAATGACAATGCTTTGTAATATCTCACTATCCCTAGAGGAAGATACACTAATTCACATTTATGTAGCATTTTGAGAATTATGAAATGCTATTTCCCGAAGAGGTGCAGAAAGGTGACTACTTGCCCAGGATCATATGGTAGCTTGTTCAAATTGGGACGTGAAACCAGATTTCTTTGAATTCAAATCTTCCTGTTTATTCATGGACAAAATCCTTAATTTTATCTATTCTCTTCTTTCTTTCCTCCCAATCTAATCCGTGCAACCAGATCCTCCCCTTAAATATAAGTATACATGAGCACTTTGTAAGAAGACATGAACAAATGGTAGAGATTGAGAGTGGGGATTCCTCTTTTAGTGATGTACTTGTAATATATTTGAGCACAGTCAGAATGCTCCATGGAAGAGGGTTGAGGGTTGGTATGGGAGGGGTAGAAAGTTAAGTTAGGGAAAATATTTAGAGAAAAGTTCAAGAATCCATGAGTTCCTCAGTAGCGGGCCATACTGGAGGAGTGGCTTGGTAAATCTTGACTTTTAAAGTTTGACTGTGATGAGGTCCTGATTAATTAGATGTGTTTGGCCGAGAAAAATTGAAGTATTTACTCCCTGAAGCAAACTGAGAAAGACACTGATGGGGATTGGGGGTCTTGGGTAGTCCCACCTTGCTGTGTCCAGTTGAAAATCCAACTTATGCCAAACCCTAGAGGTTAAATTTCCCCAATAAATCTGCCTGTGGCTCCCGCCATCTTTGCTTATTCCATTTTTGGGGACACTGTCTCATGGTATCTTTCCTCTCACCCCATTTTCCATGCCTCTTTCTTCTTGTTAGAGCTAACTAACTCTTCCGGGGCGTTAAACTCCTCTAAGGATTTAGTCTATCAATTTATGAATGATGTATTTCCTTTCTTCTGGTTAATTGTGAGTTCCACCTGGGAGCTTGTCTTTTCCATTGCTAATTGTTAAAATTGTTAAACCACTTTTCTCTAGATGCTCTCCCAAATAAATCTATTCCATATTTACCTTTTTGGTGTCTGTTGTATCTCTTCATTTTGTCTGTCACCTCTTATAAACTTCCCTTTTGCCAAAGAGAATGGCCATTGTGAATTCTTCACGTGACTGAATGCTACTATTTGGTGCCTGAACATCAATCTCAAACACATCAGTTGCAAATTGACTTCTCCCTGGAAAGGGGTGGTGGGGAATGACACATAGCATCCCCCAATGCCAAAAGCAAAATCACTCAGGCCTCTGGAGTATGTGTCAATTCAGTCTGTTGACAATGCAACTACGAGGGGCTGCTGGGGACACAGAGTCAAGACTGTGATAAAAGCCTAAGTTGGGACCAGATCCTGGGCTGCAAGAGACTCTGGGAAGGGGCCCTGGGCATAGCACTAGGGTTCAGGGAGGAGCATTGGGAATGCTGGTCTCTTGGCTCTGGCCCACGGGTCCTGAAATAAATCTAAGGTAATAACTAGATTTAACTTTGTGTATTAGAGTATCTCTGCTTCAATTCTTTACCCCATCTAAACTATACTCAGATGCCAAGGTGATTTTAAAAATTTTATATCTATGTTGCCTCCTTCCCCCACCCGCTTTCTTTCTTTTACCTTTAGAATCAAATATAAAGTTCTCTGTCATTTCATGCTCTTTATAACCTGGTCCCTTTCTACCCTTTCAGTCTTCTCATTTCTATTCCATGTACTCTACACTCCAGCTACATCAGCCCACTACATATTCTCCAGTCAATAACAAGGACCACTGAGGGTTCATTCCCTTAGCCTGCTCGATGGTCTTCACACATATTGCTCTGGGGCCTTTATACTTTCTATCTGCTATACCTGGGATGCTTTCCTCCCTGCTCTCCTCTGCCTCATTTTCCCTGGCCTTCTTGGCTCAGATCCTATCTTCTGCAGGTCGACTTTATTCTCTCCAGAGGCTAGTGCCTTCCCCTCTCAGAGGGGATTTATTTATGCTGTATGTTTTATATCTCATTGTTTATGTATTTACTCCTTCCATTATTGGAATGTTAGCTTCCTGAGTGCAGGGATTAGTACTTTTTGCCTTTTCTTGCATCTCCCAGTCCTTCATATAATGCTTGACTCACAGTAGGCCTTAAGTAGTAACTTAATGTTAATTAAGAAACATTTATTTAATTGTCAGTCACTGTGCTAAGCACTGGAAATACCAAAAAAAAAAAAAAAGAATAAAAGGTAAAAGGCAGTCCCTGTTCTCCAGGAAGCTCACAATGTAATGGAAAGGATGACAAGCAAACAAACCTGGAAATGTAATGAAGATGTAATAGAAATAGGAAATAAATAATTGAGGGAAGGCACTAACTTAGAAGGGTTTAAATTGGACTGGAAAAAAGCCAGGTAAGTCAGGAGGCAGAGATGAGCAAGGAAATCATTCCCAGCCTGGAGGAGAGAAAATGCTGGGAGACCAATGAGGGCTGTGTCCCTAGGCTGAAGAGAATAAGATGGCAGAGAAGAAGATAGAAAAAGATTGGAAAACTTAATAAATACCTCTTGACTACCTGACTGTCCATCTGTCAAATGGGGATAAATACTACTTTCACTACTTACCTCACAGGGTTGTTATGAGGAAAACACCTTGCAAGCCTCAGAGCGCCATAAAATATACAGTTATTTTAGGATCACTGTTCTCTAGGCCAGGCCCTTCTGTGGCCTTCTTATTACCTCTCCATTTGTATCTCTTCTCACCTTCTACTATTAATAGTTCTTCTGTATTAAATGAATAGAATAAAGATTAAATCTGGCTTCTCTTTTCTTAATATTATGTAAATACCCAAAAGAACAATTTTCCCTGGTGAAGGTGTTGATGTGAGGGAAAGAATCCCCATGGGAGTTTCCAGGGAATAAAAATGCGAAAATTTCTCCCATCTGCTTTACATACACAGCAACAGGAGCAGTAAAGTAAAGAGACAAAGAAGAAAGATCTCACCTCCTGAGAACAGACTTCCCTGTAGGAAGTTCTAGGGTGAGGAGTCTCACCTCTAGCTTACTTTAGACAAACAAAAGAAAACGGCTAGATCACAAGAGTGTAGTGTTTTGCACCTGGTGCAATGCAGAGTCCAGGTGGTGTGGGCAAAGGGCATCTTTCATCACTGTAGCATGATAGGGGTTTTAAGTCTTAGGAGCTTAAGATTTGAAACACTTTTATGTGAGGATAAAGGATACCCCTTGGTCCTTTAACTCCCATGGTCTTTGGTAAAGAAAGAACACTTATATCCTCATTTCAGCCATAGCTCATGCTACAACAGGGCCTTCCCACAGACCTCTGACCTCAGCAGAGATCTGTGGGGCAGAGAGAAAAAAAATGAGCATTTTTCATCTTTTCTACCTCCTGCTTATGTCCTCTTTTCTCCCCTCTGGAATTGAATGATTGCAAATATGGAAATATGATAAACTGTGATGAGTCACACCCTCTGGCCCTAACTTCAAGGCCATCTTAGCTTACATCCTACTGGTCACTAAGGACAAACCATACAAGGATTATTATTGTTATTGTTCATTCTCTTTTCTCAAAAAAGACCAATGACCTCACAAGGGTAATGTCTTGACTAGAGTATAAACTGGATTTAAGAGAGGCAGAGCCATCAGCCATAAAAAGTGGCCAGAAGCCCTTAGGGCCTTCCCCTCCCAGCTTTGTTTATATGGATTTTTTTTTGACAAGGTGAAAAAGGAAATTCTTTGCTTCACTTGCCACGGATCCTTAGTCCCTGAATGTGTTCAGTCTCAAACTGAGACCTATTGAAGACTTTAGCTTAAAAAGGTCAAAGTCTCTCACAGTATCCAGGGCCATGTCCAGTCGTCTTGATCTGTATCAGGCCACTGGACCCAATTGGTTCTGGAGGGGAAAGTGAGGCAGGTGACCTTGCCCAGCCCTTCCTCACCTAAATCCAATTCACTTGCATGTCATAGCATTACCTCCCTGATGTCATGTCCTCTTCGGGAATGAAGGATTAAATAAAACAACAATGTGGTCCTGCTGTTAGCCCAGGCAACAGCATTCCTGTCTGGAATTCTTTCTGGGACGGTTCTCAGTGAAGGAGAAAAGTCCACAACAAAATCAGTTTCTGTTTCATTGGGTCATAGCCACTGGAACTTTTCACAGCCATGGGAGGTGTTGAGCCCTAGTGTGCTGGCCCAATTCCAGTCTGGTTAATTACATTTTCCCTTACTACCTGAATTCCTCCGACTGCTTCAATTGGATCCGGTATTTTTCCTCACTCCCCAATGTGCAAATATTGTCCCAGGCCATGTAGAGGTAGACTTAAGGTGCACTCAGACCCTTCTGCAGGAGTGACAGATTTTTGAGAAATGACAGTCCTTGGAGCTGACCAGTTTCCCTAAATCTGTATGACTCCGCCTCTCTTTCCCAAACATTAGTTAAATCTAGGCTGACGAAAACTGTGTCATCGTAATGTCATCCAGTGACTTATGCATGGGAGTTTAGTGAGACACTAGGGTTATAAGAGGCCATGAGACATCGTGTGTGTGTGTGTGTGTGTGTGTGTGTGTGTGTGTGTGTGTGTGTGAGTGAGACTGCTCTGTAACTAAGAGGCATTATTCCAGCTGGCACTTTGAGGTTACAGGCTCCTTCCTCCTCAGTTACCACATGATGGAATAAAAGCATTCCAGGAAATCAAAAAAGCTGGTCAAGGCTTTGGAATTTCAAAGTAAACAGCTTGGCATGTCTGGCCATTTCGGTTTCTGCAGCGTCATTTTCTCTCAGCAGAAACAGCCTTTTGCTAACCTAGAGTAGTTATAGACTATTCTATCCCTAGAAGGTAAGAGGTCTGTTCCCACATCTCCTATGTCTAAGGAAAGGAAGCTTTTAGTTACAGAATACAAGGACCTCCAGGAGCTGAGATGAAGAGAAAAAAAAATGGGATCTACAGATTGTGAAGGAAGTAACATTTTTAAAAATTGCTATCAAGGAAACAATTTCTAGTTGGCACAAGAGAGAGAGAACTAGGCGTGGGATCAGGAAGACTCCACTTCATGATTTCAAAACTGGCCTCAGATATTTACTGGTTGTGTGATCTTGGGTAAGTCACTTGCCTCAGTTTCTTTTCTGTAAAATGAGATAGAAAAAGAAATGGCAAAGCACTCCAAGTATCTTCACAAGAAAATCCCAAATAGGGTCACAAAGAGCCAAAAATGAACGACAACAAAATACAACAACAACAAAATTTTTTTTTTGTCTATCAATGCCTAAAGGCCTCTGCAAATAAGAGCAAATTAATCTTAGTTATAAGAAGAATGCTTAAAACAGTTTGAGATTAGAACCAAATGTATGGTCCTCATTCAAAAAACTTACCAGGCAGAAATATAAGCTATCACCAAAAAGGGGGACAAAATTTAAGGAAAAAATGACTTTGCCCTCTATACCCCACATTGTCAGATCAGAATTAAAATTCAGAGCTAAATAGTTCTGGGATTCAGGATAATAGAGAACCTCTTAGTGTAGTTGTACTTCAGTGATTCTCATCATACCACTCACCAAGCACTCATTCCTGCCCCTATCCCCTTCCAAACTTCATGCCATAGCATTCACTAAAAAACTAAAACATCACTAGTTTATACTCTTAATAACACTGAGCCTGCCATCTCTCGTGCCCCAAACTGAAGAAGACAATAGGAGGTACAGAGGTATTAAGAGTCATTCACAAGAGAATGAATGAGTGTGAGGGAGAAGAAGGGGCTGCAATTGTAAGTAAAGTGAAATCATAAGAAACACAGCCCAGAATTGACAAAGTTTGTCAGGATGGCACTAAATAAAGAATTCTCCATGAAAACAACCATCATGAACTCAGAACAGAACACTTCAGCAAAGTGGAGACTTTTGAGCATATAGAAGGGATAGCAAGTGGGCAAACTAAAAGGAAGGAAGAATAAAAAGTCTTTTCCAGCCCCTCCCAAAACCTTGAAGAGTCTAAAATCAATCATAAAAACCAAGAAGAGTTGAAGATTATATCCTAAGAAGCTTTGGTTAGCTGGTTCTCTATTGGAAGGAAAGGAGAAGTCTATTGACTGGCAACATAATATGAAGTCCTTAGTAAACTTTAAGTTACCAAGCCAATGATAGCTGGATAATGTCTAATAAAACCCATTAATCCCGTGTCCATTTACTTCTTTACCTATAACCATATAATCACTATAATCATAGTGATAGCTGCAGCAGAGTAGAATAAATAATGTTCATATAATAATGACCGATAGCTAGGAAAAAGTTATATTGTATTCCATATGCTTTGAGAGATAGTGTGGTACACACCAGATGGCTGGCCTTGATTTAGGTTCAAATTATACCTATCACATACTGTATGACCCTAAGCACATCACTTATCCTCTTAGTAATTCTGTTAAACTCTAACTTGCAGAGGAGGTGCCTACCTGAATTAATAAGTAGCTCCTTCTAACAATAAAACTAAAGGTCCAATCAAAAAGCAACAAAAACAATAACAACCAAACTCTGATAATTACTAGGATAGCCCTGGGCAAGACGCTTACTACTTTGTCAGACTTAGGGTTCTCATCTATAAAATAGGAATACTCATAACTATAGTGCTTATACCTCAGAGTCTTGTGAGTCAAGTGCTCTCTAGAGAAGGGAAGAAGCATTAAGCATCCACTCTGTGCTAGGCTAAGTGCTTGTCAAAAATGTCTCAGTTAATCCTCACACCTGACAAATCAGTTCAGTAATATGATGGATTTTCGCCCCAACTAGTCATAGGAATGAACATACCACCAGACAGGCCTCAACTCACCCAGAGAAATCAAGGAAGCTCGGGAGAACCGGACAATCTGCTAACTTTATCCCCACCTAGAAAGGGAATCTGTAGGGATGATCCTCTTAGGGTATAGCCAAATCTTGGCAAGTGGATTATGTAGGCCCACTTCCAAAGCCCAGAATATATATCTTGGTACTACTAATTACAGAGTATGAGGTGGCCATAGTTGTTGCTCACCATAAGGCTACCATTTCAGTCCTTAAGGACATCTTTTGTCCCTCACACATACTATTCAATTTCTAGAACAGGGACTAGAATATAGTAAGTACTTAATCAATGCCTTTTCTTTCATTCATTTCCCTTCTCTATGAGTACACAGCCTATTCCCTATTCCTGTGTAAGGAATAGTCTAAGTGGAGCTTAGTTTATTGATGAAAAAGAAAAATGAAATCATTTCTTTGTAAAGCACAATAATATTAATTATCAGACTCTGTAAACACCTGCTACTATTTTACCTGAATATAATGATGAGCTTAAAAGTAGGAAAATAATTTTGTTTTAATTAAAACAAATGCTAATATGTATAAGATTATGAAGCTGACAAAAGATGACATTCTGAGCAGTTTTGGACAGAAAATCTGTGGTGTAAACAAAAACACATCTCCTTATGAAAAACGTAGATTTGTGCTTTGCTTTTGTGGGAACAATTTGATGTTTTGAAGAGACAGAAAAAAAGATTTTATTTAATGAAAATTGAAGAAATATGAATGAGAAGAAACATACTTCCAAAGACACCAAAGAGACTGAACCATGATAGACTCTTTGGAACTTGAAGGGATAGAGTAGCTCATTTATGTATAACTGTTTTATGACTAAATAGGGTAAAGCTAAATAAAAAAAAGAAATCATAGAAACTTTTAGATATGCTTTTAGAAAAGCCTATTAATTTGTTAGGGTAAATTTGGGAAGTTATGACTTTTTAATTGAGAGGTGAGTCATTGAGCACTTCTCATTTAAGCCCTTGATGTAAATAGGACTTGGGTATAAAAACTGACAGCTAGGTGGGGCAGTAGTCAAGAAGACCTGAATTCAAATAAATATGATGTCAGCCATTTATTAGCTATGTGATCCTGGGTAAGTCTCTCGTTCTTGCTTACCTGAGTTTTTTCCTTTTAAAATGAGCCGGAGAAGGAATTGACAAGTCACTTCGGTACCTTTGCTAGGGAAATACCAATGGAGTCATGAAGAGTTGTACATGACTGAACAACAATTAAAAACCAAAGAATCTGACATAGGAACCTGAGGAGATTTGTAGAAGTATTGGTTGGGGTTGGGGGTTTGGGTGGGCTAGAAAAATGCTTTGTTGAAGCTACGACTCTTAGGAGTGGACAGCTTATAAAGCTCTTCAGTTGAGTTATTCTTGGTTGGTGGGAAAGAGAAATTAACTGGTTAACTGTAATAATACCTATTTCTCTCTTGTACTACCTAGATTTGGAGAGAGGCAAAGCTTGCTTTTAATAAGAAGTCCCTTGCTCTCTGAGGAACCTTCAATCTATGAAGAAAAATCAGAAGAGTTTTTGTACAGTAGCCATTGTATTGGCTACAGTGTTTATCTGGTTTAAAAGACTCAGCTTGAGCTGTATTGCTGTGATCTCCATGATGGTTGGACAACCAAAATCTGGGTAAGTGAAATAACTGGTTAGGCTGATCTATATAGCTTAGAGATAGTGGATGAGTTTTTTTTTTTTTGGTAGTTCTCTGCATTAAAAAAAGGACTGTTTTCATAGCAAATGGTCACACTTTCCAGATACTCTTTTAAAGCTGATTGCAAATTTTATACATTTGTAAAGGTTATGCTGGAGCAAAGAAGAGGAGAATTTGCCCAGCTAAAGAGTGCCAAAGGACAACAGTCAAGCAATGGGCAGAAAAACAATTTTGCTGATGCAGATGTTTGTAAATGGACTGATTACATAAAAGCCTGCAGAGTTGTAAGTGACCTTCAACACATGGGTTTTCCTCTCTTATATGGATCCCTTTTAGATTCCTGAAAGTCTTCATCACAGATATTATGGATGTTGTGGGAAAGTATGATCTAATTTCTAAATTCTAAATTTAGATATATATTGTGATGTATTTATTATTCCTGCATTGACTTTTATACACATAACTGTGATGTTATTTCTTTTGTCTTATTAAGTAAATTATTATATTTAAGATTTAAAAGTGTCATTATTTTGATTATCTCTGTGTAAGAAATGGCTAATTGAGTGAATGGGAAATGCACCAGTGGGGGCTCAATGGCTAGAGTGGTGAGTAGGAGTACATTTTCTTTCAACTGGGTCACTCCTAGTATCTCAATAAAATTATGGTGCAACTGTGTGTTGATGATTATTTCTGCTAATCAAGACTCTTGAGGGTGAAGACAAGGTGGCGTGAAAATATTCCAATGCAAAGCAGCTACCATTTTCATGCCTCATGTAAGGAATAATATATAGTGTATTACAACCATGGGTGGTTATACCACCTCGCCATACCATATGTATGTGTGGGATTTTGTCTATATGTACCAAAAATGCTACTTTGGGTGTTTAATCTTCATTGCCCTGTGGGGAAAATTATTAATTATAGCATTGTTTGAATCTAGCCTTGCATAGCAAGAAATCAGACTTGTATTGCGTAGAGACTAGACTTGTTTATTGTATAAGTCAGGACCTGCAGGTCATGCTGACCTGAGAAACCTTCTAAGGGATCCAAAAAGTGATGCAAGGAATTTCCCATTTCCTGAGATATACATTTTAGGCGATCTATTTGTTGTATTTGGAAATTCATCACATGTAGGCCAATCAGAGAACTATTTCCTTGCTCCTTTGAATGAATCCTATATAACAAGTAACTCAGAGAAATTTGGGGGAGTAGGTCACTTATATTGGTTCTCCCCTTTGTGGACAGCTTAATGAATTATCTTTTTGGTCATCTTATACCTTACTTCTCACCATGTACTTTTTGATCCAATGATACTGATTTCTTTGCTGTTCCACAAACAAGACACTCCATCTCTCAGTTCTGGCCATTCTTTCTGGCTGTCCCTCGTGTCTACAATGCTTTCTTTCTTATACTATAACTACTAACCTTCCAGACTTCCTTAAATTCTTAGATAAAATCTCACCTTTTATATGAAATTTTTCTCAACCTTTCTTCATTCCAGTACTTTCCCTATTTTCATGATTTTCTATTTATCCTATATATAGCTTGCTTTGTGTGTATATGTTTGCATGTTGTCCTTCCCATGTCCTCATTAGACTGTAAGCTTCTTGAGGGCTTGGGATTGTCTTTTGCTTTTTGTATTCCTGGTGCTTAACACAGGGCTTGACACATAGTAGGCACCATTTATTAAATTGAATTCTAAAACTCAGTTCTGGTTTTGTTCTCAATCTACAGAACTCATTTCCTGAACTACTCCTGAAATCTCTATTTTCCTTCAAAGTTCAAATTCTATCTCTTATATGAAGCTTCTCCTCCACCTCTATCTCACGTGATGAATTGGCCTTCTTTATCAAGACTAAATCCTTTTTGTTCAATTGATTCCATTTTGTTCTGTCTCCTCCAACAGATTCTGCTGTCGTCTTCTCTCTCTTACTTATTTTCAATCTCCCCCTCTACTGGCTCATTCCTTACTGCCTTACAAACATACCCATGTTCTCCTTTTGAATCCCTGCTAACTTTGTCCTATATCTTTTCTGCCCTCTGTAACTAAACTCCATGAAAATATCATCCACAATAGGTGTCTACACTTCCTCTGCTCTTACTCTTTTTAATCCTTTATGATCTGGCTTCAAACTTTTATCCTTCCATCAAAACTGCTTTCTCCAAAGTTTTCAAAGCTGCCAAATCCAATGGCTTTTTAAACTCCTCATTCTTCTTAGCCTCTTTGCTGGCTTTGATCTCTTGATAACTTTCTTCCCCCTGATATTTTCTTTTTCCCTAGATTTTTCAGATTTTCTTCCTATGTATCTATCTGATTGCTCCTTTTCTGTCTCCTTCACTGTATCCTCTTCTCTATCATGTTCTCTAACATTAGATGTTCCTCAGAGATTGTTTTTTTCTCCCTCTAACTACTTTCTCATCAATTCTCATGGATTTAATTATCATCTCTATGCAGATGATTCTCAAATTTATCCTGCTCTAATTCTCTGCTGACCTTCAGTCTTCTATTTCTAACTGCCTTTAAGATGTCTCAAATCAGATGTCCAGTAGACATCTTAAGATCAACATGTCCAAAATGGAATCCATTATCTTTCACTCTAAATCTTGTCCCCCATCTCCTATCTTCCATATTACTGTAAAAGGCAATGCCGTTTTCTTAGTTCCCCAGACATAACCAGGAATCATCCTGGATTCCTTGTCCTCTCTCACTTCCCCATATCCTCTCTGTTGCCAGTCAATTTCACTTTTGCAGCATCTCTGGATTACATCCCCTTCTTCCTTCTGACATTGCCATCACTGTGGTACATGATCTTATCACCTCACAGTTCGATTATTGCAATAGTCTGCTGGTGAGGGGGGTGTCAGCCTTCCTTAAGCCTCACCCTACTTCATCTTCCTCCATTTAGTCTCTAAGGTGATTTTCCCAAAGTTCAGGTTTATCTCCTCCTCTTCCCTATTCAATGGCTCCAGGATCAAATACAAAATACTCTTTTTGACGTTCAAAGCCTTTTATAACAACTCCACCCAACTTTTCAATTTTCTTATACTTTACTACTTTACACATACTCTGATTCAGTGACACTATTTTGTGAACCAGATACTCCACCTCTTGACTGGGCATTTTTGCTAATTGTCCCTCTTGCCTGTAACATTTCTTTTCCCCTTCTACTCTTTCCCCTGACTTTCCTTTTAAGTGCCAACTAAAATTCCATCCCCTACAGGAAGCCTTCCCCAACTTTGCTCAATTCTAATGCCTTCCCTCTCTAAATTATTTCATATTTTTCCTATACAAAGCTTGTTTTGTATATATTTATTTAAGTGTAATTTCCCCCATGGGATTGGAATTGTGAGCTTTTTGAGGCCAGAGACTGTCTTTTCCCTCTTTTTGTATTCTCAGTGTTTGGCACAGTACCTGGAATAGGTGCATAATAAATGTTTATTTATTGATGATTCAGAAATCTATCTATCCTGCCTTATTCTTTCTGTTATCCTTCAATCATAAATCTCCAATTGCCTTTTAGATATCTCAAATTGCATGTCCAACAGACTTCTTAAACTCAAATATTCCAAAGGGAACTAATTATTTTTCACCCTAAATCCTTCTTGCCTTCTTTTAACTTCTCAGATTACTATAGAGAGCAATCCTTCTATCTTCTAGCACAATGTCATCCTCATCTTTTCACTCTTACATTCCCAATATCTAATCTGTTGCCAGATTCTATTTATTTCACCTTGAACAATGTTTTGGTTTTTTTTTTTTTTTTAATCTCTTTAATATATCCCTTTCTCTCCTCTGTTGCTATCACTTTGGGGTAGGCCTTTATCACCTCATGTTTGGACTACTGAAATATCCTCCTGTTGGGTCTGCCTGTCCTAATGATGTAGTTCAGCTCCTAGGGAGGATATAGCAATAACCCTAAGATCACCTGACCTTGGAAGTGATGTAATTAGAAATGATATATTTCTTCCCCTAGGCCATCCTGCCCCAGTTTACTCTATATGACTAGGATACTAAGGCCACAAATATTGCCGGCTGTCAGATAACAGCCTGTTGGTCAGTGATAACAGAGTTTCTGAAACTAAAGAGCAACAATAATGAAGTATTTAAAGTTAACTAATGTGCAGAACAAAACTGAGTGTCCTCTATTTGACCTAGTGACATTTCAGGCCTAAAAACACACCTTCTGAAGGTTCCCCATGAACTCTGCCCAGAGAACTATGGGTACTGCATTTGTGCACAAAGTCAGAACTAGACCCCTCCACAACTCCACCTCTAAGCCATAAAAGTAACATATTACTGACATGAAGCACTTGGTCCTTCTCACTTTTCCCTGTAAATTTACTTTCTTGCACTTGGTTTTGTGCTAAATTTTTTTGGAATTTAGCCTACTTTATTTGGTGTCACAATTATATTAAACTTTGCCCCTTGACTTGGAGATGGATCTAAGTCTGCAAATTATTTTGAGATGCCTCTCAACACTAGTCTAGAACCCTAACATTTTGGGTCCTTCTTGAGCCCCCAAACTAAGTTTCTTCCTATTCCAGTCTATCTTCCATTCAGCCACTGAAGTGAGTTTTCCATATTGTCTTTTTCTTTGATTAACTCCAATGATTCCCAGTAACCTCCAGAATTAAGTACAAAACTCTCTGGCATCCATTTTCTAACAGATAAATGTTAAAAGGAAATGAACAGACAATTTTCAGATGATGAAATTAAAACTAATTCTACTCATATGAAAGAGTGTTCCAAATCACTATTGATCAGAGAAATGCAAATTAAGACAACTCCAAGATACCACTACACACCTATCAGATTGGCTAAGATCACAGGAAAAGATAATGAAGAATGTTGGAGAGGATGTGGGAAAACTGGGACACTGATGCATTGTTGGTGGAGTTGTAGTAGCTAGAAACTGGAAATTGAATGGATGCCAAATTGAATGGTTAAATAAGTTATGAATATGAATGTTATGGAATATTATTGTTCTGTAAGAAATGACCAACATGATTTCAGAAAGGCTTGGAGAGACCTACATGAACTGATGCTAAATGAAATGAGCAGAACCAGGAGATCATTATACACTTCAACAGCAATACTGTATGATGATCAATTCTGATGGAAGTGGCTATCTTCAACAGTGAGAGGATCCAAATCAGTTCCAGTTGATCAGTAATGAACAGAATCAGCTACACCCAGAGAAAGAACATTGGGAAATGACTGTGGACCACAACATAGCATTTGCACTCTTTCTGATGTTGTTTGCTTGCATTTTTGTTTTTCCTCCAGGTTACTTTTACCTTCTTTCTGAATCAGATTTTTCTTGTGCAACAAGATAACTGTATAAATATGTATACATTTATTGTATTTAACATATATTTTAACATGTTTAACATGTATGGGACTGCCTGCCATCTAGAGGAGGGAGTGGAGGGAGGGAGGAGAAAAGTTGGATCAGAAGTTTTTGCAAGGGTCAGTGTTGAAAAATTACCCATGCATATGTTTTGTCAATAAAAAGCCATAATAAAAAAAGAAAAGAAATATCTTTATAAAAATAAATTAAAAATACACACACACATATATATAAATAAAAAGCTATAATTTTAAAAAAGAAAATGCACCAAAGGAAAGTAGAAAAAATAAGAAAGTTATAACCCTTAAAAAAAAAAAAAAAACAACTGATCTATTGATTGAGAGAGGGCTGTAAATCAGTGATGTTACTAACTGATGTGGATTAGAGATATACAACTGAGTAGCTTGGCATAAGGTTTGCATGTAGAAATATAACTCCCTGTGACATCTCATAATCCAATTAAAATGCTACTGTGGTGTAAACAGTACCTTTCTTTATTCAAAAGGATTTTGAAACTAAACAAAAGATGTCAAACCTCTTATTTGCTTTCAAGTGGTTCCTTGTTTAAATCTTTTATCTCTGGGTCAAGAACAAGAACAAGGATCTTATACCAGTTTAAAAACAGAATTCTTTTCTGGACCAATGCGGGTGAAAGTCACCCCAGTGCAAGTGACTTTCCATCAGTGCTCACCTAAACTTCTCCATTTAACATTTATAATCTTTTATCAGCTGACTCCATTGCTATCTATCCAGTTTCAACTCTCAGTACTTTCTAACCTGACTCTTCTCTTATTTTTGCTTACACTACTCCCTCTGCCGAGAATACCTTTGTGTGGGAAAAGGTGAAGAACTTACAGATTCTAAAGTAGATCAAGCCTATAGGACTCTGTTTCGGCTTCTCCGGAGTCACGTGAGTTTAGATAAGGTCTGGACTAATTTCCATTGTCCAAGGAAGGGATTATGTGGCCAAAGAAGCTATATATCACCTTGTCTACTACATTCCACTGACCGACTAGGGGAACAGTAGACTTCTGTGACCAATCACAACATATAGAGGGTGGGATTTTGGAGGTTCTTTGTCTGAAATGTATAAAAGCTGTAAGCATTTTCAAGGCTCTGGCCCTATGAAATTTGGCTTGCAGACCAGGATGGGGTCCGCTTCTCGAGATTCTAATAAATAATTCTGCTTTCTATGAGTGATCTCTGTAGTAGTCAAATTGGGTAGTTCTTTTTGTCTTCATATTTTTCTTTTGTTAGTAGTTGTTCAGTCATGTCTGACTCTTCTTGAACTCTGGAACCATATTGTCCATGGTTTTTTGTGTGTGGCAAAGATGCCAAAGTAGTTTGCCAGTTCCTTGTCCAATGGATTAAGGTATATGGTCCTCTATTTTCGAAGAGGACCAAAATGACATCACTATGTAAGAATCAAATTACAGTGTGTCTGACTGTGTCTGATCAGACCAATATGAGCTCAGATTAAGGTTAACAGAGACTAACTGATTTGTCCAGGTTCATCCAGCTAGTAAATGTTGGAAACATGTTTGAATTCAGTTGCTCCAAATGATTTGCTTTTTTCTCTCCAGTGGTAAACAGAGGTTATAACTTGCCCTTGGTCACACAGCTAGGATGTTTCTGAGGCTGTACTTTTTTGGGGAGGCAATTGGGGTTAAATGACTTGTTCAAGGTCACACAGCCATGACACATTAAGTGTCTAAGGCTGTATTGGGCTTAGGTCCTCCTGAATTCAAGGCCAGCGCTGTATCCCACTACACCATCTAGCTGCCCCTTTGAGCTGGACTTGCACTCAGGTTGTCCTTATTACCTTATTATGCACCATGTAGCTCCCTCATTTCCTTTGCTACTTCCTAACAAACATTTCCTTTAGGACCCAAATGAAAGTCTTCTTTCAGGATTTTCTTGACTAACTCACCCAACAATATTATTTCCCTTATTTTAAGCTCCCTCAATAGTTAACATACTTTTATATACTTATATACTTTATGTTTTATACTACTGCATATTGTTGTTATTTATCCATTTTCAGTCATGTTTGCAATTTCATGACCACTTTTAGGGTTTTCTTGGCAAAGCTGCTGAAGTAGTTTGATATTTTCTTCTCCAGCTCATTTTACAGATGAGGAATCTGAGGCAAACAGGGTTAAGGGACTTGCCCAGAGTCACACAGTTAGTAAGTGTCTGAAGTTGAATTTGAATTTGGAAAGATAAATTTTCCTCACTCCAGGTTCAGTGCTCTATCCATTGTGCCACTTAGCATTGCATATACCTAATACTTATTATAAACTAAATGAGAGCTGAATTATACTTCATTCCCTTATTTCTAAGAAATTCTCTCCCTAGTTGTGTTATTATCTTCTCTGGGGCAGAGATTGTTTATCATCATAATATATAGTATAATGTTAGTATACATTATTGCACCAATTTTTTAAAAATTTTATTGAACTATTGATGCTTCTCTAAGTCTGTATTATTGAGGCCAGTTTCAGATTTACTAGAACTGAAAGGGACCTTAAAAATCATCTTGTCTGAATCCACATTTGACAAATGGGTAATCTGAGGCCCAGGGAAGAAATAAAACTTATCCAAAGCCATACTAGTGGAATTGGTGGAAAATCCTCTACTAGAATCTTGGTTTTATGATTCCCTTTGCAGGGTCCTTTCCAATGCATCAAGACAACAATGATTAGCAAAATGATTTCCTAGAAAGTTAGTATGTAAACATCATACCAAGTTGGAAGGGCATAAGACCAGGATATAACACATTAGCAGTAACCTTTTGCATGTGAAATATTTATGTGCAGTCACTAAAGCTTGACTGTAATACATGCAAATGATTTTATCTTATTTTAACTTTTAAAGAAAATAAGTGACAGTTAATGAAGAGTGGAACATTATTGGATCTTTTCTGAGTCATTCTATGGTCTATTTTTAGTCCAAGGAGCCTGAAATAACCATTGTACAAAGGATTGTTTTTATTTTTTAAATTTAATTTAATTTATTTTTTAAAAATTTTATTTTATTTTATTTATTTTTTAAAATAATTATAACTTTTTATTGATAGAACCCATGCCTGGGTAATTTTTTACAACATTATCCTTGCACTCACTTCTGTTCCGACTTTTCCCTTCCCTTCCTCCACCTTCTCCCCCAGATGGCAAGCACTCCTATACATGTTAAATATGTCACAGTATAACAAAGGATTTTTTTAAAAGATTTTTTTTTGGGGGGCTAGCTATCAGGTTGAATAATTTGCCCACGAATCACACAGTTACTAATGTCTGAGGCTGGATTGAATTTAGATCATCCTGACTTCAGGGCCAGTGCTCTATCCATTGTACTACCTAGCTGCTCCTAAAAGAACTGTTTAAAAAATCCATCAAAAGTATATCCTCCCCAAATGTAGAACAATGACAATAGGAATAGATGTCTGGCTCCTCTGATAATTTATCTCCATACATTGTCAGTTAAATCTTAAATATTAGTTATAATATCTCTGTTGGATATGGTATTTTGCTCAAACTAGGTAATATAAATTATCCATTTATTTTTCTTTCTAAGTCCCAAACAAACCAATTCATCTTAGTTTTTAACTTTGCTCAGTCCAAAGCATGATCAGACATCTGATAGAATTGTTTTTGGAGTAAAGAGAACCTTGATTTGAGTCCAAGTTCTGCTGCTTACTTAGACATCTTTTCCTGGGCAAGTCACTTAAAGACTTAAATCAAGTCTTGGTTTTCTTGTTTGTAGTAGGGGTTGATAATAATATACTTCCACTACTTCACAGAGTTGCTGTGAGGAGAGTGAATTGTAAATCTTCCAATATTATATCAATGTGGGCAATTCTTATGCTTAAAATTTATGTTAAATTAAAAGTTAAGACCATATAGCAATTCATAAAACTATGTGAGATCCCATTCTTAGAATCAATAGAATTATGCTAGCATCAGTTTTAAAATTTTTTAGTTTTTTGGATGTCAGTTCTGTAGGGTCAATTCCTAGAACCAACATTACAGATAATTATAAAGGGAATTTATGTGTATGATGGATCTTCTACAGAGACAGAATCAAAATGTACTGAAATTAAATGCACTGGATCAATGGAAGCTCATTTTAGGGAGCCTCAATGGACATTATTGGCAATTTTAAGAAGGTGTGATTTTCAGTTAGCACTTCAAACTGTATCATCAAGAGATTTTTAACAGTTACCTAAATTATGTTGTACTTCAGGATTAATACAAGGTCAGATAGCAATTTTAGACTGAAAGAAGAAAAAGCTATTTTCAAAGTTTGAGAGATTTAAATACCCAAAGTGGTTGAGTTTCAAGCTTCCACTGCTATCATTGCTCAATCAGCAGTTTTGTTGGCAAATGTGTGATTATATGACTACTCTATGAAACTTGTTTTAATGCTCAATTGATTTTCAATGGTTGTTCTAATAAAGTTGCTTTATCAGAGCAAAGTAAGAATTACTGTGCTTTGGTAAGTACTGTCCTTGGAGAAGTACAGAATCTTTGAGCTGGCAAGTATCAAAGAAAGTCATCCAGTCTAACCTTTCACCCAGACCTTTCACCCAGTGCAGCGATAGATCATTGCTAGAACATTTCTAATAGATGACCTTTCAGATTATGCTCCAATGTTTCTAGTGATGGGCAGTTTATTGCCTCCCCAGAATCCCATTCCATCTCTCAATAGTTTTTATAATTAGACAGTTCTTCCTTAGATTGCATTGAAATATGCTTCTCTAAACCCTATGACCATTGCTCATAGTTCTATCCTCCGAAACGACAAAGACTAATTCTATTTTCTGTTCTTTTCTATATGAAAGACCTTTAGTTATTTGAAGATAATTATCATCCCCTCCTTGTTCCATTTCCATTTATCTTTTTTTTTTTTTTTAGATAATGGGGGTTAAATGACTTGCCCAGTTATTAAGTGTCTGAGGTCAAATTTGAATGTAAATCCTCTTGATTTCAGGATCAGTGTTCTATCCTCTATGTCACCTAGCTGTCAATGAACTGTCTCTTCTATTTTTCAAGTTAATAATTCTTAGTTCTTTCAACTATATAAAAGAGTTCTAGGTTCTTCACCATTGTGGTCATGACACAAGTTTTTAATTTTTTTGTTTTAACTCTTGTTTTAAACTCTTGTGTCCATATCACTTTATATGTTCCAAGAAAGCCAAGGTTATGGATCATAGGTTTCTCATCTATCCAGGTTAATTGCATGCTATGTAGCAGTATATACACATCCCTAATCCTTTTCCACAAAAGCATGTCAAGGCAGAGACAAGGGAAAGAAGTATAATTTAAAACCTATTACAAATGCTTGAAAAATAATTTAAAATGTATTCTTGCCTGGTTGTAGTAAGGGCAACCACGCCAAACTTCAGTTGAAAGGTGCTAAGCATGACTTTTGTGGAATAATTTTTTTTGAGGCACTGGGGGGTAAGTGCCTTACCCAGAGTCATACAGCTAGTGTCTGAGACCAGATTTGAACTCAGATTTTCTAGACTCTGAAGCTAGTGCTCTATCTATTATACCACCCAGCTGCCTTAGTGGACGTTTTCAGAAAAGAAGTAATCAGAGTAAAAGCATCCCAACTTGGAAAATGGCACCATCCAGCTTTCTAGTGACAATTTACCCACAGTTTTCTAAATGATAAAATATTGTTGATGGCATCATTACTGCTTAAACTCCTTGAGTCTGACTTCTTAATAACACCATTAAGCAGTGCCATGGACTCCTAGGTCAGATATAGAACTGGAAAGGGACCTTCAAGGCCCAAATTTCTCATTTTACAAGTGAGAAAACCAAGACTCGGTGACTCCTCCAAGATCACACAGCTAGTAAGTTTCTAAGTCCAGAATTCTATTCATTTTGTCTTGTCATTTATAGAATTTATTACTGTGTATAACCAACCTCTGTCTGCTTAGACTGGTTCAGAGAGTTACATTACCTCTCAGAAGTGAAAGGAAGTGCAGGGATCATTTTTGAGTAGGAATCCCTTCTGTAAAACAACTGGCAAGTGGTCATTTCACACCTTCACTTGAAAATTTCCAGTGATAGGAAAACTACTACCTTCTATATCAGCCCATTCCAGTTTGGGATAAGTTTTGGCACCCGAAATACTGAGCACAAATCTGCAAGTTCTCCCTACTGTTTTTAGCCCCAAGCAAAATAAAATAAATCCTTTTCTCACCTGACAATCTTTAATATATTTGAAGACAGTCACTCTCTTTTCCAAGTCTTCTTTTCTCTAGGCTTCTATAGTTTTTCCTTTCACTTCTAGTTCTTTCATAAAGATGGAATATCTTTCACCTCCTTCAGTAGTTTCTACTCCTAGTTAATGTGCTGCTGAACTGAGTTGTTGAACCTAATCGTGCCCATTGGGTTCACTACAAATGCCTTAATATTTGTCAAAATCCTTCCTACAATGTGGTCCCCAAATTTAGCATTTCAAATGTGGCTTGAATAGTTCAGAATTTAGCAAAACTGTTAACCTCCCTAGTTCTGTACATTTCGGCCTCTTTGAATACAGCTTAACAGAATCTAGAGAATATTATACACAGTAACAACAGGACTATATGATGATCATTTGAGATGGACTTGGCTCTTTTCAACAATGTAGGGATTTAAGGCAATTCTAATAGACTTATGTTGAAAAATGCCATCCATATCCAGAGAGAGAGAATTATGGAACTGAATGATGATCAAAGCATTGTATTTTTACCTTTTTAATTTTTATTTTTGGCTATTGTTTGGTTTTTTTCCTTTCTTATTTTTTTTCCCTTTTGATCTGATTTTTCTTTTTTTGTGCAGCATGATGAATATGGAAATATATTTAGAAGTGCACATGTTTAACCTATATTAAATTGATTGCTATCTTGGGGAGGGAGGAGGAAGGAGAAGAGGGGGAAAAATTTGGAACACAAGGTTTTGCAAAGTTGAAAACTATCTTTGAATTGAGATTAGATTTAGATTAGAATTTAGAATTTAGAAAAATAAAATACTATTAAAATAAAAAAAAATACAGCTTAAGAATACATTGGGCAGAAGAAAGACTCATCTTGACTTCAAATGTGACCTCAGACTTACCCTAGCTGTGTGACTTTGAGCAAGTCTCTTAACTGTGTTTGTCTCTAATTCCTCATTTATAAAATGAGCTGGAGAAGAAATGACAGATCACACTAGTATTTTTGCTCTAAAAAACCCCCCACCCTGAATGGGACCACAAAGAATCAGACACAGCTGAAGTGACTCAACATTGCCCTTCTGGATGCCAGAGCATCCAGAACAAAGTGTAGCTTCATACTTTAGTTTCATATTGAGCTTGGAGGCAACTAAAACTCCCAGATCTTTCCCCACCTTATTCTGTTTGGGCAGGTTCTCCTACTTTGTTCTCGTCCAGTTTCATTTTTGAACTCAAGTGTTTGCTTTTGCATTTGGCCTATAAAATGTCATCTCATTGAATTTAGTTCATTGTTGAAAGCTTTTTGGCTCTAATATGGTAGCTATTCCTCTCAAATTTTTATATGAAGAATCTGATAAACATTCAATCTCTGCTGTCATCTTTGATTAAAGTGCTGAACAGCACAGGGCCAAGGGCAGATTTTAGTAGCATAGCACTCCCATGATTAATCTGGGTTTATTCACTCAACGAGATCAAAATACACTTAACTGTCCTATAATTTGACCCACATCTCCCCATTTTTTCCACAAGGTTATCAAAAAGACAAACAAACAAATACTATCAAACCTTTACCAGGGATTTGACTGAAGTTGATCCTGGTTCTAATGTCTAGCTAGGGTGCCCCCTGGGTCTTTGCTTCTTTGTCTCTTGATTTTGTTCTTGTCTCCTCTTAGGTGGAGAATTGGATACAGAAAGGCCTAGGGCTAGGCTATTACCTTGTGAGCTTTGTAAGGTTAGTAGAGGGACCAGGGGTCTAGCATTTAGAGTCCAGTCAGAATTTGCCAGTAGGCAAGCAGGTGAATATCCAAAAAGTTCTGAGCCAAACTGGCAGGGAATTGTTTTGCCAAAGAAAGGTGATGTTGTCCATCATCTATATTCTTCTTCTTCTTCTTCTTCTTCTTGTTCTTGTTCTTCTTGTTCTTCTTCTTCTTCTTCCTTCTTTTCTTCTTCTTCTTCTCTTCTTCTTCTTCTCTTCTTCTTCTTCTTCTTCTTCTCTTCTTCCTTCTTCTTCTTTCTTCTTCTTCTTCTTCTTCTCTTCTTCTTCTTCTTCTTCTTCTCTTCTCTTCTTCTTCTTCTTCTTCTTCTTCTTCTTCTTCTTCTTCTTCTTCTTCTTCTTCCTTCTTCTTCTTCTCTTCTTCTTCTTCTTCTTCTTTCTTCTTCTTCTTCTTCTTCTTCTTCTTCCTTCTTCTTCTCTTCTTCTTCTTCTTCTTCCTTCTTCTTCTTCTTCTTCTTCTTCCTTCTTCTTCTTCTTCTTTCTTCTTCCTTCTTCTTCTTCTTCTCTTCTTCTTCTTCTTTCTTCTTCTTCTTCTTTTCTTCTTCTTCTTCCTTCTTCTTCTTCTTCTTCTTCTTCTTCTTCCTTCTTCTTCTTCTTCCTTCTTCTTCTTCTTCTTCTTCTTCTTTTCTTCTTCTTCCTTCTTCTTCTTCTTCTTCTCTTCCTTCTTCTTTCTTCTTCTTCTTTCTTCTTCTTCCTTCTTCTTCTTCTTCTTCCTTCTTCTTCCTTCTTCTTCCTTCTTCTTCTTCTTCTTCTTCCTTCTTCTTCCTTCTTCTTCTTCTTCCTTCTTCTTCCTTCTTCTTCTTCTTCTTCGCAGTCTATCAGTTTATTTTATTTATGGGGCAGCTAATTAGGTGGAACTGAGTTCAAATTGATCTCAGACACTTAATACTTCTTGCCTCTTTGACCTGGTCAAGTCAATTAACCCCAATTGCCTCAGAAAAAAAAAAAAAAAAAAAGCTTTTTATTTTCAAAGTACATGCAAAGATAGTTTTCAACATTCACCCTTGCAAAACCTTGAGTTCCAAATTTTTCTCCCTCCCTTCCCCAAACCTTAGGCCATTCTGTATTCAATTCTCCACCTAAGAGCAGGATTTATTATACTTCAGCTGAAATATAAAAAAGCAGGGGTAGCAATTTTGCTCCCAAAGAAAAAACACAAATAGACTTAATTAAAAGAGATAAGAAAGTTAACCATAAATTGCTTCTTGTTAAAAGATACCACAGACATATCAATACTAAACATATATGGACTAAGTGTTACAGCATCCAAAAATTTTTTTAAATAATAGCTTTTTATTTTTAAAGTACATGCAAAGATAGTTTTCAACATTTACCCTTGAAAACCCTTGTGTTCCAAATTTTTCTTTCCTTCCTTCTCTGCCCCGCCCCGCCACAGCAACTGATTCAATACAGATTAAACATGTGCAATTCTTCTAAATATTTCCACATTTATCATACCATCAGCTATATTCTATTTGCAAGTGAATTCTTTAGATGAAAGCTTTGACACAGTCTGCCCTCTCTAGGGATTGATATGATATAGGGGAAAGTATGCCACTGGTTTGAAGTAGAGTTTCTTAAACTTTTTCCACTCATGACCCCTTTTTATCCAAGAAATTTTTATGTGATCCTGAATATATATAGGTTTTTAAATAGGTATACAAATCAAACATTTACTGATAATAAATCATAGTTTCATGACTTCCACATTCAGCTGTGGGACCTCATCTGGGGTCATGAATCACAGTTTAAGAATCTGGGCTCTAAAGGAATGTTTTACTTCTTGCTCTGTTTTTTTCAGTAAAGATCACTTTGTAAAAGCTGATTGATATTCATTAGTTAAATGATAACTAGGGTGCTAATCAGTGGATCAATCAGTGCTATAGGAGAGATACTAACTTTAACTAATGATATTGGGGAGAATATGCTGGAATGGGGACTTAAGCTGATCAGATTAGAAATATTCCTTCAGTGATATTTAGAGTGGATCATGATACTATGGGGAAACATGGGGGTCAACAAATTACCCAAGTCTATGGCTTTTATGATGAATGCCTGAGGAAGTATAGAAACGCCAGTGTTTAGAAATACTTTACTGATCTGTTTGATTCTCTCTCTCTCTCATGGCTTTAGTAGATGGGCAGATACTTTGCCTCCATGGTGGCCTTTCTCCATCCATTGATACTCTGGATCATATCCGAGCCCTGGAGTATCTGTAAGAAGTTCTACATGAGGTAACCTGTTATGGTCCGATCCTGATCTTAGTGATGGATGGGGCATTTCTCTCTGAGGGGCTGGTTGCCCCTCAGAAAAGTCAAATAGGACTTTTCTGAAATATTTAACAGTGCCAGTAACCTCACATTGGTTTCCTTTGTTCACTAGTTTGTGATAGAGGGAAACAACTGGTGTGTGGTTACCAGGCTCTATCATGGCAATAGAGGACACTTGAAAATATTCCATCCTGTAGTCTGATCCTGAATCACATTGTGGAGAGCCCCATGTAACATCGTACACCCCGGACTACTTCCCACAAATAGCTTTGGGGAAAACCTATGAAAACTACTTGGAAGTATATCTGGCATCTTTTTTTTACAAAGTGATGAGAATAGATATGTTTGTTTAACAAATTGGGATCTGTTTCTGTACCAGTGGCTATCCTGGACCAAACTGTTGTAGTGCACTCAACACTGAGCAAGCTCTATGGGGCTGAAACCCCCACTTCAAACCAAATTTTAATTAGTCTTGTTTTCTTCTGGATTGTTCAAACAAAAAAGGCAACTGATATCCCCATCTTTTTTGCACTTATTAATATATAAAGTTTAGTTTTAGTGTTTAACTGGCATGGATTATAGAATTTGGAGTTTATTTTTAAAGAAATTGCCCTAAATAACTTTAACATAACTGATCATTCTTTATTTTATTAAAATGTATGATTAACTTAACTGGAGAAAGATGAAACTCCTTGGGAGTATTGTCAAAATATTTAGAGAAATTTCCCTTCATTTAAGCTAAATGACTGTTATATGTTGATTTCCCTGTTTTTCTATATATTTGTCACAAAAGTGCTTGCATCTTCTTGAGTGTATTGGAACAATAAATTTTGAATTATAAACCAAATATATATATATATTTCTTTAACTGTTTAGGAATATCACTTAGAGCCCTGGGACAGAAGGGAAAGCCACTAGCTTTGCTCTGGGGAATCCAATTCATTATTGTGAATGGCAGTTGACAAAAGAATCCTCAGAGTTTAGGTAATATATTATACAATAATTGTAATAATAATTATTATACAATATATAATTATATATAAAATTGCATGTATAGTAGTATATATGCTATATGGGTAAAAGTATATATATATATGTGTGCATATATGGGAATTTATATTTGTATTATGCAAATATGTATTATATATGTACATGTTTTTATCTGGAAGTGCTCAGCTCAGAGAGAAAGAGAAGGAAGAGCGAGAGAGAGATACAATTTTATTGCTGACCATGTCCAGAGATTTTTAGTTATTTTCTTGAATGAAGTGTTTCTTTATATATAAAAATTACAGAAATCCAGATATACTGAATCCATGACATTTCTTGGTTCTATTTTTCTATTCTTCATCATTACTTATTCTTCCTTTCTTCCTAATTCCCTCCTCTCTCTCTGCCCAATTCCTCCTTTCCTTCCTTCCTTCCTTCCTTCCTTCCTTCCTTCCTTCCTTCCTTCCTTCCTTCCTTCCTTCCTTCCTTTCTTCCTTCCTTCCTTCCTTCCTTCCTTCCTTCCTTCCTTCCTTCCTTCCTTCCTTCCTCCTTCCCTCCCTCTCTCCCTCCTCCCTTTCTTCTTTTCTTCCTTCCTTCTTCCCTCTCTTCCTCCCTTTTTCTTCCCTCCTTGCCCAGGGTTACCCAGCTAGTAAGTATCTGAGATCAAATTTGAATTCAGGTCTTCCTGAAATCCAGGGCCAGTCCTCTATCCATTGTGTCACTAAGCTGTCCCCCCAGCTATTCTTTATTCTCGATTTCGTCCTTCTATCCCCCAGTACTTTGTCCATCCATTATGAATATTGTGGCTATCTGCTTCTCTTTTCTCAATTTTTATCCCTTATTAAACCAGTTCAACTCTGCACCATCCTCTGTTCTTAAATCCTTTGTTCCATTGTCCAGCTACCATGCTGACTTTGCCAAGCCCCAATTTTGGATGGCTGCCACCCTATATTTCCTCTTCTCTTACTTAATGTGCTGCTGAACTGAGCTGGAGGAAATCACCTAACTGTGCTGACTTTGTTCACTACAAGTTTCATTACCGAATCTCAATTGGCCCTCATTCAAACAAGATTAAAGAGAACTCACTATCATTCCCTCAACCATATTACCGTAGAAGATATCTCTTTCATTCCAATTATCCAGGTTCATATTTTCGGTTTCTTTCTCAATTCCTTATTTTCACTCATATCACCCTTATCCCAAAGTTGGGAACAATTTCCTTAAATGGTAAGTGTGCATTAAGATATTTCATCTCAACAGGAAAAGATAATGGCAAATGTTGGAGGGGATGTGGGAAAACTGGGATACTGATGCATTGTTGATGGAATTGTGAATACATCCAACCATTCTGGAGAGCAATTTGTAACTATGCTCAAAAAGTTATCAAATTGTGCATACCCTTTGACCCTGCAATGTTTCTACTGGGCCATATATCCCAAAGAGATGTTAAAGAAGGAAAGGGACCCACATGTGCAAAAGTGTTTGTGGCAGCCATTTTTGTAATGGCTAGAAACTGGAAAATGAATGGATGCCCATCAACTGGAGAATGGCTGAATAAATTATGGCATATGAATGTTATGGAATATTATTGTTCTATAAGAAATGATCAGCAGGATGAATACAGAGAGGCCTGGAGAGACTTACATGAACTGATGCTAAGTGAAATGAGCAGAACCAGGAGATCATTATATAAAGTAGCAACAAGATTATATGATGGTCAATGCTGATGGATGAAGCTCTTTCCAACAGTGAGATGATTCAGTCCAGTTCCAATTGTTTAGTGAAGAACAGAGCCATCTACATGCAGAGAGGACTGTGGGAACTGAGTTTGGTTCACAACATAGCATTTTCACTCTTTTTTTGTTGTTGTTGTTTGCTTGCATCTTATTTTGCTTCTCATTTTTTTTCTGGTTTGATTTGATTTTTCTTGTATAGCAAGATAATTGTATAAATATGTATGTATATATTGGATTTAACATATTTTAACATGTTTAACATATATTGGATTACTTGCCATCTAGGGGATGGGGTGGTGTAAGAGGGGGGAAAATTGTAATACAAAGTTTTGCAAGGGCTAAAATTGCATGTGCTTTGAAAATTAAAAAAAAACCCTTTAATAAAGAAAAAACATTTAAAAAAGATATATCATCTCTTTTCAGCTAGAATGGTAAAATTTGGCCAGTGATAGATTTATTTTCTACTAATCTTAGAATTCTGTATTCATTGTCTTTGGATTAGAGAGAAAGATGTCAATTCATGTTGTTTCCCTCTCCTTCTTTCCAATTTCCAAGTTGGTCCCTCTATATTTCCCCACAACAAAACACCTTCCATATCGTTTTTCCTAAAGTTCAGATTTGACCATGAAATTCCTTTCTCAGGATATTTAGTAAATTACCTCTATGATAAAATGTAAATTCCTTTTCAGTTTAAATTCCTCAAAATCGAATCCTCTTCTACCTTTTCAGTCTTCTTAAGACATTTCTCCCTTTCATGAATTCTGCTGTATAATCATAATGCTCTCCCCTTGCCATTGACACTCCATCCCCTGTTTCTCTACTTTTGTATTAGTTATCATCCATTTCTGGAAGATGCCCTTTCCTCATCTCCACCT
The DNA here is from genome assembly GCF_016432865.1 of Antechinus flavipes. NCBI lineage: Eukaryota > Metazoa > Chordata > Mammalia > Dasyuromorphia > Dasyuridae > Antechinus > Antechinus flavipes. Next base: position 501,789,226 of record NC_067398.1, read on the forward strand.
CCTGGAGTCCCTGGAAGTGCTCAGCTCAAGCCCTATCTTATGCTTGAAACCTTTCCTATTTTGCACAGCTGCCTGAGTTGTCTCTCACTGAACTATTTTGGGTTCATTTTGTATATAATCTGTATGTATTTATGTATCACCCTATCCCTGAGATAGCTGCCTATGGAACTTCTTGATGAGTTCAGATTCAAAGGACCAGAAGGTTTGTGACCATGTCTGAAAAGACAGTTTCCCTCCTCTCACCCTAAAGAAAGAGATGAAATTTCAGGAAGTGAGCAAGCATGATGCTGGGAAAAAATGAGGTCCTTCCCTTTGTGGCTGAGAGAGAATGAGAGTAATGCAGAACAGGTGGTTCTGCTGCTCTGATTAAATGCCAGAGTGATATAAACAGCAGTTGTGTTCTTGGCAAAGGGATGGTCTCAGCCATTCTGAATCTGCTAAGTGTGTCTTCTGTACCTTCCAGTTCTAATCCCTTGCTCATCTTTGCATTCCCATCAGAAAAGCAGTAAAGACAGAAGATGCTCCCTGTGTGACTTTTTATGGGAGAACTAATCTCTATCCTCTCTTGTTCTCTCCATAGAGAGAACCTCATATTGTCCCATTGACATACTTGCTCACTACTCATTTCTCAAGAGATTTCAGCTCCCCCTCTTCTATAGAATATGAGGAAAAAGAATTGACTTTTTACACCTGATTGTATATAGCCCCATATGGTCCTTGAATTGGAATATACTCAGGATTTCTGTACTGTCCTGCCCACACCCATCTCAATTGTACTCTCACACCATGGCTAAAGGGGGGTACCACACTTAGATACATACATGTTGCTTCCCTTGTTAGAATATAACCTCCTTGAGGGTAGGAACTTTTTTTTTCTTTTGTCTTTATATCCCTAGTATTTAATACAATGTTTGGCACATAGTGTAGCAGGTGCTTAATAAAGCACGTTGATGGATTGTTTAGTAATCTTGTCAAAAAAAGAAATTAGATTAGTTAGATATGACCCATGAAAACATTCTGGATTTCAGTAATCATGACTTCAATCAACAAGCATTTATCAATTTCCCACTTGTGTAATGTGATGGCAATGCAAATATAAAAGTGAGACAGACCCTGCTTTCTAAGACCTTATGTTCTATATTCCTTTCCAGATGCCCAAACTATCCTTTTAACATTATATCTTAGAATTTTGTCAGGAATCTAAATCAAGTTCATTTACCTCTATCTTGTCTGACTCTTCAAGACCCCATGAACCATGAAGTTTTCTTGGCAAAGACATGAGTGGTTTGCCATTTCATTCTCCAGTGGATGAATTCAGAGGTTAAGTGACTTGCTCAGGATTACACAGCTAGTAAGCATGTGAAGTCACATTTGAACTTCCTGACTCCAGGTTTAGTGCTCTATCCACTGAAACATCCAGCTACTTCTTGTTTGGGCTTGTTTAGTCAATGAGTCATATCTGATTCTGTGATCTCATTTGGGGTTTTCCTGGAAAAGATTCTGGAGCAGTTTGCCATTTCCTTCTCCATCTCATTTTACAGATGAGAAAACTGAGGCAAACAAGGTTAACTGATTTATCTAGGATTATACAGCTAGTGAGAGTTTGAGGTTAAATCTGACCTCAGGTCCTCTTAAGTAAGATGTACAGAGATAGTTTCTTATCCCTTCTTTGATCTTTTCTCTACTTCCAATATAGCTTAAAAAAAAAAGAATTCTCTTTTTATTGTCCCTAACATTCATCACCATCCTCACCATATTTTGAACTTTAATATTTGTGACATTCTTTTAAAAATTCAATTACATTTTCTTTTCAGTTTCAAATTCTCTCCCTCCCTACTCCCCAGTTCTGACCCACTGAAAGAGCAAGAAAAACAAAACATTGCAAATAGCTAAAAAAAATTCCCACATTAGCTAAGTCCAAAAAAAGTTATCTAAATCTGTGGTCTCAGTAAATCATTTCTTTCTCTCGAAGTAGATAGAATATTTTTATCATGAGTCCTCTGGAATGCTGGTTGATTCCACTGTGTTGATCAGAGTTTCTAAGCCTTTCAAAGTTAGTTATTTGGCACTTAAAAAAAAATAAGACCAGGCCACTGTATTTATATTCTATTACTTGCCTTTGACCATGTCCAAACCACTTCCTATAGATGTATTTTAAAACACAGAACGTTTATTTTGTTATTTTCTGAATTTTACACCAAAAAAAGTTTTTCCCTAAATAAAGAATAGAGACATATATAAACTGCAAATCTCTATTCTCTACTTTTTCCCCAATATATGATAAATTTATCATATAACTTTCAAAGTTATGCTGTTTATTTGTATTTTCTTTTGACCCTATGTCTGTTCTCTTCTGTGTTTTTTTTTTTTTTTTAAATATGGTATAATGACCTTTTTTTTGGGGGGGGGAGGTAATCATACTTTCTAAGCCTTTTCTTCAATTAAATACTTTCCCCTATTCCTAACTGTGGAAGATATCTCCTTTCCTGTGTTTTATGTTTAATATATAATGTTTTGTATCTAGATCATGTATACATTTTGAGCTTGTTATAGTGTGTAAAATATTAGTCTGAATCTAATTAGACTGATTTGAGTTTTCTCAGTATTTTTGGTAGAATAGTGAGTCTAATCCCAGTAACAATTGTTTTGTGTACTGATCTGGCTCATTGATTGACTTTTCTAGTTTTTAATCAGTACCAAACAGTAGTGATGAATACTGCCATCAAGAATAGTTTGAAATCTGGTATTGTGTCTCTTTCTTCACTCCCATTATTTCCCATGAAGTTTTTCATCTTTTTTTTCCCCCTCAAGATGGATTTTTAAATTAATTTCAAGATCTAGAAAATAATCCTTTAATAGCTTGAGTCAGATTCACTGAATATACAAATTAATTTAAGTAGTATCGTTATTTTAATTATATTGATATGTCCCAATCACAAGTCATTAAAGGCTTTCCAATTGTTTCAGTATCTTTATTGTTATGAGGAGTGTGCTATGTTGTTCAATTGTCCGCATTGTTTCTAAGATACAATCCATTAGTCTCTTAATATGCTATCTCTTTTTTAGTTTTGCCTTCAATCTTTTCTAACATCAAAATCTTTTCCAATAAGTTCCATCTTCTCATTATGTGGCCAAAGTATTTAAGCTTCAGCTTCAGTATTTGGCCTTACAATGAACAACCTGAATTAATTTCTTTAAATTTCAACTGATTTGATTTCTTTGTTGCCCAAGAGACTCTCAAAAATCTTCTCTGAAGAATTCTATAGTTATATTCATATAGTTCCTGTATATCTCTTGCTGGGAGACTAAATATTTTATACATTCTATAGTTATTTTGAAAGAATTATCATTTCACATTAGTTTCTTTAGATAACTTCTTGTGTTCTTCACTGGAAAAGTATGTTTATGTCTGTGGTATTTCATTTTTGAGCTCATCTCATCTTTTTTTGTATTATTCCCTTCAATTTTAGATTTATAGATCTACCATATTCTTTCTTAGAACTCTTTAAAATCAACTCTTCTGAAATGTAGGATGCCAATGCTAGGCTGACCTTCTTTAACCTGAGTTCTAAGATAGTGTTGGCACTTGATCTGAAAATTATCATAACTTATGCTTTAGCAACCTTTTTAATGGTTAGCACCAAGTCAAGTAATCATTCCTCTTACTACTCCTTATAAAAAAATTCCCATATTTTAATCAGATATAAATATCAAGGAGAATTTTGGAAAGAAAAATTGTGAAAATTTGAATGGTATTATAATAATTTTTTATTCTTCTCTGAATTAATATTCTGTACTGCTAACAAGCTATATATTTTTGCCCAATTATTACATTATTGAATGTTTCTTTAGTATGTAATTCTTATTAGATCTACACAGAACTTCACAAATAAGTATTAGCATACTGTTTTAGAAATAATAATATACGTATGTATGTCGAGGGATAGAACTGAGATTGGTCAGGGAATTCAAGTAGCTTTTAAGGTTGCTTATTTTTTAAGTAATCATTCCAAAATTCTGTAGAACTCACAAAACTCTGAATCATCTGTTGGACTTCTGGAAATAAAGATCTAGGACAAAGAATAGAAAATTGACTTTGGGTTGCTGGGAATCTAAACCCAGATCATTCCAGCAGAAGTCATGGCTTTTAAAGGACAGATGTTGTTGTTGTCAGTAGCTTTTCATTCACGCCTGATTTTTTGTGACTCAATTGGGGTTTTCTTGGAAGAAATATTAAAGTAGTTTGCCATTTATTTCTCCAGCTCATTTTACAGATGATGAAACTGAGGTAAGCACAGTTGAATGACTTGAGTAGGGTCACACAGCTGGTAAGTATCTGAGGCCAGATTTGAATTCAAGAAGATGAGATTTCCTTACTATAAGCTTGGCATCCTAACCACTGTGCCACTTAGCCACTCTCTGGACCCATATATTGGACCCTAATAATAGAGTGAAATCTCTTTCATTGTTGCCAAAGCATTTTTTCCCCCCTTATACACAGACCTATGACACTTCTCTAATCTACTAGCTCTTGTGGTTCCTTATTGTCTCTGGAATCAAATATAAACTAATCTGCTTAGCTTTTCAAGCCCTTCTCCACTTTGGCTCAAATTATCTTTCCAGATTTACTGGACATATCATATGCTTCTGCATTCTGTAATTTAACCAAATTAGGCTTTCCTATTGTCATACTGGACACTCCCATCTCTAGCTGACATTCCATCTCTACTTTTTGCACCTTGATATTGATTTTTTCCCATGCCTGAAAGACCCTCCCTATGTCACCTGACAGAATTTCTTTTTAGGACTCAGCTTGAGGATCACTATAACGCCCTCTTGATCCTCCAAGTGCATTCTCTTACAAAATATCTTGTATTTAACTTAGAATTTTTTTCAACATAATTATACATATCTATCCATCTAGCTATCCATTTAGCTATCTAAATATCTATTATCATTTCTTTCTCTGTTCCTCCTCCCAGACTGTAAACTCATTGCAAGTGGAGATTAGTCATTTATTGAATCTGTACCTCTAGCAACTAGGATAGTGCCTGCTACATAGTAGAAACATATAAAATATTTCTTGATAGATTTTGTGTTTTATGGCTTTTGCTGTTATTGTGAGGATAAAATGAGCTAATTTAAGGAAATCACTTTGCAAACTTTAATGTGTAGAATGCCAACTATTAATAAAATCATTTTGAAAAAAAATAAGGAAAAAGGGAAAGATCTCATATATACAAAAATATTTGTAGTAACAATTGATTTTTTTGGGTTGATAAAAGGAAAAGAAAATGGTTGTCTATTGACTGAGGAATAGATGAACAAATCATGGTATATAAATGTAATAGAATATTGTTGAGCTATCAAGAAAAATGTTTATGAAGAATTCAGAGAAACTTGGGAAAGATTTTATGAACTGATATAGAACAAAGAAAGTAGAATCAGGAGAACAGTTTACATCATGATCACAATAATACAAAGGAAACTAACACTGAAAGATATCAGAACTAAGTGAAATGATCAATACATACAAAGTATGCCTCTGCTTACTTGGCCAAGTGATAGGGGACTCTAGTTGTGGAATAAAGTTTTTAGACATAACCTATGTATTGATTAATTTTGTTTGAGTGTACTTCTTTATTATAAGGGAAGGTTCTATATCATATGTGAAGAGGAGTCATTGAGAAGGAAAAAAAAGAGAATATCCACAAGACACTTTTTTTTAAAAAAAGGGGAAAGGAATGGAGATCCAGGCATTTCATAAAAAATACTGAAAGCAAAATTCTGAGTAAATAGTGAAGAAACTTTTTGAGGTAAAAATAGAGACATCGCTTCTATTTCTGAAAAAAATGTTATCATTTCTGCTAAAAAGAGAGGAAATATCTTAATTCATGTTTACCATCTAATAGATTGATTCTTATCTTTGAAGTTGGAAAATTATAGTAATACTTTGCAATTATATAGTACTTTATGATTTGAAAAGTTTTTTGCATATATTATTTAATTCATTTATTATTAATATATTTAATTCATTTATTATTTAATACATTATTTATTTCTTACAATAATCTTGTATGGTAGATAGGACAAGTATTATTACCCCCATTTTATAGAGGAGGAAATTGTGATTCTAGAAAACTAATGACATGCCCATAAGTTCAAAGCTAGTAAAGCTTTGATTCTTGGTTTCTTGATTCTGGATTCAACATTTTACCCATACCTTAATATTTCCATTTACCACAAGGGTGTCTAAATATGAACAGACAAAGCTTCTTTTGACAGTCTGATAGGGTGGGAATAGTAAGTGGGATGGAAATAAGAACTTAAGAATAACATCAAAAAGTTAAAACAAATAATGAAAAGATGCCAGATCCAAATTGCTGGGAATCCCTTGATTTAAAGAAAGTTAAAGAATTTAGTCTGGGATTTGACTTGCAGAGTTTTCATTTCAGAATTCGGTGGCCATTTCACAACATCATTAAGCTCCCTTTACTAGAGGCACCATGGCAAACTATAGTTCTGTTGTGCATCCATGACTTTTCTCATGTCCATTATAAATTGATGCAAGGCAATTGAGCCATTTAAAAAATGGATTGGTTTGGGATGGGTTGTTAATCAACAAGATCATCTTCTCTTTGATATCTGCTAATGAAGTTTCAAATGAATTCATTTTAGAATCTCATAGTAGGGAAAGACCAAGCCAGACTCTTGCCCTTCTCCTACCCTAACCCCTCTGTTTTCAGAACAAAATAGAAAAATCTCTTTTGAGAGTTTGCTGAAAAAAAAAACCAAACCCTAAGCTATGTCACTTTTGTGAGTTAACATCTAATTGCCAACTTTTATATCCGTTATGATTGATTTAAATTTTTTTTCCAAAGGCTTTTGATTAAAGTATATCAGAATTTAATTTTTTTCAGTGAACAAAAATCTATTTTCCACCCACCCACCTCTTCTCTTTTTGAAACCTATAAGAACAAAATACTACTTTTTAAAACCCATTATGGAGTTTAGTAGAAATAGCATAGGATCTGGACATTGGGGAGCTAGGAGAAGTAGATTTGGAATCAAAGGACTCAGTTGTTCTATTCCAGAGAATAATCTAGGCAAGTGACTTCATCTTGGTTTCCTCATCTGTAAAATGCTGGATTGGATTACATGATCTGTGTTTTTGAAATTTTTTATTTTTTAAATTTATGGAATAAAACATTTTCATAGTATACAATAAAAAGATGATTGTGTATGAAACTCAAAAATCTGTTTTATACAACTATTCCTTTAAAATATATATTATCATGTAAATTTCTTTTTTTTTTCCTCCTTTCCCCTCCTTTTCTCCTCCACTCTCAGAGATCAATCACTACCATTAGACAAAAATAAATAAATAAATAAAGGTTTATATGTGTGTTTATGTGTATGTATGCATGTAAAATTGTTTTATACATACTTTTTATTCATCAATTCTTTTTCTGGTTTCAGAGAGCATCTTTCTTCATATGTCCTTTTTAGTTAATTTGGGTATTTTTAATAGTCAAAATAATTTATTTACTCAAAGTTGTTCTTCAAATAATATTGCTATTACTGTATACAATGTTCTTTTGGTTCTGTTCATTTCATTCTTCATGATTTCATGCAAGTCTTTTCATGTTTTTCTAAAATTATTTAACTTATTATTCTTATAGCACAGTAGTATTACATTACAATCATACACTACAACTTGTTTAATCATTCCCTAATTGATGGGCATCCCTGCAATTTTCAGTTCTTTGCCAACACAAAAAGAGCATGTTAAAACATAGTTCTTTTCCTTTTTCCCCTAATTATCTTTGGAATTAGACTAAGTAGGGGTATTATGTAATATTTTAAGTTTTCTTTTAGTTCTGAATCCTAAATTTACAAAATGGACATGACAATGATTTATATCTAAAAGAATCTAGTGATAATGAAGAAGGTAATGCACTATGATAAGCTATAGCTTAGTGAATACAGCGGAGACTCTGAAGTCTGGAGACCTTTATGACTATTCTGGCTGGATCTATCTTGGGCAACTCACTTAACTCCTCTGAGCATGACTTTCCTTATTTGTAAAATAATGGGGCTGGATTATAGTTTTTTAAAGGTTCCTCAGAGGTTTAGATTCTATGGTGATCTTAGAAAAAAATCAACTCAGGAGAGGAGATAAAATTTTCTAAAACTACAGAGATTATCTCTATAAGCATAATTTGTTGTCTTAAAATTCCCTTTTGTCAATGCAGATTCCAATGGTTTTTTTTTCCCAAGAAAAATAAATTAGATGATAGTTCTAAAATACTTAGCTATATATTGATTAGGAAACATATAAAACTCATTTACAAATAGGACCATCTGTTTAAAAATTTGCAGATGGAATTTGCCAAAACACTGAAAAACTTGGTCCTAGATGTTTAAAAAATGGAGTAAATAAAAAACATTGACATTCCTTATGTGTTTAAAAAAAAACCAGTCTAAATTAGTTAATAAAATAAAAACGTTTGGGTTGGATATATTAATATAAAATTAATTTCATTTTAAAGTCTATTTTATTTAAAAGTTTATTTATAAAAAAAGTTTATTTATGTCTAATTTATTTACTGTTTACTTAGTTGTTTTTTAGTTCTGCTGGAATTCAGGGTATTTCTATAGCAGATATGGTAAAATCAACAGAATACTGAAGTCAGAGAGCCTGATTTGAATACCACTGTGTGATCTAGATTAAGTTGATTCTGTTCTGAAGACCTCAGAAGGTCTCATCTGTAAAACGAGGATATCTATAATACCTACCTAATGGAGTTCTTGAGAAGATCAAATAAGGGGCAATATATGTACAGGGGTAGTGGAATACACTTCCAGGATTATGTGTGGAACCCAGCCTGGTCCACTTCTGCTCATCCCTAAGGATGTCTACATGAGCAATTGTTTGGTAGTTGTGATGGCAACATAGGAATTGGCTTTTCAGTTAGCAAAACCTATCCCACTCAGGCAGCTGGGTAGAGGGCCAGGCTTGGAGTCAGGAAGACTCATCTTCTTGACTCCAAATCTGGCCTCAGACATTTCTAGCTGGGTGACTGTAGGCAAGTCATTTAACTCTGCCACATTTTCCTCATCTGTAAAATGAGCTGGAGAAGAAAATGGCAAACCACGCTGGTATCTTTGCCAAGAAAACCCCAATGGAATCACAATGAGTTGGACATGACCAATATATTTGAAAAATAACTTTCTACTTTAAAGGGAGAGATATTTTTTATCGTTATACTCTTTTCCCACTGTGTGCCAAGTATGAGGGGAATTCTGTGAAGCTCTTTAAGATTTCCAGTGACTCACAAAGATTTCTCTTCTCTGGGAGGTACACAACAGCTGCAGATGCACAGAACTGAGGTCACATCTGCTAATCTAGATGAACCCAAGAGGGGCACTTAAGTCTCTTTCTGACTCTGTTTTATGGTTCTTTCCCAGATCATAGAAGACTGAGGAGTGACCAGGAGAGGTGGCTATCTTGGGAATCTAGGAATTTCTGGCTTCCTCAGTGAGAGCAATCTGATAGGAGGAGGAAGTTTCTGCAGCTATACAGTTCTCAGAAGAGATGGGCACTGACAGGAATATGGACTCAATTCATATTCTGCCTTTCCAAGATGTATGAACCTTGAGGGAATTTTTTAGACAATGTAGAGCTGAAGTAAAGATTAAATGGCAGTTTAAATGGCAGTTCTGCAGTCCCACTAAAATTTTCACATGATGAGGTTTTAAATTTGAACCTTCTAGGACATTATAACGGGCATTGTGGTCTACTATATTGTGTTTTAATTATTCGCCAATGTGTACTTATGAGTCTTTTGTATTTTAAGCATTTCTTTTGGGTAGATACAAGAAATATCTGTCTTATACTTGACCGGCTTTGTATATTGAATATCTTTTGATGAGACCCCAGACGTGAGGCAAACTAAGACTGTTTTTAGTGAGTATCTTCCCCAAGACTTTGAGAATGGGGAGGCATAAAAAGCCAGAGACAATGAGAAGAGTCTGAACCCACTTTCGATTTCCTCAAGGTTTCCTCAAGATTTAACTCATTATTTGGGAGTCCAGGCTTTGGACCCTTTGGTGGTGTATCTGCCTCTGAGCTAAGTAGTTCTGATGTTTACCAGGTAAAGCCTACATACACGCCAGTTATTATCATCTTTTTAGTCCTCTTTGACTTTTGTAGCTCACACCAAATTCTATGGAGTCTATCTGCAATATTTGATTCAGCAAAATGAATGTCAGATGCCCACTGTGTTTTTGTTGTTCCTTGTCCTTTGTTCTTGAAGAAGACCAATGACATCAGAAGGATGATATCTTGACTTGCAAATGAATTTGATTTAAGTGAAGCAGAGCTGTGAAAAGTCATCAGCTTCACTCTCTCGAGTCCTTGGAGTCTAGGAGTAAAGCATAGGCCAGGTGACTGGCAATGGTCCTGAAGAGATAGCATGTCTTTTGTATAACTACTGACCTATATGACTGGAGAAATAACTTTACTTCTTAGAGTACTTGACAACTCACTTTTTAAAATTTTTGTTTTGTTTTTGGGAGGCAACCAGAGTTTTCATTAACATCCTTTTACTTTCTGTTTCCATTTTTCCATACTAACCTTCTCCTGAATGTTTATTCTATAATTTGTTTTTAAAGGGTCTTTCTTAGTCTTGGTTTTGGAAAACTATTTGATAAACTCTCAGGTTTTCTCTTTTCTCTCACTTTTTTTTTTTTTTTTTGGTATTAACTAGAAAATTCTCAACAAAAATGAATATTTCTATGTACAAAGACAGACAGAAAATCAGGATTATACATGAAACCATTTTATACAGTTTCTTCCTATTAATAGAACAGGGATTGAACCTATTATTTCAATTACATAAAAAACTTCATGAGGAAACTCCTTCGTAGTGATGCAGGCCAGTACTTCCTCTGCAACTGATAGTTTTACTGAGTTGTCCAGATCACTGAGAGGTTGACTGTCATACTCAGAACATTTTTTAGAGGCAGGTCTTGACTTCAAAGCTGGTTCTCCCACTTCCTTCACAATTTCTTTCTTTGACATGATTTTTTATCAACATTGCTCTGCTTGTCTGTATTCTTTTAAATTCCTCCTCAGTTTCCTCTAGATATCTATATTTTTAATGTTTCATTAACACTCTTTGCTTTTCTTTCTTTCTCCTGTCCTTTTTTTTTTTTTTGGTTGTTGGCATTTCTATCACCATACTCCATAATTTTCTCCCTGCCAAATACAAGCTCTCCCTTCTAATAAAATATAGTCAGGCAAAACAAATTGATATTGTTATAGCTCTGTCTAGAAATGTATGTCTCACTCTTTACCCAAAGTCTCTTGCCTCTTTACTGAGAGTTGGAAAAGTTACTTCATCAGATAATTCCAGAATTGTCATTGATCATCATATGGATCAAAGCAGTTTTCTTTTATGATGTCACTTTCAAAGTATATATTGTTTTCTTAATTCTGTACATTGCATTCTGCATCAGTTATCCAACCCTTCTCAAGTTTCTCTCAATCTACCTTATCATTTTTTAAGATGCAATAATACTCCATTATATTCATGTACAATAATTTGCTCAGCTATTTCCAAATTGATAGACATTCTTTCAGTTTCTAGTTCTTTGCTGTCTTGAAAAAACTCCTATAAATATTTTTGAAGATAGGAGCTTTTTTTCCTCATTTTTTTTGGATTGTTTCAGGGCATAGTCCCAATAGTGTGAATGCTTCATTATAGCATCTACACAGTGTAGTGATTTTGAGCATATTTCCAAATTGCTTTCTAGAATTCTAGGTTGAACAAATTCACAGCTCTACCACCTGATAGTTTTTATATTTTGAAAGAGGACTTTTGAAATTCTTGAAAAGTCTTTGGTATTAAAAAGATTCAATCTTTGATGGTGAAGTTCTAGGCAAAGATTTTTTTAAAGGTCATTGAGCTGCTTTTTAAAAATTGTCTTTGCGAAAGAAGAGTGGGTTGAGATAAACCTTTATCTTTCTATCTCTCCCTATGCCTATCTTTATTTTTTATCTTCACCATGTCCCCTAATACCTCCATCCCTAAATATCATCACGGACCATCACCCTTGCTCTGGCTACAGTATCCTCCGTTTCCAATCTTGAATCATGGGTAAATAAAATCATTTCTATACTATCCTCTTCTACTGAGTTTCTGGTTCCCTTGTCTAACCCTAAATCTTTTCTTCTTTCCTCAAGAGTTACACACCACTCCCTTTTCAAACCTTGTTGAAGAGACTGATTCATAATTCACTTAAAAAATTGAAGCCATTTGTGGATAGCTCAATCCATCTCACAGAATTTTACTATCTCACTCTTCTTCTTCACTTCAGTATCTAATGATGAAGTGGCTCTCTTGCTTACTAAGGCCAACTTTCCTATATAAATCTTTGAGCTCATTTTCTTTTGTCTTTTCTAGAACATTATCCTCACTATCTATCATTTCTATAACTTTCCAATTTTTAGTCTTTTTGGATTTACTAGTTCCTTCCCTGTTGTTCAATTGTTTTTCAGTCCTATTTTTCATGACCCCATTTGGGGTTTTTTTGCAAAGAAACTGGAATGTTTGCCATTTCCTTCTTCTGCTCATTTCTATAGGAGCAAACTGAGGTAAACGAGGTTAAGTGTCTTCTCCAGAGTTACATAGCTTGTAAGTGTCTCAGGCCAGAAGATGAGCCCTCCTGACTTCAGGCCTGGTACTCTGTCCACTGTGCACCTAGCTGCCTTTTGTTCTTACAAATAAGTCCAAGTCTACCTTATCCTTAAAAACTGTTACTAGATCTTACTATTCTCACCAGCTATTATCTTATATCCCTCTTCCCCTTTTCAGTTAAACTTTGAAAAAGACCATGTACAATGGGTATTTCCTCTTTATCCTTTTTCATTTTTTTTGAAATGTTTTCCTACCGTTCTTCTGATCTCACAATTCAAAAAGCTCTTTCTAAGGTTGCTTATGACCTCTTAATTGAGACATTTATGATTTTTTCTCAATTCTAATCTTCTTAAAAATTGTTTCTTCCTGAATACTATGACTCTGCCTTCTCTTGATTCTTCTGCTATCTGTCCAACAATTTCTTAGTTAAATTTGCTGGATTTTTGTCAATGTCATTCTCATTCTCTATGTGTGTTGCCTTGAACTCTCTTTTCTCTAGACTTTCATTTAGGAATCTCATCAACTTTCATGGGTTCAATCATCATCTCTAGGCATACAATTTCCAGAGCTATTATTTATTCATCTTTACTCTTTCCCCTGAGCTAAACCAGATATCACCACCTGCCTACTTGACATTTCAAACCAGGTGTCCTGTAGGTATCTCACATTCAATATGTCCAAAATATAACTCATTATTTCCCTCCCCCCTTATCTTCCTTACCTTCCTAACTTCCCTATTTTCGCTGAGGGAACTATCATTTTTCTAGTAATCTAACTTTGCAACATGGGTATCACTCTTCACTCCTTTCTGTTTCAACCTACATATACAGTAAGTTACAAAATCTTGTTATTTCTTTCATTACAAGATCTCTTGGATTTTTCCTCTTCTCTCTATTCACAAGCACTTTTCTTACCTTTCACTTGAAATACCTGTAATTGTTGATTTTTTTTTTTACAGAATTCTTTCCTTCATTACTTCCTATTTTAATCTGTCCTTTATACAATTGTTTAAATGATTTTATTAAAGTATAGTTCTGACCATGTTACCTTTTCCCCATGTTTAAAATGCAATTTTACCCACTTCCTAAACTCTAGTGGCTCTTTATTCGCTTCAGGATCAAATATGTGTGACATTTAAAGCCCTTTAAAACATGCCCTTTCCTACCTTTCTAGTCTTTTCACAGTTTACTCCTCTCATGCATTCTATTCTCCTATTTGTTACTTGAACAGGACTTGAACATTTTTCATAGATTTATACTGATAATCTCCGTTGTCTGTAATGCAATCCCTCCTATTTGCTCTTGCCATTCCTGACTTCCTTTAAGCCTCTACTCAAGGCCTTTCCTGGTCTCCCCATCATTTAATCTCTTCTAGGGCTACTTTCCACCCACTCTATATTTATTCTGTATGTACAGATTTATATATGTAATTTTCCCATTAGAATGTAAGCTCATTGAGGGTAAGAGTGGCTTTTTCTTTTTCTTCGTATCCTCAGTGATTATCATAGTATCTGGTATGGAGTAAGAACTTAATAAATGCTTTTTGATCAAATTGTCCTTGAAATTGTACCCATAGATCACTATATTCTTTGCCTATTAGTTGATCTTTCCACAAGATTAGTCATGTTTGATTGTTAATCATCATTAAAGTAAGAGTAGGAGATCTGGGTTTCTCTTTTAGGTTCACCAATAATCCTTTAATTTGTATGACCTGTTTCCTATCTTTCTGTCTTCAATTTATTAGTACTTTGCAATCAAATACTCTAGGGAACTTTTTCTTTCTTTCTTTTTTTTTAATTATAGCTTTTTATTTACAAGATATATGCATGAATAATTTTTCAGCATTGACCCTTGCAAAAACTTCTGTTTAGGGAACTTTTTCTGAGAGAAGTTACCAGATACAGTAACTTCAGAGGACTGAAGATGGGTTGTAGTTTTACCATAGAGGTAGTGGAATATAGGTATAGAATTAAAGCATATATTTTCAAGAATGGCCAATGTATTTATTTGTTTTGCTTGATTTTGACTTGTTACAAAGGAAGATCCTATTTTGTGAGCATGTAAAAAGAGTGGCAGAGAGTTATTGGGAAGTGTTAGTGATATACTAGGTCGTGCAATGGAAAAAGTTCCAGGCCTGGAACAAGAAAAACTGATCTTCATGAGTTCACATCTGGCTTCTGGCACTGACTACTTATGTGACTCTGGGCAAGTCACTTCATCCTGTTTGCCTCAGTTTCCTTATCTGTAAAATGAATTGGAGAAAGAAATGGCAAACCACTCTAGCATTTTTTGCCAAGAAAACCCCATTGGGTCACAAAGAGCCAGATATGACAGAAAAACAAATGAAATTAATACAAAAAAGAAAAGAGCATCAATTAAACACTTTAACAGGAAAAAAAGAGAGGTTTCTCCTTCCCATACCTTTTTAAAAAAAAAATAGTTGTCTATAGGTGTTTTACCTAAGAATGATGAAATCTTGCTTTAAAGCAACATAAATGTCAGAAACTTCATTTAAATTTATTACTAGCAATAAACTGATCGCAAATAAAAAGATCAGTGGGGTTTATGTGAATTAAACTCAGTATGTAGTACTTTGTGGAACAACTGGGGAAATACAATGAGGAATATCCTTTTCAGGAAAGTAATGAAATCGCCAACTTGAGTTGAAAAAAAATACTCTAATTTTATATTGCATTGTGAATACATTGCACATAAGTCTGCTGGAAATGATATGGAATATAAAGTTGAAGAATGCATCAATGAATTCCTCATTCACCTGGAATACTTAGTGAGGGAAATACTAGGACATGCTAATAGAAGAAAACTTGTTAGATATTTATGGCTCAGAAAGTCATCCTAAAGTCCTGGAAGATTTAGGGAACTGGATGAAAAGGGCTGAGTCAGATTTTTGCTATATTCATGCTTCTCTTCTTGAAAAGACTTCATACATGTTAAGTTAGAGGCTGTAATGTTTTGAAAAACCCTAGATAGAGAATTTCATGACTTTACCAATAGTTCTTCTCTGATGAGTGCTAGTCTGTCCTGAAATTTCTCTCAGAAAAACAAATGAGCTTCTAACTAATGTTACCAATAGAATGACCAGACCAAACAAAAACCTGAGATGTCCAGGGGACCTTTGTCATTTAAAAACAAAACTATTCCAGGAAACCTGTCAAATGTTGCTCTGGTCTTCTGAGGCACAACCCCGATAACTTCACTAGGTGGAAGCTTTGGGACTGAAGAGAGCTGCTAACAATTCTATCTGGGCCAGATAAGTGAGAAATTCTCTTCTGGTTTCTTCACATAAACTCATCTGTTCCCATTTTAAGAAACATAAAACAAGTTGCCCATAGAAGCCAAACCCTTCATCTCCCTAGTCTAGGTTTTCAAAGTACTTGGTGTCATTCAGGTATTTTTGATTCTCATCTACAGTGTGGAAAACAAATAGCCTTTCAGGCAAATCTCATCACATGACACAGCCTCAGTTATCAGTTCAAAAGGCTTGTAATCAACTCATCTGCTCTTGCTCTGTTTCATCTTGCCTCTCTTGACTTGACAAGTCTCCCACTTAACTCACGCTACACACATGTCTGTGTGTACAAAAAAGCTTCAGGCTGGGGCTAGTTCCTCCCTCTCTTAAAAAAGGCAAACCTGTCTACAATATGTTAAAGTAATTCTAACACTGGATGAGTCAGATGTTGACCCATGCTCTCATTCTATTTTGATTAAGGCAAATGTGAGCTGTTAGTCTGAAAAAGGAAGGATTTTGCTAAAGGCAAAAAAATCTTAGAGTTAAAATAAATCTACTATGCAGAAAATCCTAGAAGATTTACAATTATTTTGGCAAGTGTATTTTCCCCTCTATGCATGCTTCACTGCTTTATTATTTAAGAAGATGTAAGGGATCATTGATTTGAGCAGTGATAACAGCCAGAATCCAAAGTATCCACAACAAAGGGACAAAATAAAAATGTTGCTGGTAGTAGGGGCCAAATTGTGAAATGTTTCTGTGAAAATATTTTCTTTATTACTGGTTGATCAGAACATTGTCATATATCTCTACAAGGTAGGTAATATCATGTTAGGTCTTTTTAAAAGGTCATAGAATTACTTTTAATCAGAATGTCAATGCAATTTGTAGATGATTCTGTTTTTTTATACTTCAAAGATTTCAAAGTAAATTTTTTTTCTCGCTAAAAGGGAAAAAAAAATAACAAGCCACAGAATGATAAGTTCTCTGTTTTGACTCAAGATATTTTCTGGTTTTGTTTCCCCTCCTCCCTAAAAATAAACAACCCCAAACCCAAAACATGTTTGATATTTTCCTGGTTCTAGGATTATCCAGTTCAGAACCATTTTCAGATCCTATCAATCTGGCTGGTTGCTCTTTGACTTTAAATTTTTATTTTTATTTTTTTAACATTTAGCAGGCTCAATAAAAGTACCCAAAATTAATCTTCACAAATGGAGAATTTGCTGATATGCTCATTAGGTGAGCATTTGCAAAATCTACAGCATTACTTTTGTCTTCAAACTGTATAGATTTTGGTTTGGTGCTCCAAAGGAGGCATGCTGATGTCTATGGAAAGGCTGCCAACCTAATACCTTTCACATGTTTCTTAGCTGCTACAACTTTCTACCCATCAGGTGCTGCTGTAAGTGGGGTATTGGGCCTGAGTATGACATTGCCACAAAGGAGGCAAAGTGATGAAGGTGGGAGAGGCTAGGAAGGAGCCTAACCAAGAAAACAGACTTTTATCCTGCCTCCTGCCCTCATTCCTCCCCAGAGTCTTTTTCTGAAGACTACAGAACACTTTTTGTGGACGCTCAGGCAGCAAAACAAGCATTAGCTATAAGGAGCTAATAGTTTTGGGTGACTTTTGGGGCAAATGATTTATGAACATAAGGTCAAGCAGGCAACAGAAAAGTGATTACTTCAAAACCATTCCTTCATAAAATATCAAAATAGCCCCAGAGAATCTGCAGTGTTAGAATTCCTATTCTATAGCAGGATTTCTTAACCTGGGATCCATGGACCCCAAAGGCCCATGAATAGATTCAATAAACTTGGATGTGGAAAAAAAAAATACAACTTTATTTTTCACTAACCTCTAACTGAAATTTAGTATTTCCTTTAATTATTCAAAGGCATTATTGTGAAAAGGGGTTCATAAGTTTCCCCAGACTAGCAGTGTCACAAAAAAGATTAAGAACTCCTGTTCTACAGATAATTAAACTGAAGCTCAGTTCTGATCCCCATCAGAATTGCTGCTGCAGAATATTCAGTCCCTATTCATGGAGTGATTTGGCAGGGGGAGTGTGGTCATTTTGTAGACTGGCTCTGTGTATTCTTGTTTGATCTGATTTATCACCTGAAACATTCCCTATACCTCTCCTGCTTCCTTTCCTTATGCCCTCATACCTTCTATATCAAGTCCTATGTCATCTTTCCCTTGTTCTCTGTGTTGCACAGGAGCAGGGTCATTTTTCCAGCAATATAAGTTGTGAAGTTTACTTTTTCAATATTTTCCTTAGAAACACCACAATTCCAAACTATTCAAAAGCAAGAATTCTTCCCTTTGGGATGTGGTTTGTCCCCTTGTCCCCTTTACTTATCTCCCCAAATCTATTCTTTGCTTTAGTCCAATATATCATTTCCCCACTCCCATGTCCATGCATTTCCCATTCAACAAGCCATAGCTCCTTTTAAATTAAAAACTCACCTTAAAGCCCAACACCTCCTCCGAGAAGCCTTCCCTGATTAAGCAGGATGAGGAAACCTCGGAAGCATGACTGACAACACTCCCAGTAAAACAAACAAACACAAAACCCCGAACAAACATAAAAACTCACAAAAAAAGAGAAAAGGACATATTCTCTGCTTTTGGATTGTATGCTCCCTGAAGATAAGGATAATGGTTGTAATAATAACTCATCAATCAGATAATGTGGAATAATGCAACTTTTATAAAAGAAAAAAGATATTTAGAAAACCCCCAAAGAAACAAACTCTCTGGGAATGTACACTGTCATGTTTCCTCCTGGGCTTTTCCCCCTCTAAGCTTTACCTTTCTTTCTTTTCCCCTTTTTCCTTACCTTGCTTTCTCAGATTCCTGAAAGGGGAAGCTTTAGAGACTGATCATCAATAAGGAAAAGACATCTCTAGGTGCAGTACTAAAGACCTATCCTGGGTAGCATATCAAGTCCTTCCCTCTGCCCCCAACTCCCCATTGAGATTTGTCATGTATATCTACTTAGTTATTTTGCTCGTTAGGAAGAATAACTAGGTGTTCTGCTCTCTGGTAAACAGGTATTTCCAAGGCAAATATGCATGCTATGTATGAGTAAATGTCCAAAGAATTTAGAAAAAGAACCAAAGGCAAAGTTCCTTGAACAGACTCACGTAACCATTACCAATATAGAATGGAGCCCACACAAATTAAGGGGCTTCCTGAAGGTCATTTGGTGTGAGTGAATCACAGCAGAAAATAGAAACCACAGTCCTGTTTTGCTGCCTTTCTAGGTTCCTGATGATACAATTTGTAGAAAGGAAGAGACCTAGGGGCCTATAATTTGACCAGCACAAGCAGAGGCAAAGAGATAGAAAAGCAAATGTTGGCTCTTATGGGAAAATGACCATCAACTACCCAAATGCTCCAGATGCCCATCTTGCCGCTGCTGGAAGAAGACCAAAACCCTTATTTGGATCCCCTGAGCAAAACATTGATTTTGTGGTTGCCAAAAAAACGTACCTTCAACTGCAGAACTCAGTTTTATGATACCTTGAACAAAAACAAAAAATGGCAGTTATATAATGGCCCCAAATTACCCTTCCAGTCTTCTATAACACATGCGTCAGGTCTAGACTTACAACTATTCATAATCAAAGAATTTGTTTTAATCAGAATATTAACTTAGAAAATTCAATTTCTTTGAGCCCAGGTGAAGAGCTCATTAGTTTCCTCTAGTCACTTTTATCCTTCCAAATTAAGACACTGAGCAATAAAAAGGTAAGAGAAAGAGATCTTAAGTGTCTTTGGAGAAAGCAGGACCCAAACCTTGTATGAATAATGTGTTAAAGCACTATCAACCTGGAAAATACCACATAGCTGGAGGCAACTCCCCAGCAATGATTTTCACTTTATATTGTGTTTGGAGACAAAGCAGTATGGATTTTCCACTGAGTAAAGGAATCAGGAGAGGGGTAGGACATCTATAACTTGTTTCAGGTGGACAGCTGAGCCAGGCAAAATTTCAAAGATTCAGTTTGCCTTCTAACAATTTTGGAAGAAGATTTCTGCTGACATTTATTAGGGAATCAAATTTTATATTGTGACTTTACAACTTATTTCTCTGAGGTTGTTGGGTCTTGCTTGTACAATATTTTCAATTTGATGTTTGCAAAGCTCTTCTGGGCTTTATCCTCAGGGCAGGGGTCTACTACAGTTCTGGAGAGGAATTTAGTATAAAAATGCAAAATTAGAATTTCAAGATTCCTTAGACATCATGTAGCTCAATCCCTTTATTTTACAGATGGAGAAATTGCCATTAGTGGTAGAGGACCAGAACATCCAGAGCTTTGGATTCCAGGGTCCTTTCCACTAAATAGTCTAAATTGTGAGGACACTCAGAATTCTCAAATAATTTTGTTGGATTCAAGACTTAAACTGTCTCTTGGTATTATACATCAGTTTTAAAATATGAGGCTACTTCTGTAGCTTCTAGTAACTTTAAAGTCTATATAAAAGTGAAGGCAGGGTATCTCTAGAAAATTCTGGACTCAGGAAAACTGGACACGATCCAAGAGGTTAAGGAAGAAAAAATCCTTTGGATAAGCCATTATTGGGGAAATCTTCAAAGATCCATGGGATAGCTCATACCCTCCTTGGTTTGAGGGTCTAGTTTTGACTCCTTCACAGAATGGAAATACAACAAATCCAAAATGCTCTTAAATTTGAACAGGAGAATTCAGCACTGGCATAAATCCACCTTGATTTTTAAGGTGGATTATATTATATTATCATTATAACTTTCAACAGAATATCCTTTTTTTTTTTTTTTGCTATTTACTACATTTCATTTAAATTTAAAAAAATCAGTAATGGACTTTCTTCCTTTTAGTGTGGTATTAGAGGAAAATCTTAGAAATGTAGAATCCCCTCTCATAAGCAAATCCATATTTAGAAATTTTGACTTAAGTGAATAATCCAATATTGTTAAGAGTTTTCATTTCCTATTGTTTTATAGAGGGAAAAAATAACCCTCCCCCTTTCCTCCCCACTTATAGTTTTCATAGGTCTTAGAAAAGCACTCAAATGTGCCTTTGGTGCAGGAATTGTGTGGGAAACATTAGCAGCAGACAGATCAACAGGGTTTGCAGCCCAAACAGATGCAGAAATGACTGTTGGAACAAGGACTTCAGAAAGCAAGCAGGCAGCACCACAAACAGTACGTAGAGTTCTTTAGGCAGCAACACTGTTTTTGTAAATCATAGGAGAGCCTCCACGGATGAACATGGTGGAAGGCTAATAATTTTCTTTGGTCTTATGTTTCCTGTTTAATTTTATCCATGACAACAAATGCAGGTACCATTATGATTGTGGGCAAGACTCTTAATTTTTCTGAGGCTCAGTGTCCTCCTTTGTAAAATGGAAATGATAATACCTGAAGTGTCTACTCAGTAAGACTATTAGATCAGGTCAGATAAGCATGTAAAATCCAGGCAAATCTTAGAGATAAGTAAATGTTAGCTATCATCACCACCACCATCACCATCACCATCATCAATTGACTTTAAAAGGATAATTGTTTCTGGCTCAAGTTCAGAGCTCATTAACTCCCTCTAGTCTTTTTAAGTCTGAATTAAATCACTTGAAATAAAAACAGGACCACAGCCTTCATTCCTTCCACTACTCCCACTTTGACTCATACTGACTTTGGGCTCCTTTACAAATTCCTCTTGTGCCAGAACATCTTCATTCTAGCTTCATCTGCTTTTGTGCCTAGCCTTGACCCTTTGGTTTAGCACTTTCATGTTTCATTAGCTCTAGTTTCAAGGTCCTTGTTCCCTTGATTTTCTACCATCCCTGAAATATGAATCCTCAAATCTAGGAAACTCTCATTAACCATATTCTCCACCTTTGCCCCTCAGGCTGATAAAGATCCCTAGAGCATTTCAGTAAATGCAACTGACTATATATCTCCCATAAATTCATGGCCAACAATCTAAACTGAGCTCTTGCTCAATAATTTTTCTGCTTATTAGTACTTAAGAGCTTATCTGATTCTTCAGAGCAAAAATTCTAATTCTCTCTTCTCTGTCTTTGCAGAGAACTTACAGCCTTCAACTTCACAGAGAAGATGGAAGCCATCCGTGGGAATTTTATTCAGATCCTTTCCTCTATTCTTTGGGAAGCTAGGTAGTACAGTGGATGGAGTGCCAGATCTCGAAAGAAAGACTCAACTTCTTGAATTCAAATTTGTTTGAACTATATTTACTATATAGTTTGTTTTTTATATTTGCTATTTTTTATTTATTCACTAGCTGTAAAACCCTGGGCAAGTCATTTCATCCTATTTGCCTCAATTTCCTCATCTGTAAAAGGAGCTAGAGAGAAATGGCAAACCAAACTAGTATTTTTGGCAAGAAAATCCCAGATGAGGTCATGAAGAGTTGGACGTGACTAAGCAACAACAACTACTATTGGACCTATGCCCCAAAAAGATCAAAGATAGAAGAAAGAGGACTTAGTTCAAAAAACATTTAGAACAGTTTCTTTATAGTAGTCCCAAATTAGAAACCAAGGGGGTTTCCAATCAGTTTCTGTTGAGGAATGACAAAACACACTGTGGTATATAAATGTAAGGAAATATTATTGTACTATAAGAAATGATGAGACTGGATGTGATTCACAGCATAGTGTTTTCACTTTTTTTTTTTTTTTTGCTTGTTGTTTTTTTGCTTGTTTTTTCTTTTTCATTCCTTCCCTTCCCTCCCTCAGCTTTTGATGTTTTTTTCCTTGAGCAGCATGATGGAGGTAGGGGTATGTTTGGCTTATGTCGGATTACTTGTTGTCTGGAGGAGGGGAAGTGGGAAAGGAGGGAGGAAGGTTTGAGACATGGGAGTTTTGGGGTGGTGGGTGATGAGTGCTATCTTTGCCTGTATTTTGAGAAATGGGGGGCTATTGCTATGGAGAAAAAATGATGAAATAGTTTCAGAAGAAATTGGGAAGATCTCTAAAAACTGATACACATAAAAGTAAGCATAACCAGAAGAACAATTTATATAATGACAACATTAGAGAAGAAATAGTTTTGAAATTCTCATCAGTGCAATGATAAGACATGGGTATAGAAAGCTGAGGATGAGATATATCACCCATTTCCTATCAGAAAGGTGATGGATTTAAAATACACAGAGAACCATTGTTTTTGGGTATAACTAGTTGTTTTGCTAGATTATGCACATTTATGAAGATCTTAGTTTCTGCTTTATTTACTTATTTGTTTATTTATTCACTCACTTATCAATATATTTATTTATTATTGTTCAATGGGGGACAGTGAGGACAAATTATAGCACATGTCAAAATAAATAAATTTATTTAAAAAAAAATCTTGCTCTTTCAAAGACTGTCAATGACCTAACCACCAGATTTAGTTAGTCCCAGTTTTTATTCTCTTTAACCTTTCAGCACTTTTGGCATTGTTGAATATGTTCTTCTTTCATTATTCTTTTCCCTCCTTGGTTTCTGAGGCCTCTTCAATTGCTCCTTTTTTGTTTCTTTTGTTGGCTTCTTATCCTCTTAAATCCTTAAGGTGGAAATTCCTCAAGGGTCCTAGACTCTCTTCTTGAAGTATAATTGGTGCTTAATTAAAGCTTGATGCTTTTTTTCTCTCCTTGGCAACTTCATTTATTTCCACAGCTCAAATACTACTACCAGTAGATAATGCTCAGATCCCTGTCTCCAACTGGGACTTTTCTTCTGCACTCTTTACCCATAGATATCTAACACTAGATTCACTATCTTTCTCCCTAAATCTGGTCCTCTAAGTGATCTCACTATTTCCATCTATAATATGAGCATCTTCACATTCATATCAATTAGTGATCTTTGATTCATCCTTCTTACTCATGCTTATAAACAATCAGTTATCAACTAGGTTTATTATTATTTAAAACAATTTTTTTACCATTATATTTCTTGGATTTTTCTTTCCTTTACCTTAGAATTACCTTAGAATCAGTCCTCATTCCTATCCATGTAGACTAATGAATACCTCATTAAAGAATCTTCTCACAAATCCACTTCTTCTTTCAATCCCTCTGTCACACTGCTATCTATGTAATTTTACATATAAATCTGATCACATCATTTCTCTTTCAAATTTTCAGTGACTATTTCCTATCAAGTAAAGGTCCTTCTGCTCAGGATTCAAAGACTTTCATAATCTGACAATACTTGATCTTTCTAGTCTCTCCACACTCTACATTCAAGCCAGACGGAACAATTCTCTTGTCTTTCTAAAAACATAGCCTACTTACAGGCTCTTCCCTCTGTCTAGAATACTCTTCATTCTTTCCTTCTCCTGCTGAATTTTTAACTAACAATAAACAATAACTAGAATTTGTACAGAGCTTTAAAGTTTACAAATTTCTTTACAAATACCTAATTTTATCTTCATTATAACCCTGAGAAGTAGGTAGTATGATTATTTCTATTTTATAAATAATGTTACTGAGATGTACTATTGAGATTAATGTCATATGGCTACTAAATCTCTGAGGGTGGATTTGAACTTAGGTCTCCCTTATTGGAGGACTGGTATATTATTTATTATGCTATGTAGAGAAGGGAGGTACCTCAGAAATCATCTACTCTAATTTTATCAGTGAGGAACTGAGTCCCAGAGATGCTTAGAAATTCCAAATTAATCCATTAACCCAGTAATAGAATTGGAATTTGAACTCCATCACCTAATTGTAAATCCAGAACCTTTTCCTCTGTACCATACCATTTTAGGCAAAATCTAATCTTTAAATAACCTTGAACTTGAAAAATATTACAAAAAACTAGCATTTTCATATACATTTTGGAACTGAAGGAGGGACTTTACATAAAATTGGAAACCTCTATTTTGTAGAATCTGCTTTTCTTTTTAAAGTATATATTCAGTTCAATATATAACTTTCAAAACTGTCCTGTTTGTCTTTGATTCCTTCTCATCTGCCTATTATTTTCTTTACATTTTGGGGATGCCTAATTTCTGCCCTCTTCCCCCTATCTATCTCTCCCAACTGAAAACAAAAAAGAAAAGAAAAAAAAAAAGAAAAGCTAAATCATTGTACCAAATACGCATAGTTAAACAAAATAAATTTTCATATTGCCTACCATTTATTTTTTACCCATCCTTTAAAGTTGAATTAAAATGCCACCTTTTCCATGAAAACGTCTAAATCTTCTTGGTTTCTAAATCTTCTGCCATCAGAGCTCTCACAGCATTTTGCTTTGAAATCAAGTAATATAGTATATAATGACTATCTTTCTTTTTGTCTTAATTCTCTACTAAATTTTGAGTTGATTAAGCCTCAAAGATATATGTTATATATGCCAACTATTATTTAAAACTTCATAGCACCCAACAGTATTATTTACATAGTGTGCATGTAATAAATGACTATCATACTACACCACAAGAGTTTAATTTACGCAAGATTATATAGAATTTTATGCATGGTGAGTATATATTGCTAGTTACAGAAAACCAATGAGGAACTCTGAAGTAGAATAGGAGTAAAAGATGTCATTAAATAGAGAAAATGAGTTGGTTAATAGTACAGATGAGCAATGAAAAAGGTGGATTCATGGGAGGATATGAGTGAAAATTACATAGGATGGGCAGCTATGGAAAGATTATCATCTGCATAGTTGGAAGGAACTCTCAAATTCCTTTTTAGATATTTTTTAATACTTGAGTATTTGTTGCATTACAAAAAGAAAAAAAGCCAGGGAATTAGAAATAATTAAATAAACTTTTTTGGGAATTTTTGAAATAAAAAGACATAAATAACTCATATATATATATATATATATATATATATACATACACATATATTTATACACACATATGTATATCTAGCTTTAAACCTTGTAAGAGCAGACCTTCTGTCCTTATCATCCATGCCTAATACCAATTTTTTCTAAGTCTAGTTGCTTAATTAAGGGGGAAAGGCAAGAAATAAGTATTTCTAATTATGTACCAGGCACTGTGCTAAGAGCTTTACAAATGACCTCTCATTTGATCCTGATAACCCTTTGAGGGAGGTGATATTATTATCCCTGGTTTACAGAGGAGGAAACTGAGGCAGAAAAGTTAAATGACTAGTCTACTGTCACACAGCTAGCCAATATCTAAAGCTGGATTTAAACTTGGATCTACTTGACACTAGGATATATTGAATTGAATCACTGGTGATTGGTTTAATATGCCAAGGGTTTATCTTCTCATTTGATTCTCTCAGATACATTTGTATTTTCAAAGAACTTATCAATACAAGTTATTATATTTTTAGCATTTTTCCATAATATGGATTTTTCTTTTGGGGGGTAGGGAGAGTTGGGTGGGGAATAGACCTTTCAGGACTTAGGTCTATTCCTATTCCCCTTTCTGTATATAAAAATAGCTACTCTAGGGGTTAATAAAAGCCATGGGGTTAACAAAAATTGGTTATATGAAATAGTTCAAGTCACTTTCAGATGAAGGAGTAATTCTAATATGGGAAAAAGTCATTTAGCTCATTCTATTATCTCCAGGAGTGATCATGCCTTACATAATGTAAGTGTTGAATAAATATTTGATGATAATGATTATTCTTTTCCAGTAATAGAAATAGTCAACATTCCAGAGATAACTTGTCTAATACAATATACCTGTTTTACAAGTGAAGAAAAATTAAGTGGTTTGCCAAAGGTCACACAATATATGAATGGCAGACATAGAATTAGGATGGATCTCCTGACACCTTTTCCAATGATATTTCCATTATATCATAATGATATAATGTAGGATATACATTTCTAGAGATGGACAACTCAGGATAGTCTAGCATAATGGCTAGAGAAGGATAATTAGTATGACACTGAGACTAAGTAGACATGTGATCTAGAGTCATATGAGGATTTTTAAAGGAACATGCAATGATTAGCTTGGAAGTGAGAAGACTTTGGAGAGGCAGCAGGGAGGTTTGGGAAAAGCTAATTGTTTTCAAGAATATGAAAGATTATCATAGTGAAGTTGGATTAGCCATGTTCTACTTGACTTAAGAGGGCTGAACTCTAAAAGTTACGAATAGATAACGTAATGAGGCAGATTTAAGTTATACATGATGAAACTTCTATCAAGTAGAACTTTCCAAAAGTAAAAGAAGTTGATCCAGAAGTTACTACGCTACCTGTTATTTGAAGTCTTCAAGCAGTTGATTAATTGTAGTAGAATGGATCATATTACTGCTGATGATTTACATGTAAGAAGTAGCATGAAGGACACCAACAGAGATCTACCAGAGAAAGGGCTGGGTTAATAATGCAGTAAGAATGAGTGAAGAGATGGATAGATAGAGTTCCTAAAATTTTTTGGGAAAACCTCCAACATGTTGGATAAATCTTCTATGGAGGACTTAAGGAAAGACATGGACAAAAATTGACATAGGATGAAAAAATAAACTCTAGTTGTATATCCATATGGGTCCTGAGAATACATTACTGATGTTATAGGCCATGCAAGTGTAAAAGATGTATTATTCCCCATGTTCCTCTGGTTATTTCAACATTGCAAGAATCTTATTTATACATCCCAGCATTATATTCTTTTTTTTTTTTTCATAATTATAACTTTTTATTGACAGAATCCATGCCTGGCTAATTTTTTACATTATCCTTTGCACTCACTTCTGTTCTGACTTTTCCCCTCCCTCTCTTCACCCCCTCCCGCAGATGGCAAGCAGTCCTATACATGTTAAATAAGTCACAGCACATCCTAGATACTATATATGTGTGCAGAACCAACCAGTTCTTTTCTTGCACAGGGAGAATTGGATTCAGAAGGTAAAAATAGCCCAGGAAGAAAAACAAAAATGCAAACAGTTTACATTCATTTCCCAGTGTTCTTTCTTTGGGTATAGCTGCTTCTGTCCATCCTTGATCAATCGAAACGGAGTTAGATCTTCTCTTTGTCGAAGAAATCCACTTCCATCAGAATACATCTTCATACAGTATCGTTATTGAGGTATATAATGATCTCCTGGTTCTGCTCATTTCTCTTAGCATCAGTTCATGTAAGTCTCACCAGTCCTCTCTGTATTCATCCCCAGCATTATATTCTTTGAGGAAAAAATTAATCCCAGGTTGCAGTGCTTCCTACTTTCTACCACAGAGATATGTTTTGTTCCTGGTTGTTTTTTTGTTTGCAATTAATTTGTTCTTCCTTTCTACAAGCATAATACAGCCTAGGCTGTAAAGGTGTTATTTGTTTTAGGAAACAAATAGTAGATTAAAAGTGGGGAGTGGAGAGGGAGCAGCAGATGTGAACATACCTTTGATCTCTCATTCTTGAGAGATGGGATGGCAAGCACCTGGTGGCAACAGAAATGATAACAAAGCCCTGGTACTGATGGGGCTTGCCCTTGAAGAAGGCTGTATAATCAGTAATGAAAGCTGAATGCTCTCTATGGCCACACAAGGGAAAGGAACTCAAGTACTGAGAGGAAAGAAAAATCTCAATAATAGAGCTCTGCCTAGCTTGGTCACTGTTTAAAATAACAATTTATATATAAATATGCCTGGGGGGGTGATGGTGGTGGAGGAGAATGAAAAGTAGGTAGCTCCATGACCATAAACTAAAATGAAGTATTTTCTACATTTTCTACACTTAAAACATATATTGCAAAATCATCCAGCTGAGCGTGGATACAGAAATGCAGTTTTCAAGCTAATTCACAGAACTATAAATGAAAGGCTTTTTTGCAATTTATGTCCTTGACAGAATTCTCTTTTTATTAGCGATTTCTTTGCTTTGCTAGAGATGACTAACCAGCCTGCTGAGTATCTAATACGACCTTCAGGGTTTCTACAGTTCCTTTTGTAGAGCTGCATCTCCCCCTGGTGTTTGTTTTTTAGTGTTACTACATCATGTTATTGGCCAGAGTTAAATTAGACGTAATTATATATATATTCCAGTGGCCTCTTAAACACTTTAAATTTTTGAATTCTACAGGGAATAGTTTTATGTCAGCAGAAACAGGCACTGATTAGAATTTTGATAATAAAATAAATTTTGATTTTATTTTGAGAGTTTGATAAAAACTTTGATCAAGGCTCATCAGAATCACAGGATCCTGGAATCTTGGAGCTTGTGGAGGTCTCAAAGGTCATCCAGTCTGACCTGGACCTGAGCAGGAATTCTCTTTACAACATTCCCTGACAAGAGGTCATCTAGCTTTTGCTTGTAGGCTTTAAAAGAGGGAGAATCCATTACTTCTGTAAACAGTCCATTGTGCTTATGGACAGTTCTTACCTCAAGACTATGCTGGCCTCCCTGCAAATATTGTTCCTTATTCTTCTCTCGGGGTCAGAAAGAATGATTCTTTATCCACATGGCTCCTCTTCAGGACAACTACCCTGTATTCAGTAACACAATGTCTGGCACATAGTAGGTGCTTAATAAATGTTTATCGAATTGAGCAGAATAATCCTTGGACAGGCTAAATATACCCATTTCCTTCAAATAATCCTCAAAGGATATGAATTCTCAACCCAGCCTTGCTGAAAGCTTAATCATTGGAGGAAGGATAGATTTGGAGATTCAAATTCCAATTTTGCCACTTTCCTTCTGTGTCATCACAGGCAAACCACTTAAGCTCTCTAGGTCTCAGTTTCCTCATTTGTAAGATGAGAGAGGGGTAGACTTTTAGGCCTCAAGTATTTCAGCTTTAAATTTGAATTTATAATCTTCTGAAATTATTTCTCTCTATGTCTCAGTCTCTGTCTATCTCTCTGTCTCTCCACCAATGTCTTGCTTAAAATTTGAGCAAAGAGTTCCAAGTGAAGTTTGACCAGAGCAAAAGGACCATTGAGTTTTTCCTATCAAAATTTTGCAGCTATGTTACTAAACTGTGCATATCCTTTAATCCAGTGATATCTGTTCTGTGACTTCAGGGGTCATTTAATTTCTTTTAGGCCCAGTTTTTTCACCTTAAAAACGGGGATAATTGCATCTATTTAAAAGAGTTGTTGTGAGACTCAAATAAGATAATATATGTAAAAGGTAAACTATAAGTTCTCTGTAAATGCTTATTAAAATAACTATTATTATTATTAATCACAAAGAAATCAAAGAGTAAAAGGACATGTGTACAAAATATTTATAGCAACTCTTTTTTTGTTTTTGCAAAGAAATGGAAACTGAGAGTCCTCAACAATTGGAATATGACTGAACAAATTTTGACATATAAGGCTAATAGAATAGTATTGTAAGGAATGATGAAAGGGACAGTGTCAAAGAAATTTAAGAAGATATGTATATCTTGATGCAGAACAGAAAGATGATTTAGACTGTAACAACAACATAATTGTAAAGAAAAGCATGTTTAGAAGACTGTAATTATTGTAATGACCAACCATGTTTTCAAAGGACCAGTGACAAAGCACAATACCTCCTCCTGACAGAGAAATGCAGAATAAGATGCACATTTTTGTATATGGAAAATGTATGGATTGTTTTGCTTGAGTATTTTTGTTATAAGGATTGGGAATGTTTCCCAGTTGGCAAAGAGATACCAGAGATGTTATTGGTCAAAAAGATGAAAAGGTGGAAAAGACTCTGAAACATTAAAAAAATGTACAGAAGAGAACAGAAGGAAGTTCAGAAGGAAAGACAGCTAAATAGCATAGCTTTGAAAGTAAAATGCTGAATTTATTATATACATAAAAAAGCAATCTGGATATAGTAGAAATTCTTTTTTTCAAATATAAGATTCTTTTTCTGTTCTACTATACATGTGGAGATGTTTTTGTAGTCTGGGGAGCCCAGGTTAAAACAGTAAAATTAAAAAAAAATAATTTAGTGGCTATCCATAGTTGCACTTTAATACAAAAATAGAAGGAAAAGTAGAACAACTCTTAAGGGAAGAGATTTGGGATCAAGAAATGTCCAAGGGGATGTTGATCTATGTGAGTATTTACCTCTCAGAAATCGGCAAATTACAAATCAGGGTTTGATTTTTTGTTTTGATAACCATCTGGACTTAAGAAAAGTAAAACATCTCTAGTTTCAAAGGTTAGTAAAAATAAAGATGTAATTCTCTTCCCTTTTTCCATCTAAGCTCATGGGCCTTTAAAATCTATACATGGATTCCTCCCCAAGTTAAGCATCCATGGTCTATGAAATGTCCCAGAAAGCCCATGGAATATCTCTGCAGATCAAGAGAGGGGAATTGAACTGTGATTCCATTGGAACTCCAAGAAAAGGAAACTTCATATCCCAATGTACATCAATATCATCTCTGTACTTTATAGCTCTACAGAGTTGACTGGACAGATTTATCCAGGATGACATAGCCAGTATGTGTCTTTCTGCCAATGAACCCCTTTCAATCTCTACAGAATCCTGGAGATAAGTGGGGATTAGTTGGTTCTTTTCTATCTTTTCCTCTCACTGTTGTTTTGGGTGTTGGGGGGGGATGTAGTATACCAATGTTTTCTAGGAAGATATTTCAGGCTATATGAAGCAGATCTCCATTGGTCAAGAAAAGGGGAGGAAGGAAACCATCCTGGTGATTTAATTCAATTCAATTTTAAACACTTGGCATGGGCTGACACCTAGGCTCCCTTAAAAAAATAGTTTTGTATTCTTCTGAAAACAATTTTTCCCTCTCATTTTCTCTTTTCATCTTCCTTTATTCCCTCATTGTTAGAACAATTTAGTCCTAGGGGAGTATTGGCATCCTTGGAAGAATTGCATAGAAAGCATTTTAAAATGATTGTTTCAATGTTTATATTTTGTACTGTTTATATTTTTTCAATGTTTCAAGTTAAACTTGAAGTTATATAATAACAATAACTAATAACACCAATCACTCCCTCAACAAGCATTCATTTAAGCCCTAATTAGGTAACTTGTATATTGAAAGTTTCCAAGTATCTGAAGGCAAAACTCCCCCAATTGTCCATGGCTTCAAGGAATCAATATACTATTGAAAGAAATGACATGTACATAAATATAAAATACACACAAATTAAGGAAAGACTAGATATTATCAGTTGGGATATAAGAAAACGTTTCCTTTAAGTGTTTGTGCTTGAGTTGAGTTTTGAAGGAGGCTAGCTAGGGTTTCTAAGAGTAGGAAATGAGAAAGAACACATCTCAGCTACAAGGGCACTTTGCTCAAAGACATGGAGATACTAGTTGAGACTAGTGTGCCAAGTAAAGTATGTAGACTGGTTTGACAAGACCCTGGAGTGTGTGAAGGAAAGTACTAAACTAATGAGTAATATAAAATCTAAAAAAAGATAGCCCGGAGCTGAAAAGTTTCTAACTACTTTACAGAGATTGTATAATTTTACTTTCACAACAACCAAGTGAGTTAAGTAGTTACAAAAATTAAATAGGCCTGTAAAACTTGATCATTTTAGAAAGCTCTTGGTGAGGAATACTCTTTACCAGTACAAATGGGTGCACACTTTGAAGAGTAGAGAATTTTGGGGGGCACAGAGAGAGTAAGTGAATACTAGGGTCCTAGGGTTGCATAGCCAGTGTGTATCAGAGGGGTAGTTGAAGTCAGGTCCACCTGGCTTTAAGATCAGCTTAATTAACCCTAATTTTAAAGAGAGAAAAACTGAGTCTCAGGGAGTTAAAGTGATATGATACAATTTTTATGTATCAAATCAGCAATGAATCATGAGTCAGTCAAATGGGTATGCCCTTCTTCATAGAGAGATACAATGAAAATCCTACACAATGGATTTTAAAAATCATTAGTTTGATCAGGAACTCAAGCAGAGAATTCCAATAGCTGTGGAATCAGAAAAGACTCTTTTAGGAGTTGGCACTTGAAAGGAATTGAGGTCTGGGTCTCATGATTAGTTTTTCATTATCTATCTCATTTCTATTTCTCCTACCAATTTCTCTCTTTGGTTCTCTATATTCCTGTCCTGTTTCATTCTCTTTCGATAGGGACTAATAAAAAGAATGGCAATGTGTATAGAGGAGAAGGGCAGGAGAAAAAGAAAAATATGGGGACAAATTGAAGAAGAAAAGAATAGTGCAATATCATGGGTAGAAGTTAGAAGGAATGCAGTTCCTTGGCAAGATAATCAGACTAGGACACTAGTTTCTTTCTTTCTTTCTTTCTTTTTTTTTTTCTTGCTTTAAGGCAGTGGTTCTTAAAGTATGATCCAGAGAATCCTGGTGCTCTCTGAAACTCTTTCAGAAGGTCTACAAATTCAAAATTAGTTTTTATTTCTTATACGATAAATATCTATAAATACAACCTTCATAAACAAAACAGATTCTCAATTATTTTTAATAAGATAGAGAAACTGAGAACAAAAATTTGAGAACCACTGCTTTAAGGGAAGGTGAACAATTTTCAATTCTTTATGACAGTCATGGGTCAATCATATTTAATATAGTAATGAAATGTACATGGTGTTTATAAGCTCTGCCTCACTAGTGTGATGTTTGGGGGACTTTTTTGCAGACTCCATTGGCCATTTCTTCTACAGGAGAATTATCCTGAGGCATTTAATTTTATTGAATAGAATAATTCAATCTGCTGCTGACCTGGTTAGATCAGGAAAAGATATTATAATTGTAGCTTTTTTACTTAAAATAAATTTCTTTCCTTGAAATGACATTAAATGGCAAGTGCATTAGGTCCTGATTAAAAGTTTCTTTTTTTTAAAAAAAAAATCAAGGTAGAGAAAGAAAACCAAAACCAATAACTTCAAGAAACCCAAAGGACCGGAATGGTTGATTTCCAAGGTTTGTTTCAGCTCCAGATCCTATGATGTAAAGAGGACCTGACCAGTTATGATACTATAGTTTTATAATAAAGTATTTATTGAGAACTCATGGTACTGTCCCTAATTTCCACTTCAATAAACTGCTATCATCTCAAATTCAACATGTCTAAGACAAATTTATTATCTTCCCTGAACTGAACTGGATTCCTTCCACATGACTGCTCTATTTCAAAAATCAATTGTCTTTGCTGTAACACAGGTTGTGGAAGCATCTGTTTATTAGAATTTTAGTTGAGCAAATACTAAGGTTTGCTAGAGTTTTCTAAAAATAAAATCCTATTTCTCTGCTATTCTTACTCTTCTATTTCTCATCATAGCATAGTGATGGCCCTGGATTTTTGAAGGTGTTCCAGGTCTTCCCAAAGTGGAAATGTTTTGAGTGCAGACCAGTTAAGGATATGTCTATTATTTGGATTAGCTTGACTAAATTATGAGAGACTCATCACCATCTTTACTGTAGGGTGATGAATTTTCTAGCCACAGCAATTCTCAAAGATCATCTGTTAAGTCTTGGGGGTAGGATGGGATGTGAATTGCACAAAAGGAATGAGTGTGCACATTGATGAAATAATAATTCTTGAAGTATTCTTTTAAAGTTGTGTCTGACTCTTTGTGACCCCTCTTAGGGGTTTTCTTGGCCATTTATTTCTCTAACTCACTTTACATATAAGTAACTGAGGTAAATGGGTAAGTGATTTGTCCAGGGTCACTCAACTACTAAGTATCTGATACCAGATTTGAACTCATGAATACTCCCTAATACCAGACTCAGTGCTCTACTCACTGAGTTTAACTACCTTGTTGCCAAGGTTCTAAGGTTCTACTTACCTTAAATCCTTGAAATGTTTCCTATTTCTATTTCACACCTTTATGCCCATTTGAATCAATTACCTTAAAACATTTACCTATTGAATCTTCCTATAGAATATTTTTTCATATAGCTCTTCCTTTTTTCCTTCTCCATTCTCACAGTTTCCACTCTAATCAGGGTCCCTAGCCCTATACTTCTAAATCACTGCCATAACTTCCTAGTTATTTTCTGCTCTTAAAATCTAGAGATGTAAGGAAGCCAAGAAACTATTATATCTAACTATTAAGATAAGAAAACAGGCCAAATAATTAAATTAATTTGCCTGAAGTTATTCAGTGACTGCTAGAACACTAGCAAATCCTAGTATAGCAACAGATTATCTGCTTATCTGTTGAATTGCATTATTCCATTAACTTTCCCTTTATTGGCTTATATAATTGAAGGTATATGGATTTCAATTACTTTTATCAGAATTTATGGTATAATGGCATAATATAATGAGGATCTACTATTACCTTCTTATATATGTGGAGAAACTATGGCTGAAAAATTAGGTACCTATATTTAAGATTACAGGTCAATTCTAGGAAACAAATATTTTAAATGAACATTATGAAATCTATTCTATCAAGATGGTTTCTCTTTCATATTCTATATATTGGAGGTCAGTCCAATTCCAATGAAGTGGCTCAGTGAATAACTAGGTAGGTACAGAAACAGGAAGATTTATCTTCCTGTGATAAAATCTAATTTCGGACATTTATTAACTATAGCTAATCTTGGGCAAGTCACTTAATCCTGTTTACCTTAATTCTCTGTAAAATAAGCTGGAAAAGGAAATAGGAAACTATTTCAATATCTTTGCTAAGAAAATTTCAAAGGGGCGGGGCTTAAGAATGATTGACAAAACAATTGACTGAACCAATTTGGTCTAGCCTAAGGATATCTTTACCATATTAGGAGTTTGCTGCTATTGGCAAGTCATGTCCACTCTCAAAGGACTTTGGAACTCTGGACATGACAGAATTTTTGTGGAATATGAAATATGAGGATTAGGAAGTTTAATTTTTGGCAGAACCAGAGTGTTGGTTTAATGTGGAACCATCCAGGAGCAAAGAGTGACCTAATTCCCAGAGCCAGCTCAATCTCTGTGAGATTTCCAGAATGGTAATATTGATTTGATTGTTGTTGCCAGAGTAAGCTATGGAAGGGCGTACTGGTATGGCAGAGTGGGTTGCAAGAATATGCGCCATGTTAGGGTTTCAGTCTCCATTCAATCCAGCATTCTATCTTCTACTTTAGGATTCTTGACTTCTGTTTGGTCAACTTTTACTATTTCTAGCCTCAATGAGATCCATAAAGCTTCTGTTGCTACTATGCCATCTTGACTCCAGTTTTTCACTTCTTGTTATGGGAACAGTAATCAAATTACTGTTTTGGCTCCTTGAGGCCAGGTCTAACTGGCTTTTGGCATTAGTATCTCCAGTGTTTATTATTTTCATTTATAGTTATGTGAAGGACTTTAAATCTCTGAGGCTGTTGCTTCTGGGAATGGTTTTCTGCTATGGGAACCCTAGGATAGACTATGCTTCATGATGACCCAAGAAATGACTAGAATTGGATCAACTTTTAACATGTATGAGTTGCATGACCATTCAAGTCTTGTTTAGCTTTCTATTTTGTCTATGTCTGGATTCTTACTCTATTTACTAGAGACCTTTTAATACAAATATATCCTTTTAATCCTTTTAATATAAATATAAATATTTACATAAATATATAATATAATAATATATGCTAACTATATACTATAATATAAATATATAATATTTATATAAATATAAATATCCTAAAGGCCTTTTAAAGAGCTTTTTAAAAAATACAGATAACTTTTATTTTTATGTCATTTTCATTTCTGAATATGTTCCCCACATCCCTTTCTTCTCCCTAGTAAGCCATTCTTTTAAACAGAGAATAAAAAAAGAGAAAGTTCAGAAAAATGAACTAATGTATCAATAATACCTGAGATATTTCACATCAAGTCCCCCACCTCTGTAAAGAAAACAAAGAGTGATATTTTCTCTATTCTTCTCCAGAGCCAAGTTTTGGAGTCATTATAATTACAATGTCAAGTGCTTTCTCTATCTTTTGTGTATATAAAAGTTTTTTTTTTTTGTGCCTGTATCACATAGTGGTTTGGTCTAATGTTTGTGACTATTTTCATTAAAAACAGATCAACAGAATATCAAAGGTTTTTTTTTAAACCTGAAGAAAAATGGAAGAAAACTCCATATTCTTCTAAGTATATCTATGACATTTCTAGATTTCTGCAAAGCATACTGATACTGAAGACAAATTCAAAATTAACTTGTCTGTTAATATCATTGATCTGATTGGGAAAATGGAGAGTGGACTCAAGACAGATACCAAATAGTTTTATTGATTGATCTGAGAAAAGAGAGCAAGAGGAGAGATGATGTTAATCGATGCTGATATTGTGGAAAATTCATTGAAGTCATAAATCCAATGATGAGAGGATAGTAAAAATGAGAAATTGGCCCTTTGATAGGATGTGTTGATTGAGAACCACAATGTGAAGGAAAAAAGGTTATCATTCACTCACAGACCTACCTATCTACAATGCTAACTCGATTATTCTGTTTTGTCTAAGATATGAGTATAGGGCAAAGCAGTGATAAATCAGAAGAATTTCCTGCATGAAACTGGTGTCAAGGGGCTGAGATTAACAAAGTTTCTTTATTCAGAAATAAATATTCTTTATTTCTTTATTATTATTTATTTAATTCACTGATACAAACCATAAAAGCTTCTAGAAGTTTTCTTTTATGCATGTCTTTTAAATAAAAAAGAGAACTTCAAAGTGAACCAGATGAGCTTTTTAGTAATGAAAAAAAAAGTTTCTTCTTGTTCTTTTTGTTCTCTTCCTCCTTCTTTTCCTCTTCCTCTTCTTCAGTCCTCCTCCTCCTTCTTTTCCTTAGAAGGAAGGGTCATTTCTTCTAGGTGCTTCCTCATGAAGACAGAGGTACCAATAAGACAAGGGTTAGTCAACTAAAAGGCTCTTCCCTGGGAACAAGTCACTTAAGGTGGGTTGATACTGAATTTGATCCTGGTGAAACCTAAATAAAGATCAAATTTGGAGGGAGATTTTGGGCTCTTATGAAACTTTTCTGGGTCCACCCAGAATAGGGATGATTCAGAGCCAGGTTGTACATTCCAGGGTTTGCTGGAGTCCATCCACATCCCATTCCAAGAGAAGACTCAGAGGAGGGTCCTCTCCTCTGAGAGGGCCCCTTTGAGAAGGGTGGAAGGGGTTGAAATGCCAACTTATTATACATATCCTTTCTTCTTGGATAGTATTATGCTAGATTTTGCAAGAAAAAATTCTTTTTTTCCTCACACCAGTGGCTATAGATTGAACAGTTTCTTATAATTCAGTGACAAAATGAAGGAGGGTGATGGACTAAAGTGTGCTCATTAGTTTGAAAAGGGATGATACAGACCAGTGATGTCAAACTCAAATAGTAACATATTCCTGTTGGCTGCATATAGATCTAGAAAGTCACAACTTAACATTGTCCAGGTTTTATTAAAATTTTATTTTATTAAACATTTTTCATTTACAGTTTAATCTGGCTCTAAGGCACTTGGGGGTTTTAAGGGTGAGTCCGACACTTCTGGAGTAGGATAACTTTAGGTTTTAAAATATTGTAAATTTTATTATAGATGTAGCCAAGATCAGGGCTAGATGAATAATCAAGGGTACCAGAGATGACTTTTCAATAATACTAAAATAGATTGGTGATTTTATTAATATGTGTCTTCTGTGAAGATCATGTTTTATCCATACCCACCATTCTGGCTGGCTCTCATCTATGTCTTCTTAAAAAAAAGGTGGCTTCTCAATGTGTTGGGACCTTCCATGCTTTCTTTTGACATCCAGGTTATTATTGGAAGACATGAGCTGTTCACCAGTTATCCCTCATTCTTGCTATGTGACCAGATCATATTCTTTTTTGATCATGTTCAAGATAAATATAAAGAATTTGCAAATATGGGAAACTGGGAAAGGGAACTGAAAAAGGCTTCATTGAAGTTGAACTTAGAAGAAATAAAGGATTTTAAGGGTTTGTGTTGAGGAAGGAGGATATCTTAGATATAGAGAATGGCCAGAGTAAAATCATAAAAGTGGAGAATGGAAGTTAACATGAGGAACAAAAACAAAGCCAGTTTGGAGGGACCACCAATCCAAAATGGGGAATAATTCATATTAATCCTGGAAAGCTGGTTTGGAACTTTGTTGTGAAAGACTTTAAATGCCCCATAAAAGATTTTTTATTTGATCCTAGAGGTAATAGGGAACCATTGGAATTTATTGAACAGAGAAGTGACTTAGTCAGATCTGGGCTTTGGCAATATCATTTGGGCAATTATAGAGAGGCAGCTAGGTAGCTCAGTAGATAGAGCATCAAGCTTGAAGTCAGGAAAACTTTAATTCAAATATACTCCCAAAAAATTATCAGCTCTGTAATGCTGGACAAATCACTTAACCTATGTTTACCTTAATTGACTGAAGAATGAAATGGGAAACTGGTCCAATATCTTTGCCAAGAAAAACCCATGGAAAGCACATTCCATGGGGTCAAGAATAGTTGGACACAACTGAAAACAATGAAGGATGGAATGGAGAGAAGAGAAATTGAAGCTAGGGAGACCAGTTAGGAAGCTATTGTAATAATTAAGGAAAAGGTATTTTTAATTCCTTGGAGAAAGATCTCTATGACTCATTGCTATTCAATAATACTGGTAGGATAGTAATTTTAAAAAAGAGGGAAACATTGTTTAAGGAAGAAGTTTGTAGTTATGAAGAGAGGTTTGAAATCATCTTCCCTTTAAAACATTTAGCAGCCCAGAAAATATGACCCTCCATGGTGTGTGGGTCATTTATGACAACTGAAGTAAAATGTATTACAGTAAAAGTTGACAGCCACTCTGAAGGGATAAAAATGCACAGGATGTAAGTCTTCAATCCTTGCTGAAGGTACAGAGATGATTTCTTGGAGTTCTAACTGAACTAAAACATTTTTCTTGCTTTAATAAGAGTATCAAAACTATGATCATTTTAACTAATTTCTCACTTTTGAAATTTTCTGAGGAAATGTGGGAATCTGAAGCATACTAGACATATACATATTTACAACAGAGTTGAAACCAGTTGGTAACTGGAAAGATAAATGATGCTAAGAATCCACTAACAATGGTAAAGATTGATTATCCTGTGAGAGCATTCCTCCTCAAGAGGAATTAGAACAGTAAAATTAGACCCTCTTAATGTAATTTCAAAGGCTTCTAGTAATCAATGAGCTAAATAGTGTTGGCAGGGAGATATTCTGGTTTCCTGAGAATTCCATGGCATTCCAAGCAAACCTGGCAAATAACAACTTCCTTGACAGCTGTTCCTCCCATAATCTTTTCCCATATTTGTCAGCTGCATCTTTGCATGAGTGCAATATTCACTCTACAGAAATTAATTCATCTTAGGAGGGTTTTCATTTTCATTTACTGCACAATTTCTTCAAAATAAGAATAATCATTCTCTAAGAATAATGCTAAGCCTCACACATACATTTTAGTAACTGTACTCAGGCAAAACATTTTGGTGTCCATATGGAATAATTTTATGTCATTGCTACTTTACTATTCCAAAATTCAATAAAAGTCTGATTAGATAACCTTGAACTAATAATATGTGAAATTAATGTGTTAAAAGTATCATACAGTGAAAGATATAGCATTTTGTGAACATGCATATATTTGCCTATAAGAAACAAATTTTAACAAATTATCTTCAACCTGTCAGCTATAATTTATTGTATATAATATCAGTAATTAATATCAGGTTATGTTTCAAGTATACAGGTAATATAGAGAATTAGAAACATTAAGTAAGAGTTCCTAATTTGTTACTTTTGTGAAAAATAATGGGAAGTAAATATATTAGAGAACAAAGGTTATGGCAGCATAGCTGCTACTAACCTTAATTGTTGTATCACTTCTCTCATTACTTAACCTCTTTTTGCCTTAGTTCTTTCATCTGTAAAATGGGTAAAAATCGTTCCTACTTTCAAATGTTTTTGTGAGAAATAAATTTGTAGTTTGTTATTACTTTAGCTACAACCATTTCTTTAGCCAAAAAGTATTTAGATTTTGCTGCTTATCATTCATGTATTGCTTAACATGTCATATTTATAGTACATCTTATAATGCATAGAAGGACTGAATAAATATTGTACTATGGTATCAGGAAACGTCAAAAGGCACAGTAAAAAAGAACATAAGGACTTTAACATATTTAACATGTATTTGTCAACTTGCCATCTGGGGGAGTGGGTGGGGGGAAGGAGGTGAAAAATTGGAACAAAAGGTTTTGCAACTGTCAATGCTGAAAAATTATCCATGCATATATCTTGTAAATATAAAGCCATAATAAATAAAAAAGAACATAAGGCAAAGAACAATATGAAAAAGGCAAAAAAAAATTGGTGATAAAAGAAAAATCATAGGAAAATAAAAGCTTATACCTGGAGATCATCTATGTCAATCATTTTATTTTACTTAGGAGAAAATTAAGGACCAGGGAAGTGATGTGACTTAGATTTTTGGGAGGGACTTTAGACAGGAGTGTGCCAGAGCCAACTGAGGCTCAGAGATTTTCTAATGTAAGAATCTATGCCAAATTTTTTATATAAGGATCCATACCTTTGGAAATTGTAAAATGCCATAAAACAGGGCTCAATTTATTGTTTTGATGATTGACTAGACTTAGGAAGGTGATGGAGAAAATGTGAATGTTGTAGATTAAACTCAAAAGTTTGTCTTGCTTTTTAGTTGTTAAACATTTCCTAAAATACCCTTGATCCTCAGAGATCATCTAATTTGACCTTCACAATTTAGATAAGGAAACTCAGTTCCAGAGAAGTGATCTGTTCAAGGATTCACAGGTTTAAGAAGTGGTAGTCAGGATTTGAATACAGGCCTCTCACTGTCATTAGCATTCTTTCCTCTGCAATATGCTGCCTCTCAATTGATAAGTAATAGAGTTTGGATATGAATGTAGGTCGTCAGCTGTGATCCTGGCACTGCATTATATTGTAATTTGTCAGGAAATGCAAAGCCAATAGTAGCACCACTACTTTCTGGTTTTCTGGGTCTTCCTGTTATATGCCTTACTAGAGAGTTAGCCAAGATGACCTGTATTTTGAACATATTTGCCTTTATTTACTTATAATAATATAATATAATTATAACTTTAAGAGAGGAGCTGTGTACATATTTGATTTTTTAAATATAGTAGATGACTAATGCTTTCTTCTAAATAGATTTTAAATACGAGAACTGGTCATCTTCCAAATCATGGGTTTATTAAATTATCAATAATTAAAATAATAAAACTCAATAAATTATTAATGAAAACTATCAAAACATTATTAAATTATTATTAAAATAAAATTAATAAAAATCAGTTCCTACATCTCTCAAAATAACAACAACAAACAATTCATACTCAATTATACAGTAAACTTTTGGAGACTAAGTGTTTGGGTCAATCAATATGACAATTAACAGAGAGTTACCATGTATCTCAAATATATTTTAATTCTCTAAGAACTACAAAGAGAATGTCAGATATGTCAAGAAATGTCAAAAAGACCTGGCTTCAAATCCTTTCTCTGATACATACATACTGGTTATGCAGTCTGTAGGTAAATAAC
The DNA here is from genome assembly GCF_016432865.1 of Antechinus flavipes. Lineage (NCBI taxonomy): Eukaryota > Metazoa > Chordata > Mammalia > Dasyuromorphia > Dasyuridae > Antechinus > Antechinus flavipes. The sequence continues at coordinate 501,831,610 of NC_067398.1, forward strand.
ATCAACTCTCAGTACCCCAAGCAATTCTCTAAGACTATAAATGGCAGAGATATATTGGTAAAAAGTTTTCTTATTGAGAATTCCTTTCTTATACCAATCAAATTATATTAAAAAAAGAATTATGCTAAATATAATTTAAATTTTGATGATTTAGAACCTACTTCAGGATCTTTCCATGTCTCAAAGCCATTGTTATGAACCATCTGTTATTAATATGCTGTTGGTAGTCACAAGTACTGATTCATACAGTGTTTCTATAACTAGAAAGAGAACAACAAATTAATGGCAAGAAGCAGCTACTACCTTAGTCATTTGGTTTAGCACTAGGGCCTCTAAAGCTTCAAGGTCACATCAAGTATTAAGTTTCCTTTGTAATTCCCTTCAGTGGGTATTTTATCTTAGAGCTTAATTTTGGATACTTGATTCGGTTATATAATTTGTTGTTGAGTTGTTTTAAGTCCTCATGATTCTTCTTGGCAAATATACTGCAGTGGTTTGTCATTTCCTTCTCCAGTTCATTTGACAGATGAAAAACTGAGGCAAACAGGGTTAAGTGACTTGTCCAGGATCACACAACTAACTAGTAAGTTTTGAGATGCATTGAACAGAGGTCTTCCTAACCCTAGGGTCATCAATCTTCCATTGTATCAGCTATCTGTTCTAATGTAATTAATTCCTATTTTATTTGTGTGGAGAAAAAAGTCTTTTGAGGGATTTTATCTAATTAAAAGTTCTAAGCTATAAATAATGAAATCTAATATTCCCTATTAGTTTTCCTTTTATAGAAGAGTAGATTTTTCCGTCTGTAACTGATCCTTTAATTTAGTATATTCTTCATATTTAGGTTTCCCAGTCATCCTTAATCTCGATGGACTGTTTGAGATTATCTCAGATTTATCCAACCTATTTGTTTGCATGTTGTCTCTTTATTAGATCTAAGGATCTTGAGGGCAGCTGCCTTTTTTGCATCTTTAGTATGTAGTGAGTAGTGCCTGGCATATAGTTCTTAATAAATGCCTGTTGACTTGCTTTTTTAGGTTTAAAATAACAGTTTCTATGGGATAGGCAAAATAAGCAGGAAGGAAAGAGGCTACTGATGAAAAGATCTAGGACTGAGACTGAAATACAAAAAAAAAATGAGTTGTCTAGGAAAATCCAAGGGAAAGAGGGAGTTAGATAAAAAAAAAGAAATATTTCCATAAGATTTAATCTAGTAAAGTACCTTTAATTCAACAGCAAGTTGATAACTCTGGTTGTTAGCCCATACCATATGGTCATCAGTTTATTCTGTCATTGCTCTATTCTGATTGGCCTAATTTACCAACCTTCACATCATTCTCATGTGATTTTGGCACTTAGATCATGTAGTTCTTTCCAACCCATCCACATCTTTCTTAATGATCTTCCAATATCCTGACCAGGCCCTTCTCTAATACCTGACTATTCTACCTCTATTAATTTCACCACCTGATTCTCCCATCTTGGAATAATTTTTGACTTCTCTTTTTTCTTTTTCATTTATATCTTTATCCTAACTAAATTTTTCATTAATCCCAATATGGATAATTTCAATCACTACCACCATTATTACACTGAACTAGATCATTCATCATTCCTCAATTATATACAATACTTTCTCATCTCAATGTCTTTGCTCATTCATACCCATTTTTAAAATGCTCCTCTACATCTGTCTACCTATCAATGCTTCAAGGGCCATCTTAAATATTACCTCTCCCAGAGACTTTTCAGGTCCTCTCTATTTAAAAGTAATTACCCTTCCCATTAAACTCTTATGGCACTTTGGCTAAGTATTTTTTATTTCCCTTTTCATGCCCACCAATCATTTTAGAATGATTAATTTGCTTCCCCAAGTATCAGGAAATGTTTGTTTTGGGTAGCAATCATGGGTATTTTGGTTTTTTGAAAGGCATATCACCTATTCCAAATTAATATGTTGGCATTATGATTTACACTCCAGTATCTTGTAAACTTAGTTTCAAAGCTTAGTGAATTTGGAGAGATATCCAAACTTCTTTTCCAGTTTCATTCTAAACTGACTGAATATTATATAACCTGTAACTTTCCTGGCTGGGTTGAGGGTTAAAGAAAGATGAAAAGCACTTTGGGGAGTAGAAGACCAGGCCAGAAATAGCACCAGCATCAGGATCAGGCCAGTAGCAGCAATTCTTGTGATTTCAGTCAATACTCAAAAATGAGTGTGAGTTAGGAATAGATCAAACATTGGAATTAAGTAGATAATAACTTATAATTGGGGTGGAGTTTTAAGGGAGGAGGAAAAGAAAGATTGAAAAGAAATACATGCAAAAAAGTGCAGAAAAGGCTTGCTATTTCTTGCACAACTCTATCATTGAAAATATATCAGCAGGCATAAATTCATCATTAATAAGTTAAGAATGCAATTAAAATACATGAGTTGATTTAAGGAGGGAGAACTTCCTAGGCTTATATGAAGAGCTGAAAAAAGAAAATCATTGATAATAGAATGAATAGATATTGGTCTCTAGCTTTCAAAGGAGAAATCTAAAAAAAAGAAAGGTTAAAATAATTCATAAGTATGGTTGAAATCAAACAAAACTTGTTTTGGTAGGTTCAGACTATCACTGAATGGAAGTTTTTATTCACCTCATACCCAAAATATAACTTTTTGGCATTATTTTAAAAAGTAGTATCTTATTAAATCCTTAAAAAAACAGAGAAATTTTCTTAAAGAGAAGCCAAATTCTATGTCTTCATTATTTAAAAAGGTTAGAAATAGCACATTTCTGGTACTTAGTGAAGAAGCTGATTTAAGCACGAAAAATTAGGCTTTTTCTATATGATGAGAGAGAGGAATGGGGGTGGGAAATCCAGTCATTATTTCAGGCTGGATATAGAATGTATAGAAATGTAATGAAAATTTAGAGAAGATATTCTTTGACTCCTGCTATATAGTTAGGAATCTGAAAGGGAAGAGTAAGTTGGGGAGGAAGATGGTGTGTGGAAAATAATAAAAATAACTGACAAAGAAGAGTTTAATTTTTGAGTGAATAAGTTTAAACATGGGAATATAGTCTGGTGGAGTGTTTTGTGAATCTTTGCTTATCCTGGGAAAGGATGATAGTATACTAAAACAAAACAAAAAATACATCTGGAACCTATAACAGATCAATCTAATTAGTAGAGCAGAAGCTGTTTATATAACACTAATTTCTAAAACAGCAGCTAATGCTGCGGCTCACATGAGAGGGCTAATGTTAGAAACCTGTTGGCTATGATGTTAAAGATGATTTATTTACTGTACATATTGATAACAGGTATAGTTGACATTTGTCATAGAATAAGGTGACAAATTCTGTGTGGAGAATATCTGACTTTTTATATAAAGTAGGTTTCAAGTCAAGAACTGGGGAAAATGATATCACATTAATTTTTTGGGTATCCTGTTCTCAAATTATATATCTATGCTCAGGAGATTAAAGTAAGTGAGCACATCACACATGGGAATTAGTTCCAGTGGTTGCCCATGTTTCTGTCTCTGTCTCTCTCTGAATAGTTTATATTAACTACACATTTTGAGTTTGGACTTAATTTTTTTTCCTTCACCTTTTGCACTTTTAAATTCATTTTCATTGTTATACTAGGGCAAAAGTCATCTCATTTCTCTGGGGCCAGAGATTAGCCATTTTTATTTAGACTATAATAAGAAGGAAATTGTAGGCCATAAAGATCACAGCTTTCCAGTCAGTTCAGAGAAGGAGCTGATCCCTTGGGAAGCTGAGGTTATCAGCAGGGCTCACAACCAAGAAAGAATTTCTCACATGGCCACATTTAGTTTACTAAGCTGCTACTCAGTGAGATTATTTTGCCTTGGTTCCAATGCATTTCTCCACCTAGGTCCATACTAATTCTGAATTCTAAAAAGAACTCTGAAAAGTATACCAATCAATTTACCCTTCCATCAATAAGATGCTCTAGGGAACAAACACACTCCTGGTAGATTATAGACAGTCTCAGATGACATTATTTATCTTAAGGCCAAAGTCTGAGTGCTTTTCACAAGAGGAGTGAGTTAATAATTCGTATTATATGTGGTTTCTGGAGTTATGTTGCTGTTTATACACAATGGAATAGAATTTTATTCCTATGAACTGGAAACATGCTTATCTAAGAGGAATATGAGAGCCCAGCAAAGCAGATCTCTGAGTGTCAATTAGAAAGTTTTTAGTCTTCCAGGGATCAAACACAATTTTATTATTTTAATAAACACTTTGTTCTGTCATCAGATATATTGTTACCTTGTAACAACACACCCTGTGATACATCTTCACTATCCCTTAAAAGGAGCCAAATGGAGAAGCTCCAAGTACCTAAGGAGGAAACTAATATTGGAAGTATCCTTTTGTATTTATTGTTATAGATAGGGATTCTGCATGGAGTCTTGAGTTATTGAAATATTGAATTAAACTCATATCCACAGGCAAACCCCAAATGAACTTGAGCCAGACAAGCCTAATGTCTCTAAACAAATAACCATTTGATACATACCCAGGATTTTCAATCTTCAAAGTACTCTACAATCACTGATTATTCCAACCATTTAATACCGCCTGTGAAATTAACATGACTATTCAACTTTACAGATAGAATAAAACTACCCCAAATTCAAACCACTGAGCCAAGGTCTAAGAGGAATTACAGTGTCAGCTAACATGACATAATCAGGATATTGGACTTTAGCTTTGTGGTCTCTCTACAAGGTCCTGCTACTTTCTGAAGGCAGTCATATAGTGCTAGTAATTATTTAAAAGCTATCCACAATCATTATACAAATTCCCCTTTACCCTTTGCCAAATATATTCAGATTCTTCAGTTCAAGCCAATTATATTTCTCCATATTGCAAATGTCAAAAAGCAAACATGAAGGTACTTCTATTTCCCCAAATATTTGATTTTCTCTTTCCTACATGACTCTAATCTGCATGTTGAAGGAATGCAAAATATTTAATTATACTGTATGCTAGAAACTTGTTAAAAATCTGATTTTGATGTGTGGGTAATCAAGGCAGTGGATGTGAGCCAGTCAGATTAGTGGTATAGCTTCCTGCTGAATTTGATTAGATAAAGAGAAAATGAAAACTCAGGATACCCAGAATAATTGACCCTCTCAGCTCTTCTTGGTATGTAATTATACTCAAGGCCATGAATCCTCTGTTATTTCACAGCTGAATTCTGAGTGTGCCATGAAACACAAAGAGAAGAAAGACCTATTTTGTAAGTGTGTCTTTCTTAGAAAGGAAGAAAGGAAAGAAAATATGTTTTAAAAGGGATATTTCCCTAGCCATTGATTTTAGCAGCCATCTTGGCCAGTGCTTTGTTAAGTAAACCAGTTGTCACTCACTATAAACTCATTCTGGGAATAATAAGAGCGGAAAAAAGGAAGGAGAAAACAGGAAACAAATGTATGGAATGTTAGTGATCTCATGTATCTAAATTTTTTTAGGTGAGCAAAATTGTCTGATGCTACTCACACAAGCAAACTATTACTACATGAAACTGAAATATCCAGATGATCATAAATCAGTCTTCACTACCAGGTCTCTCCTCCATCATTATTCATTCTTTAGTGACTATGATGTCCTGGTTTATAGTAATATCTTCTTCCCCAATCATTCCCTCCCCTGAATAACTGAGAGAAAATGGGAGATCCTGGAATTGCTTGAGAGGACATTAGGAAATGTAAATGTGGGTTTTTGAGAATTCTAATTGTACAAAGACAGGGTATATATCTGTATGTGATGAGGGGAAGTTGTGAAGTTTTTTGTTGTGGTGTTTTTCGATTAAAAAAAGAAAGAAGAAAGGAGTAAAGAAGAGAAAGGATGAAAAATATTGTTCAGAGTTGCTGAATTAGTGCTTTGAGGTGTTTCAGGTTAGTGAAGGAGCTAACTAAGGTTGGTTTATAGATGGGATCCCTAAGTTTGCATTGAGACTGAAATAAATTTGAAACCAGGTTATGGCTAAGAAGCTAGTGTGGAAGTAGAAATAATAATAGGCTTGTCAGAGGAATTGAATTTGAATTCTTGTTTTGCCATTTGCTATTTGTATTACCTTGAGCCAATTCCTTCACTTTTTTTTTGAGGCATACTTTCTTTGTTTATAAAACAGGAAGCTTTAAATCGATAATCTTTAAGGTGTCTTCCATTTCTAAATCTTGTGATCCTAGATTAGTTCTTTATAACAAAGACAGCTGAAGTTGTCTAGTTAATGAGGGAAGTTCATTATCAAAACAAGAGGTTTTGAGGTTCAGGGCAAAAAAAAGAGAGATATATGGGAGTGGAGTTTGGGGGAACTTTCAATGTCTGATCTGATAAACTCCTTGAGATTAGGGACTATATTTCTTTTTATCATTACACACTAGCAGAGTACCTTGGACATTTTTTGGGGGGTTTGGCATTGAACTATGATTTCATCAACATAAGGATATTCCAGTTTGGCAACTTGCTTTGGTCAGCAAATCATCTGTATTTCAGAGTCTTTATAGAGTTGTCTGGCAAAACTAGGCTCCTTGGAGGTTGAGATGGCAGTGATGCAAATTAGCAAGTGAAGAATATCTAGGTAGCAGATGGCTATAATTAGTTTAGTTTCTGATGTTTAAGTAAAGAGCAAGCCATCTAGTTTAACAATAGATAGGAGGTATAGGTATGGATTCATATTGGATTCTTTTTTTTTTTTTTTTTTTTAATAATAAATTTTATTTTATTTAATAATAACTTCGCATTGACAGAATCCATGCCAGGATAATTTCTACACGACATTATCCCTTGCAATCACTTATGTTTCGTTTTTTCCCCTCCCTCCCTCCTCCCCCCCCCCCCCCCCAGGATGGCAAGCAGTCCTATATATGCTAAACATGTTGCAGTATATCCTAGATACAATACATATTTGCAGAACCAAACAGTTCTCTTGTTGCACAGGGAGAATTGGATTCAGAAGGTAAAAATAACTCGGGAAGAAAATCAAAAATGCAAATAGTTCACATTCATTTCCCAGTATTCCTTCTTTGGGTGTAGCTGTTTCTGTCCATCATTTCTCCAATGAAACTCAGTTAAGTCTCTTTGTCAGAGAAATCCACTTCCATCAGAATACATCCTCATACAATATCGTTGTCGAAGTGTATAATGATCTCCTGGTTCTGCTCATCTCACTTAGCATCAGTCCATGTAGGTCTCTCCAAGCCTCTCTGTATTCATCCTGCTGGTCATTCCTTACAGAGCAATAATATTCCATAACATTCATATACCACAATTTACCCAGCCATTCTCCAATTGATGGGCATCCATTCATTTTCCAGTTTCTAGCCACTACAAACAGGGCTGCTACAAACATTTTGGCACATACAGGTCCCCTTCCCTTTTTTAGTATCTCTTTGGGGTATAAGCCCAATAGAAACACTGCTGGATCAAAGGGTATGCACAGTTTGATAACTTTTTGGGCATAATTCCAGATTGCTCTCCAGAATGGCTGGATTCGTTCACAACTCCACCAACAATGCATCAATGTCCCCGTTTTCCCGCATCCCCTCCAACATTCATCATTGTTTTTTCCTGTCATCTTAGCCAATCTGACAGGAGTGTAGTGATATCTCAGAGTTGTCTTAATTTGCATTTCTCTGATCAATAGTGATTTGGAACACTCTTTCATGTGAGTGGTAATAGTTTCAATTTCTTCATCTGAAAATTGTCTGTTCATATCCTTTGACCATTTATCAATTGGAGAATGGCTTGATTTTTTATAAATTTGAGTCAGTTCTCTATATATTTTGGAAATGAGGCCTTTATCAGAACCTTTAATTGTAAAGATGTTTTCCCAGTTTGTTACTTCCCTACTAATCTTGTTTGCATTCGTTCTGTTTGTACAAAGGCTTTTTAATTTGATATAATCAAAATTTTCTATTTTGTGATTGGTAATGGTCTCTAGTTCATCTTTGGTCACAAATTTCTTTCTCCTCCACAAGTCTGAGAGATAAACTATCCTATGTTCCTCTAATTTATTTATAATCTCGTTCTTTATGCCTAGGTCATGGACCCATTTTGATCTTATCTTGGTATGTGGTGTTAAGTGTGGGTCCCATATTGGATTCTCAACTACTGCAGTAGCCTACTTGGTTGGTCTCCTTGTCTTAGTCTGTCCTTCACTGACATGTCAAACTGATTTCCTAAAAGCTCTAATTTGACTCTCTTTCTTTCATATTCCTAGTTCTTCTTCCCTCTTTCCTTCAGTCAACTCTAGCAGCTTCCTATTGCCTCCAGGATAAAATATAAAAAACCTCTGTTGGTCTTTTAAGGTTTCACGTAACTTGGTTCCTTATCATCTTTTCAGCATTATTGTACCTTACATCTTCTTCCATCTCTCATATTCTGAATTCCTGTGACATAGTATTCTTGTTTTCAAGATATTCCATTTCCTGACTCCATGCAGTTTTTTTTTTTTTTTTTGGCTGCCTCACAATGCCTACAACTCTCTCCTTCTTTATCTTCTTCCTGGCTTCCTAAAAGTCTCAGCTAAAGTCTCATCTCTTGTAAGAAGCCTTTCCCCATCCTGCTTAATCTTAGTGCCTTCTCTCTGAGAATATTTCTAATTTATACAATGTGTGTGTATAAATTGTGAGCTCCTTAAAAGCAGCATCTCTCTTCTCTCCCAGTACCCTAATATTAAACACAATATTTAGCACATAGTTGGAATTCAATGAATGTTTGTTGGTTTTACTTTTTTTTTTTTTTTAAAGAATCAGAATATTATTTATCATGACTTCACAGAACACACTGCATTGCTTCATTTTAGGTCCTTCTCATCTTCTCCTCCCCTCAATATCCCATCTCCACAGACCAAACATATCCCAAATACCAGTAGAGGGAGATTAAATACATAAACTTTTAATAGTATCGAATTACTCTGTGGATTAATATGTTCTATCATACAAATTCCTCTACAATTTTCTTCTCACATACCAAGTCTTTAATCTTCATATTTCCCAGGAAGCAGGAAAGAATATATTTGGGCAATTTCAGCTTCAAGAACTATTTTCTTTGAAATTAAGCATTCAGGAATAGGGGATTTTTGAGACTGGAATGATAGCTGATCAGATCTCTGGCATTAAATCTACTTGTTAACAGGCTGTTTCTATTGGCCAACCTCTATAAAGGTCCAAGGGAGGAGCTGTCCAAAGACAACACCCCAGGAACCCCAGTTTGAATTTGCAAAGTTGCGTTTGCAGAGAGATTAAGTTTCTTTGAGATGACCATTCTATTTCCTATATAAAATAAACAAAATCTCCAAGTCTTCCTTAAAAAGTCATTTTTGTGGTCAAAAGATATGAACAGACAATTTTCAGATGAAGAAATTAAAACAATTTCTAGTCATATGAAAAGATGCTCCAAATCACTATTGATCAGAGAAATCCAAATTAAAACAACTCTGAGGTACCACTATCCACCTCTCAGATTGGCTAAGATGACAGAAAAAGATAATGACAAATATTGGAGGGGATATGGGAAAACTGGGACACTAATACATTGTTGGTGGAGTTGTAACTGATCCAACCATTCTGGAGAGCAATTTGGAACTATGCCCACAAAGTTATCAAAATGTACATACACTTTGATCCAACAGTGTTTCTATTGCGCTTATATCCCAAAGATATCATAAAGGAGGGAACAGGACCTATATGTTAAAAAATGTTTGTGGCAGTCCTTTTTTGTAGTAACAAGAAACTGGAAACTGAGTCGATATCCATCAGTTGGAGAATGACTGAATAAGTTATGGTATATGAATGTTATGGAATATTATTGTTCTTTAAGAAACAATCAGGAGGGTGATTTCAGAGAGGCCTGGAGAGACTTAGACCAACTGATACTAAATGAAATGAGCAGAACCAGGAGACCATTATACACAGCAACAACAAAATTATATGAAGATCAGTTCTAAAGGATGTGGCTCTGCTCAACAATGAGATAATTCAGGCCAGTTCCAATGTTCTTGTGATGAAGAAAACCATCTATATCCAGAGAGAGGACTGTGAGAACTGAGTGTGGATCACTCCTGTAAGCTCTGAAGTACTGCAAAAAGTCTCATCAACAATTTTTCATCTCAGGGAACCCAATGATTTCTGAAGATTTTAAGAATCCTTTTGACAGTCTCATTGTCAGCCATCTGATTCTTTCTTCATCTGTGGAAATATAAGCAGATCCTCTTCCCCAAGCACTTAACCTATCTAATTCTCTTCTATTTACCACTTTTGGGATTTCTCCTCATCATCTGGTAATTACATTGGAGCTGTTTGCATTGGATATTGTCTTGTTGTCTTAAAAGGCCTGTATTCTTCCCAACTGTAATCCTGATTGCTTTTCTGTTGGTTGATGACATCAGAGTTCTGAATTTCTAAAGTCTCTCTGGGTGTAACCTCAGCTGCTATCATGCCCCACCTGTCCTTTGATTGATACTTTGGAGCTGGGCCCTGCCTCTCATTCCTCTGGGTCAATATACATTTAGAGGCCCAATGAAAGCCTCAGTTACATTTTGGACATGGGGTTTTGGGTTTTCTCTCACCCTGTCTTCTCACTCTATCTCCATATCTACAATGAGCTCTCAAATGTCCAATTTTTCCGCAGTGAAAACATCGACGAGTTTCTCTAGAATTCCTCTGCCAAGAAGGACCTTGTCTTTCCATGTTCATCATAGTCTGGGCATAATAAGCATTTGTGCCCACTGTGGCACAGCGTCTAATGATTTCTTTTAAAGGAGCATTTTTGTCTAGCCCCCATATAATTCTCTTGCAAATCTCATTGGCATTTTCCTTAGCCAAATGTCTAGTCATTATTTCTGTTGCTGCATTGTCTCCAATGGTTCTTATTACAGCTGTTTGTAAACGTCCCACAAAATCTGCAAAAGGTTCATTGGGACCTTGCTCTATTTTTGTGAAAACATTATTTCCATCTTTCTGTCCAGGGAGAGAATTCCAAGCTTTTATTGCAGCCTTAGAAATTTGCTCATAGACTGTTATGGGATAATAAATCTGTTCTGAACTCTCTGCATACTGACCTTCATCAGCTAGTTGGTCAAAAGTGATTTGTACAACAGCTCCTTTTTGCCTATTGCGTCCCAAATTAAAAGGAGTGTATTTTCTCTCTTTTTGACCTGAGGAGTTGAGCTCTTCAATCACAGGATATGCCTTTATAAAATCAGATATATCTTCTCCTTCATTTTTTGCTTTAATTAATGCTTTTTCTAATCTTGACAAATTCTGCTTTACAGGAGAAGCTGACTGTGTTTCTGTCTCTCTCCCTCCCCCTTGTTCTACCCATGAAGGGTTAATTGCGGGGGGAGGGTCATGAGATGTGGAATCACCTAATTCCTCCTTCTGTGAAGTATCATACTCAGAATTGTAATTAACTCCATTCTCATCTGATTTGTCCTCCTTTTCACCTAGTAAAGTTGGCACTTCCTCCTGTACTTTCCTTTTCATCATTCTATCACTTAAATAACTTCTTATAGCCAATTGTATTACATTATATGTATTAATTATTGAGTTAGGCCCATTTTTATCATAGAATTGACAAAGATCCTCTCCAACCAATTTCCATTCATTTAGATCTAATTCCTTATCAAGAGAGAAACAAGGACATATGTCCTTTACAGTTTGTAAAAGTTCAGTGATTTGCTGTAAACTTATAATTAAACCTTGGCTTTCCATAACTTTGACAATGCTCTCTAAACATTTTCCTTGAACAGAAACAGGCTGTTTTCTAAATATCTGTCCCATCTTAGCTGAAATTCTACTTTAACTCTTCTAACAAAATTTCTTTGTTGCACTCACCCTAATTTCTGGGTTGAAGTCTTTTCCACTGGATCAGGATCAGAGGCTTTTCCACTTGAATCAGGATCGGAGCTTTTCCACTGAAATCCACTGAGGGGGTCTGTCAGCCCCACGTTGGGCGCCAAAATGTTGTAATCTTTTTCTTCTCAAAAAGCAGTCAGGTGATAAAAGTTCAGATCTTTTATTATCCCAATATAGCCCGGTTAGCTTAGAGGCCTATCTCTCTGCTTGGTTCCAAGAGCTCTCTCCGAATGTCACCAAATCCAAAGGTCTGGTCCTTCAGCCTCTGCCTCAGTTTTCTTCAGCCTCCAGCCAGCTCCAACTCTTCATGTCATTCCGCTGGATAAGGAGGATATGAAGAGATTTGCCTTTTCGGTGCCCAGTGTCAATTTAGCTGAGCCTTATAAAAGATATGAATGGACGGTTTTGCCACAGGGTATGAAGAACAGCCCCACTATGTGTCAAATGTATGTTGCTGCTGCTCTTGCTCCAATAAGAAAAGCATTTCCAAAAGTTATGCTATTACATTATATGGATGATATATTGGGATGTGCACCGGAGGAACAAATTCTAGAAGCATGTCTACAAAAAACCATAGAAACACTAAGATACTACAAACTTCATATCGCTACAGAAAAAATTCAAAGACATGCTCCTTTTCAATATTTAGGATATGAAATATATCCTAAGGCACTTACACTACAAAAACTGTCTTTAAGAACAGAGAGGTTGAACACCTTAAATGATTTCCAAAAATTAATAGGAGATATCCAATGGATGCGTCCAGTATTAGGTTTAACTACCAATCAATTGCAACCCCTATATGACATTTTAAGGGGAGACACTGCTTTAAATTCACCACGCCGGCTTACAAAAGAAGCTCAAGAGACCTTGAGAGAAGTTGAACTGGCTTTATCCAATGTAGTTGAGAGAGTAACTCAAAAACCCTTGGAAATATCAGTTTTTGCTACAAAAGAACCTTTTCACTCTTTTTGTTGTTTGCTTGCATTGTTTTTTTTTTCTCAATTTTCCTTTTTGATCTGATTTTTCTTAAGCAGCATGATACTTGTTTAAATATATATACATAAATATATTGAATTTAATATATATTGGATTATTTGCCATCTAGGGAAGGGGGTGGGGAGAAGGGGGGAAATTTGGAACACAAGGTTTTACAAGAGTCAATGTTGAAAAATTATCCTTACATATGTTTTGAAAATAAAAAGCTTTAATAAAAAAGAAACAATCATTTTGGTGATGGCATTTCTGGGTTTATTGTGAATCTTCTCAAAATGAAAACTTCTGTGTGAGCTAAACTGACTCATCCCACTCTGTACTCCCCCGACCTCCAACTGAGTGACCTGTTGGATCATAGGTGTCTTGCAGAGAGAAGAAAGTATTTTTAATTTGGAGTTTATTCATTATTGAGCCAATGCCATGGGGACTGATTCTGGAATGCCTATAATTAAGGGAGGAAAGAGCACTCTGGAAGTGACTAATATATTTAGATATTTTGAGGGCGTAGGATATGGAGTTGTTAGAAAGAAACTTGAGAAAAATAGGGGAAAAGATATTAAAAAATAAAATTTGTATTCAAAATATATTTTTTTTAGGTGAGTAGAACTTGATGTATTGAAAAGAGAATGGGATTTGGACTCTAAGGACCAAGACTTGAGTTCTTCTCTTCTGTATCTTTTTAAAAAATATATTCATTTTAATTAACTAATTTTTTATTATAGCTTTTTATTTACAAGATATATGCATGGGTAATTTTTCAGCATTGACCCTTGTAAAACCCTCTGTTCTAACTTTTTCCCTCTTTCCCCCCACCACTATCCCAGATGGTAGGTAGACCAATACATATTAAATATGTTAAAGTATATGTTAAATACAATATATGTGTACATGTCCATATAGTTATTGTTGCAAAGAAGAATCAGACTTTGAAATAATGTAAAATTAACATGAGAAGGAAATAAAAAATGCAAGCAGAGAAAAACAGAGGGATTGGAAATGCTACGTAGTGGTTCACACTCATTTCCCAGAGTTCTTTCGTTGGGTGTAGCTGGTTCTATTTATTATTGAACAAATGGAACTGATTTGGTTCATCTTATTGTAGAAGAGAGCCACATCCATCAAAATTGATCATCATATAGTATTATTGTTGAAGTATATAATGATCTCCTAGTCCTGCTCATTTCACTCAGCATCCGTTCATGTAAATCTCTTCAGGTCTTTCTGAAATCCTCTTGCTGGTCATTTCTTACAGAACAATAATATTCCATAACATTCATATACCACAAAAATCAAGCCATTCTCAAATTGATGGGCATCCATTCAATTTCCAGTTTCTAGCAACTACAAAGAGGGCTGCCACAAACATTTTTGCACATGTGAGTCCCTTTCCCTCCTAAGATCTCTTTGGGATATAAGCCCAGTAGTAACACTGCTGGATCAAAGGGTATACACAGTTTGATAACTTTTGAGCATAGTTCCAAATCGCTCTCCAGAATGGCTGGATGTACTCACAATTCCACCACAATGCATCAGTGTCCTGGTTTTCCCACATTCCCTCCAACATTCAGCATTATCTTTTCCTGTCATCTTAGCCAATCTGAGAAGTGTGTAGTGGTATCTCAGAGTTATCTTAATTTGCATTTCTCTGATTAATAATGATTTGGAGCATCTTTTCATATGGCCAGAAATAGTTTCAATTTCTTCATCTGAAAATTGTTTGTTCATATCCTTTGACTATCAGTTGGAGAATGGTTTGATTTTTTTTTTTATAAATTAGAGTCAATTCTTTATATATTTTGGAAATGAGGCCTTTATCAGAACCTTTGACTGTTAAAAATGTTTTCCCAGTTTATTGTTTCCCTTTTAATCTTGTCTGCATTAGTTTTGTTTGTATAAAAGCTTTTCAATTTGATATAATCAAAATTTTCATTTTATGATCAGTAATGATCTCTAATTCTTCTTTGGTCATAAATTCCTTCCTCCTACACAGGTCTGAGAGGTAAACTATTCTGTGTTCTTCTAATTTATTTATAATTGTCTTCTGTGTCTTAAGGGACCAATTACTTAGCTTTTCGATCTATAAATCAAAGGGTTTGGTTCTGATTTCTAAGATCTTTTTCAATTCTAGGACCTATGGTCCTATAGAATGCTGAAGGATAAATCACAGGAACAAGGAATTAGGGCAGAAAAGTACTCCAGAGATCATTTAATCTAATTTACCACTTTACATATAAGTAAACTGAGTAATAGAGAAGATAAATGACCTGCCCAATATCACAATATATATTTGGGAAACCATTTCTCCATTGAAAATCATAAAATAGTTTAATTCACTTTGAACCTTAGTTTCATCTTACAAACAATATTTTGTTTTTTAAGTTAGAGAAGATTCATCAGTGGTCTGGGTAGGGCCATACTATATGCTGGGGGTCAAATAAATTTTATAGATCTAACTATTTGCAACTCTGTCCTAAAACAATCTGAATAAAAGGATGAGACTTAACTAAAAAAAATCTTTTCACATAACTGGCAAAATGTTCTCATGGATCTGGGATCCTGTCTATGTCCTCCCAAAAGTTATTACAGTGAGTCCATCAAAGTTGCTGGAGGTCTTCTTTGATATCTCTGGACATTGCAAGGGTACCAACTGAGTACTTTGGCTGTCCATGTTATCTCTTTCTCTCACTCTATGGCTGGCCTTTTTTTTCTTTTTAACATGTATTTACTTTCCAGTTTTAGGCAACCCATGGAACTGGCAAAATTATAAAATTAAAAAGATCAATTTTATTATGATTATTATTGTTATGATTATTATTATTTTTACAAGATCACAGATTTTGAACTGGGAGGAACAATTTATGGATGAGGAAGCTGAGAGAACCTGATAAGTGTCTGAAAGAGAATTTGAATTTAGTTCCTTTTAATTCCATACCCAACACTCTATTCACTTTGCCACATGGGACTCTGCTGACCTCAACAAAATATATTTTTGTTAGCTGAAAGGAGGTCTAAACTAACCTAAACTAAAACCTAGCATGATGTTTAGTAGATACTTGTTGGTTGACTGATTCTTTATTTTATACAAGAAGTATCAGCAGAGGGGCTCCCAATTTAGAATTGACAAAGAAGATAAATTTCTACAAAAGAATATTACAGATGCTTGAATAAATGTGAGGGGTTTAAGAGATCATTTATTGTATCGTCCCAAGTGAAGTTTAGACTGGAAGAGAAATCATGGAAAGTGTTCAGTTCAGAATCTCAGGTAGATTATTTTCTAGGATTTGCTTTCTTTTGGTTTGGAGAGACCAATGAGAATAGGTTGTACTCTTTTTTACTTTGTGCCTGTTTTGTTGTGAATTTTTTTGGTGGTCCCTGGGATTAAAAACAGGTGTAGGACAGAGGCAGAAAAGTAATAGACTGGAAAAATGTGGTGAACCTCTTTTGACTTCCTCTGGATTTGACATCAACATTGGTTGGATAGGGCAGGATTCATCAAAAAAGAACCTGGGCTTTTCAATAAGGAAAACCTTTTTACATTCAAGGATTCTGATAAAGGCCTCATTTCTAAAATGTATAGAGAATTGACTCAATTTATAAGAAATCAAGCCATTCTCCAATTGATAAATGGTCAAAGGATATGAAAAATTTTCAGATGAAGAAATTGAAACTATTTCTAGACATATGAAAAGGTGCTCCAAATTACTATTGATCAAAGAAATGCAAATTAAGACTACTCTGAGATACCACTACACACCTCTCAGGTTGGCTAAGACGGCAGGATGGCAGGAAAAGATAATGACAAATGTTGGAGGGGATGTGGGAAAAGTGAGACACTGATACATTGTTGGTGGAACAGAATGGATTCAACCATTCTGGAGAATAATTTGGAACTATGCTCAAAAAGTTATCAAGCAGTGTTTGACCCAGCAGTGTTTCTACTGGGCTTATATCCCAAAGAGATCTTAGGAGGGAAAGGGACCCACATGCGCAAGAATGTTTGTGGCAGCCCTTTTTGTAGTGGCAAAAAACTGGAAACTGAGTGGATGCCCATCAATTGGAAAATGGCTGAATAAGTTATGGTATATGAATGCTATGGAATATTATTGTTGTTTGAGAAAAAGAAAAAGATCTTGTATTTTTTAAAAAGCATAATAACAGGCTCCATATATATCAAGATTTTTATAGCCCCATGTTTTATAGTGGTAAGGACCTGAAAACAAAATATATATGTGTCTATTGACTATGGATTAGTTTTATTGCATGAAAGTGATAGTACAGAACTAGCCATAAAAATAATGAATAGGAAGAATTCTGAAAAACAAGGGAAGACTTACATACAGTGATACCAGGTAAAGTAATCCAAATCAGAAAAACAATATATACAATGACTGTGAGAATGTAAGTGGGAAGCAAAAAACTCAAAGAGAGCACTTGTTGATCAAATTTGGTTTGAAAGAAGAGATGAGAAAATGCATTCCCCATTCTTTGCAGATGGGGAATGCTGGACTGGAATATTGCATATACATTATATAATATATACTATATTAACCTTAATACATTATATAATATATACTATATTAAACTGGAGGAAAGAAGGATGTATTTTGAAATAAAGGTGAGCTCAAAACAAAAGATAGAAATAATATATATTTTTTAGTATTAAATTTGAGGGCCTAGGAAAATCTTTCTATAGCTGTATCTATTCTCCAAAGAAAAAAGGTGGGACTTTGAAAGAAACTCATTTGCTAAATCCAAGGACTAATTAAAATAGTTAAGCTAAAAGGTAAGCTTAACAACTCCATACCCACTTCATTTCTCAATTTATGAGTCTGCTACCTTTCTTCTTACCTAGCCTTAATAACTGAAAGGGCATTGACTCAGTCAAACTGAGAGTTGTTAAAAACCTTAGCTTAAAAGGGCCAAGGCCTCTGGCTGCATCAAGAGTCATTTTCAGTTGTCCTGATAGCTCTGGAGGTGAAGGTGAGGCTGGCAGCTTTGCACAGTCCCCTCCTCACTTAAATCCAGTTCATTGCATGTCATGTCATCCAAGGTCATTTTTGAGAACAAAAGACAAACAATAATAACAATAATAATCAATCTCCTACTTTGTTACCTGTAAGCCTTCCCTTAAGGAGAGTGCCAATGATCTCCAAGGTTGTATTGTAAAGATCCTTTATTTTGTTTTGGTGATTCAGAAAGAACTTTGAGTCATCACCTTTGATCTAATCAGGCCCATCTATAGGTGAGAACAGATAACCCAGTGCTTGCTAGAGCCTAAGTCAGTTACCAGCAGATTTTTTTTTGCATAAATTACATTTTCTGGTAGTTTTAATTTGGAGAGCTAGATTACAGTAAAGATTTTCAGACTGCCAATCTATGGCAGGGATGGAGTGATTTATCCCTTATAAGAGATGCAATGGTGAACCTATGGCATGAGGGGATTCAGGATTATATTAGGAGTATCTAGCCTTATGGGAAAACAAAGGAGCTTTAGCTCATATAGATAGCAAACATCCGAGACAGAATTTCAATTCAGGTACTTTGACAAAATCATTATTCTTTCCACAGTACCATATTGTTTCTTTATCCTTTCCTAACTATTACTTAGACCAGAATGGAAGGTTTAGGAATCGAAGCAGTCACATTAGGCTTGCTTATTAGCTAGGGTTTCAAGTATCAGAAGAAATAAAAGGATTTTTCCTGAGAATGAGAAATAGAGGACTATGGCAGAGACTGCAACTGTATTTCTATAAAACAACAACAATGAAATTAAGGTCATGATTTAGAATATTTACATGAAGGCACTTAATAACATCACTATTAATCACCCAATCAATAAACGTTTATTAAGTTTCTACTATGCTCAATGTACATAATGGATACAGATGCAAAAGATATTCCCTGGATTGAAGGAGCTGTCCAACTCTAATGTATATAATGATCTTCATGATGTCTCCTCCATTAGACTATGAACTCCTTGAGAGCAGTAAGGGCTGTTCTGGTTTATTTTTTCATTTCCAGAATTTAGCATAGAGCCAGGAATATAGTTAATGCTTAATAAATGCTTATTGATTTGTCTTTGAGTTCAATATTGAGATGATCCTGCACTCTTGAGGTCAATGTTAGTGGGTGTACGTTCTGTACTTAATTAGAAAGACTTCTGTCAAGACTAACTCTGTGCCTTGTCCTAGGATGGATGAGCCCTGTTAAATGCAGAAAGACTCTGCCTGAAGATTGACTGCTGGGCAATGACTTTTTTGGCCACTGCTGTCTACAAAGATATGATCCTGAAAGCACTAACATTTTGGCACCCTGAATCAAGTATTAACTTGCAAGTCTGGAAACAATCAGAAGCAAAATGGGAAATATTTTCTACAGTAAATTATTGTATTCTGTAGTAAACACAGTCTGCTTCTTGTTTCACAGTTAAATCCTAGCCTTGTAAATAGTGTCTCTCAGCTCCACTAGCTACAAATCCTGAAGTTCTCTGTAGATAGAGAAGAAAAAAATAACCATATACAACTGGTTATTTAGACAACTGGTTATGGTGTTTTTGTATCATAAAAAGAATAAAAGAGTTTTAAACAGTTTTGCTAATGGAAGAAGGATTCCTATGTAGGCTGAGTTTGTTTTTCTTGTATAGCTGTGTTTCACTTTTGGGCTTTCTTGGAAAAGATACTGGAGAGGTTTGCCATTTTCTTATCCAGCCCATTTAATATATTAAGAAACTGAGACAAACAGGGTTCAGTGACTTGTTTAGGATCACACAGCTGAGCTAACTGAATCTAAATCAGTTCACTAGTGTGGCAGCAGATAGGCTTCCTGGCGAGTTTTGTTGTCCCTACTGCTTTCTACTTCAGAAGTAGTATGGGAGGCAGTGGAATCTCCCATATTCATCTGAGGATTCCTCAGTATAAGGAGTTCCCTGCATGTGTCTTTTTCTTGTGATAGATTAAGTAACTACAAATGCCTGTAGAGCAGTGACTTTTGGTTAACATCATTAAAAAAATGAACCTCAGCTGACACTAAAAACCCACTCAACTTTCTGAGACTATTCCTTAAGTTATATAACATTCCCACAGACAAGTATCTGTGATTCTCAGAAACAGGGCTGGGTCAATGGCCAATGAGTAAGGTGGGAAGAATTTAGTATGATGTGAGGCACATGTGGGGTTAATTTATGTTTAGAATCAACACTCTTACCAATTCCCCTGTCTTTTCCCTCCTCCCCCATCCCAAGGTTTGAGCTTCTAAGTTTACACAGCTGTGGCTGATTGAGCCTCTGATAGCCCCCTCTGGAGAATTCTCAATAAGAAGGGAGGTCTTCAAAGGTTGGCTTAACCTCAAGACTGAGATGATTAGAGACAGAGGAGTGACTGAGATAGGCTGCTGGTAAAGGGCTGAGATCCAAGGTGCATCCCACTAAAAAATTAAGGACCCCTAAAAGTCAGTCAAAGACACAGAAAAGAAACCTCAATTGACTGTAGTTAATTAGAGGGATTTATTCACATAGAAGGAAGGCTTTGGTCTAAAAGAGGAGATAAACAAACTATATATTGACTTATGAGGAGGGTGATTGTATTGTTAACTGAGCATGGGAAATCTTGGAATTTGTTATGGAGGATTGGTAATAGAATTAGATTCCTTCTAAGTGGAAGAAAGAAGAGGTAGCAAATTAATTAGCTGTGTTTCTGCTCATGTTCCAATTGTCAAGGTTAACTATTTTTGTCATAGGATCAGTCATAAATTTAGAGCTGCAAGGTCATATAAGCCAAATCCTTCATTTTACTCGAAAAGGAAGCTAAGGCTCAGAGAAGTTGATTTGTCTAAGATGACATGGCAGTAAATGATAGAGGTCAAGGATTTGAATTCTGTTCCACTGACTCCAAATCTAGCATTCTTTCTATGTTACCAAATAAACCATTCCCATTCAATCAGAAATTTTAGAACAATGGAGTACTTGATGGGCATGCCTCACTGATGTCAAATATGTCTCCTGAAATTCAGTTGTATTTTGAAATGAAGCACAGGGAAATCATAATGAATAAAAATCTTGGCCTTGCAGTATGGTTTAAAAAATACATATCTCTTTGCAAAGGTGGAA
This sequence comes from Antechinus flavipes, assembly GCF_016432865.1. Lineage (NCBI taxonomy): Eukaryota > Metazoa > Chordata > Mammalia > Dasyuromorphia > Dasyuridae > Antechinus > Antechinus flavipes. The sequence goes on from NC_067398.1 coordinate 501,852,603, forward strand.
GACCATGGGAGTGGAATATTACTACACTGTCAAAATTGTTTGATGTTGGATTTACTGGACTGTTTTTTTCCTCTCTTTTTTTGCTATGAAGGGATGATCTGGCTAAAGAAGAGGGAAGGGAAAGAGTTATTTAGGAGTGAAGATGATGTGAAAATAAAAAAAGTCATTATTAAAAAAATAACAAAATAAAAATAAAAATTAATTATAAAACATTGGAGAGATTAAAGATATTGTAGCAAATTATTACTCTATTAGCAAAATTGTGCCTGTATAGAAATATGCATAAATAAATGTGCTTTATGAATATATGTATGAGTGTGTTTTCCTATATGTCTACTTAAATATGTGTACACACTATATATGTATGGGCATATATACATACCTGTGTATATGTGTATGTACACACATACCTTCAAAATTTGTTAAAAGATTATACATGCAATATTTTATCTGTATTTGTTGTCTTGATTCCATCTCTCAATCTTTTCTCTAACCCCCTAGGTCATCCCTTCATCTTCATTCTTTTTACACTTTTTCCCTTGGCTCCTACAAATTTGCCTAAGTTACCCTCCCCCATCTCTATCTTTAAATAACTTTTACTTGACCCTGCCATCCTTCATACAACTGTCCTTCATCTCTCTTCCCTTTCAAACCACATTTCTACACTATTTTCTTCTATTCACTTCTTATTTAATCCAATTAGAGAAAGGCCTCCACCAGAAGTTTGAGGATTAGCTCATAGAATTCCCATTAAATGTGATGGAAAACCCCTGAAATGGCCTGCTGAGAAAAATGGGCTTTTGGTTTGTTTTGGGGGATTTTAAAGTACTTTTATTACATATAGTCCACTTGAATGCCATATGTCTCTTAACAGCTTAAAAAAATGTTGCTTTGAAAAAATTCAGAAGAGATCTGTTTGCAGTCAGTAGACCTGGTTTCAATTCCATCTTTTCAATTTATTGTTTGTGTGACCTTGGGCAAACTGCTTCAGGTCTCTGCACTTTCTTCAACTATAAAATGAGCAGGGTAAGACCAGATGATCTCTAAGGTCTTTTCCGGTTTTAAAATCCCATGATCCAGTCACTCACATGCCACAGGAGTTTACATGTTCCTTGACAGTCTTTAAGCTGTGTTTAAATTGCTGCAAAAGGGTCTCACACTGTTTTAAAAAGCTGCCAAAATAAGGTTTCCCTTTGGAGACTGAATTCTTTTAACAAAGAGTCATGGAAGCACTTGCACATGAATTCATCTCCCTGGGCCCAGTTTCCTCAGTTGTTAAATGAAGGAGTAAAACCAGATGGCCTTTGAGATCTCTCTCAGATTTGCCCCAGTGACTAAAGGGTTTGTAAAGAATGGTTGTAAGAAAGGAGGGCTGGTGGGGGAAAGGCAGATAAGGAAGAGAAAGGAAGGAGGGAACAGAAAAAGAAAAACAGGGCAAAGAAAGAGGTCCTGGACTGAGGATGTTGTGGTGATATCTAAGCTTGATGTAAGTTCTATTCTGAGACAACTACTGTAGCTAAAGAATCAGCTTCCTTAGCTTTGCTTCTGTGACACTTCTGTTCCTTAAAAAAATTATCTGGGTTATATTCAACAATGTCACCATCTAGCTTAATGAATAACAATAATGATAACTTTTAGTGCCTTCTCACAGCTCAAGTTTTACAAATCATTCTTCAATTCATTCTGCTATTTTTTTTCCTAAAGGGAAAAAAGGCTAAAGCATAAAGACAGATGGCAGATACTTTTTTTATAAGAGATCAGGCTGAGGCACAAACCTTCTCCTCTTTCCATAATTGCTTGGGGAGTTTTCTGGCAGGAAGACAGGTAAAAGCTGAAAGCTTGCCGCTGAGATTTAGGCTTTCATCAGAACAAGAACTACAAAAGCATGGATTTATGTTTTTTAAGGACATCATAAACTGGTTTTCTGAAGCTTCATTCCTTTGGCCTCGACTCCCTTCTTTTCCAAAGCCACCTGCAACTGTGGTTTGCAAATTAATTGCCTCTGACGTCCCAAGAGTAAAAGAATGAAGTTGAAAATTGACAAAAACATCAAATCACCTGCCATCACCATAAGTAGAGGAAAAAAGAGAAGATCTAGTTTCTCTGAATCCTTTGAAAACTATGTTTCAGAAGATACTAGGATGAAGTAATAGGTGTCATATAAATAATTTTCTCTTTAGCAAGATGACAAAGAAACACATTCTTAGCAAACACCTTCTGTGATCGAATCAAAATACTGATTATCTATTTAGCTGATCTAACTGGGAAACTTTATTTCAGGAGGGAAGGATGTGATAGTGGATAAATCCTTGAACTTAAGAGGGAGAAAGACATTGATTGAGATTCTGCCTTATAAATTTACTAGCAAATTTACTTATAAATTTACTACTCTCTGTGCCTCAGTTTACTCACTGATAAAAGGAGAGGAGTCAGATTTTATGATTTCTTCTAGCTCTAAATCTATGATCCATTGATTTTAAACTTAAATTAAGATTTAATTTTAGTATACCATTAATTGATCCTCTGATAAAGGAAAGGGCATGGAGCTAGGAAGTCCTGAATTCAAATTTGTCTTCAGACGCTTATATATGACCCTGGGCAAGTTACTTAATTTGTTTACCTCAGTTTACTCAACTGTTAAATGAGGATAACAATGGTACCTTACAGGGTTTTTGTGAAGATCAAAGAAGAAGCTATTTATAAAGCACTTAGGACAATACTTGGCAGAGAGTAGACACTATAGAATGCCTTCTTCTTTCCTTTTCTGCCTTGTTTTTGAAAACTTGGTGATTTTAACTATGTAGGTCTTTCTAAAATATAAGATCAGAGAACTTGCTTGATCTCTAAATCTTGCTTCTGTAGGACTACGTACCAGTTGCCCTATTCTGGTTACCGCAATGGTCAGACCACATTTTGAGTATTATGTATAGATTTGGACACCATAATTTGGTAAGGACATTGACAAGTTACAGACCGTTCAGAGGATGTCATCTGAGGGTTAGTTGGACAACTAATTTTAGAAAAAAATACATTTAGAGGGAACATAATAGAAATCTTTAAATATTTGAAAGGCTGTCATGTAGAAAGAACATTAGACTTGTTCTGCTTGATCCTAATAAACAAAACTAGGAAGAACAGGTAGATGTTGAGAAAAGTTAAATTTAGATTTGTAGGGAAAAATTTTCAAATGAGTCATTACCTCAAATGGAATAAGTAATTTTGGAAGGTAATAGATGTAAGATAGAGCAACTAGATGGCTCAGTGAATAGAGTGCTGGGCTTGTTAGGAAGACCTGTATTCAAATCTTACCTCAGATATTTACCACTTCAGTGACTGTGGTCAAGTCACTTAAACCTGTTTGTCTTTTAATCTAATGGAGAAGGAAATGATGAACCACTCCAGTATTATTGCCAAGAAAACCTCATGGACAGAATGGACCCTAAGTCAAGAAGAGTAAGACATAAGTGAACAACAGCAAAGTTCAAGATGAGTGATGGGGTGGGGGGAATAACCATTTGTTTGGGATTTTGGTTCTTTCAGGTGGAACTAGATGCCTAATTCATCTCTGAGACTGAGTGAAATAATTTCAATAGTTTAAATGAACTATTCTTTTTAAAAAAAATTTAAATAGTATTTTATTTTTCCATTACAAAGATAGTTTTCAACATTCACCTTTGAAAAACTTTTGTGTTCTAAATTTTTTTCTCTCTATCCTTCCTTTTCCCCTCTCCAGAATAACAAGTAATCTGATATAGGTTAAATTTTGCAATTCTTCTAAACATATTTTCATTATTCATCATGCTGCACAAGAAAAATCAGATCAAAAGAGGAAGAAAAAACAAGCAATCAAACAAACAACAACAAAAGGTGAAAATATTAGATTTTGATCTACATTCAGTCTCCATAGTTCTCTCTCTATATATGAATGGCACTTTTCATTACAAGTCTATTGGAATTGTAAAGCAACTATTCTTTACAAGGAGCATCCTCCAAGTCTTGTTGAAAATATGGAATAAGTAGTATATTAAACTATTGTTCTTGCTATAAAGTTCCAAAGAACAGCACTAAAGAATTAGTATGGTAAAAAACTTCTTGTGTAATTTAATTTGAGCCAGATTTAGGCTTTGGAGAGTTAGGTTTTTTTATTTTCATGGATTTTTCTTTTAAATGACAATTTTTATGTTAAGGAGAATATATTTTGATTAATACTAATTTTACCTCCTGAATTCTGAAAAAATCCTTTTTCCCTTTATTTAATATAATAACTGCATGGTCAACAGGTTTACAAAAGTCATCAATCGCAGTAGTGCTTTGGATTCACTCACCCAACCATCCATCTATCCTTTCAACAACCATATGTCAAACACTTACTTTTGTGCCAAGAACATGGGATATAGACAAAAATGAGCCAGCACATACTCTCTAGGAATTTCTGTTCTATTTGATTCAATTAACATCAAACAATTCCCCAAATTAAAAATATAGATGTCAGTCATTTTCCTTTTTTTTTCCTTAAAAGCAAGTTGTAGTCCTCTACTGGGGTTAAATAGAAGCTTGCTATTCTACCTTGGCTCATTTTGGATTGCTTTTTTGGTCAATTGACCCCTTTTCCTAAGCTTGAGAAATGCTGACAATAATGTCTTTCTTTAACAAGTTTGTATCTAGTAAATGCCTTTTGGTACTTTATAGTATTGAAAATCTCATAAATCTTTTGCAACTCAAGGGCAACATTTTGCTCCTTTTTCTAGTTTATGTTTTAATAGGAAAAGAATTTGGAATAAGATATCTGGTTTAGGAATAAGACCAATTCAGACTGACTAGATTAAAGTCTAAAACAAGAAACCAGTGATGTTAATGAAATCTGAAAAATCTGTGGCTTTTAGGGAATTCCCAATTTTCTGTGAGAGACAAACAGATGTCTGATTGTGAATTTTTTATTTGAGTGTGTCCTATTCATCATCAATTATATGGGATTCTTGACTATTTTCCCTAACATTCCATTTTATTTCTATATCTGAGAATTTGATTATGCTGTTTTACCAACTTACAATCACTCCACCCCTTTCTACATTGATCTAATTCTAACCTTTAGAGCTCAGTTCAAGTCTCATCTTTTTTATCAAAGAGCAAGGACGATGGACCTAAAACAAAGCAAGGCTTATTATAATAAGTGTTCAGTACTTTGAATCTTGATTGGATCTGTGATCACAGCTATTCATGCAAGTCTCTGATCATTCATGCCTTACAATCCTACTCTATTCTTGTCCACATTCCCTGGCAGATTTTCCACAGACAATCAATCAATAGAAATACATAATACTATATCCAGGCACTGTGGAGGTGTTAAAGATACTTTTTTTTTTTTTTTTTTGGTCAAGGCAATCAGATTTAATTGACTTGCTCAGGGTCATATAGCTAATGTGTCAAGTCTGAAGCTGGGTTTGAAATCCTGACTTTAGGGCTGGTACTCTATCTGTTGCTCCCCATAGATGCCCCAAGGATGCAAATTAAAAGGGGAGTCCACTTTCCTTTAGGCACTTCCTATTTGCAAGGAGCTTACTACATTCTATGGGGGAAAGGGGGGAAGGATATCAATCTCACATAAAAAATATTCAACATAAATATCAAGGGAAAGGGAATAAGCACTTACACAGTATCTACTATACACCAGGCACTGTACTAAGTGCTTTAAAAATATTATCTCATTTTATCCTTATAATAATTCTGAGAGGAAAGTGCTATGAAGTGAATACATACAACTGGATAAGAAGTAGTTAAATACAAGATGGTTGGGGAAGGATTACATTAGCAATGGGGCCTTAGGGGGCAGGGAATCAGAAAAGCTTTACACAAAAGATTATTCCCATTTTATACTATATTTTAAAAGAAGAGGATTCTATGAGAGAGAGGCAAAGGAGAGTGCACATGTAGTGATCAAAGCAAAGAGAAAGGAGATAAAGAGGAGGTTGTGTGTGTGTGTGTGTGTGTGTGTGTGTGTGTGTGTGACAGGGAGACAGAAACAGAGAGAGACAGAGAGAGGGAAAGGGAAAGGGAGAGAGACAGAGACAAAGAGAAATAGAGACAGAGAAAGGGACAGGGAGAGGGAAAGAAAGAGACAGAAAGAGTGAGTGACAGAGAAGAGAGACAGAGACACAGAGAGAAACAGAGAAAAAGATAGAGAGACAGAAAACAGAAATAGAAAAAGAGGGAGAGATAGAGAGAGACATATAGAAAGAGAAACAGAAACAGACAGAGACAGACATATTAGCTGGATTACAAAGTGCAGAGAAGGAATAATGCTCAATGAGATTGGAAAAAATAGAGTAAGGTAATATGGTAAGGATTATCTATCTAAGGAGAGGGCTTGATTGAAGGAATTAACCAAATCATCTCACTTTATTTAAATAAGTGATACCTAAACAAGAGGAGTGCATGTTTCAGTTATTCAAAAATTTGAGACAAAATGGGAAAATCTTAAATGGAGTGGCATTTTCTTGGAAGCACACTCAGATTGACTGAATTAACTTATTCCCGGTCCAGAATTAATTTTTGTTATGGAAGGCAGTGTTTTGTTACATCTAAGGGATGTGATATTGGTTGATGGTTAAGTCAATTATTAGTATAAATGTGGAATATCTTAAGAATGAAAAAATTCTATGAATAAAAACTGCTTTTATTTCTAGACCCATATGGTTCTGTGCCATGTTTAACAATTCCAGACTCTTACATTTTTCTATTTCCAGTTAAATTCTTTAGTACTTTGCCTACAATCTCAAATAGAAATCATTGAAAATTGGATGACAAGAAAAGACCACTCAGGGAGAAGGACCTTGAAATTAGATTTTTTTTCCCCTTGAAATCTTTCAGGCTAATGGAACATTAATAGATAGCAAAGAAATGGGTACAGTTTAAAACGTACTGTGCAAGTATGAGGTAGAAGAGATGTAGCTACAAAACAGTTTTGTGCAAAAGAGCTATTAAAAAAAATTGAACTACAAATTCAGTGTGAGCCAGTGATGCTAACCTGATAGTCATAAAAGCTTCTCTGCTTAATAGAAATTAATAGCTTTAATATAGAATAATAAAAATTAACAGCCTTAATAGAAATTAGTGAAGAAGGAAGAGCACACTCTGATGGGATTATCAGGGAAGACTTAATTGAGAAGGTAGTATTTGACTTCAGTCCATAAGGAAGACAGTTATTATGATGGGGCAGATGATGAGGGAGAGCATTCCAGACACATGGTGTAGAAAGACTTTGTAGAAAATTCAAGGAACAGCTAATTGTCCAGTTTGACAAGGAGAAGGCAAACAAGATAGTGAGATGAGATAAAGATGAAAAATTAGAAAGAAACCAATTTGTAAATGGCCTTAAATGCCAGGCAGAGGAATAATTTGTATTTTTATCTTGATATACAATAACAAAAGCTGGTATTTACATGGGCAGCTAGATGGCACAATAGATAGAACGCAGAATCTGAGTCAGGAAAAAGATTCAATTTCCTGAGTTCAAATTCAGCCCCCGACGCTTACTAGCTGTATGACTCTGGGTGAGTCACTTAACCCTGCTTGCCTCAGTTTCCTCATCTACAAAACGAGCTGCAGAAAAATAGCAAACCACTCTATTATTTTTGCCAAGAAAACCACAGTTGGGTTATCTGAAACTAGATTTGAACTTGTCTTCCTGACCCCATGACTATTGCTTTCCAGCCACTCTACACTTAGTTGTCTCTATTAGTTGCAAAAATCTCTGACAACTGATTGGATATGAAGATTGAGGAAAGGATTTGTAAGAATGATTTCAAACTTATATGATGAGAAGTTTGGTAACAATTTTGGAGGAGGAACAGTTAGTTAACACATAGCTGATTGTCTGCCCCAAGATTGGCTTTCAGTTGATTCTTCTGTTCTCAGTTATAGGGGAAAACACGACCAGAGGATGGCTCCTGTCCTAGTCTAAATTTTTCTTCTGTTTTTTAAAAAATCAAATTAATCAAAGGTTTATCTATTTTACTGTTTCCCCCCATAAAAACAGGTCTTAGCTTTATTTATTAGTTCAATAGTTTTCTTATTTTCAATTTTATTAATTTCTCTTTTGATTTTGAGAATTTCTAATTTGGTGTTTAATTGGGGATTTTAAATTTGTTCTTTTTCTAGTTTTTTTAGTTGCAAGTCCAGTTAATTGATCTGCTCTTTATTGACATAAGTATTTAGAGAGAGAGAGAGAGAGAGAGAGAGAAAATTTTCCCTAAATACTGCTTTGGCAGTATCTCATAAATTTTGGTAGGTTGTCTCTTTATTGTCATTCTTTCTGATGAAATTATTGATTGTTTCTGTGATATGTTGTTTGACCTTCCTGAGTTTCTCAACCCTGAAAGAGAAACTACAAAAATATTTCAGAAGCCACTAACCTTGGGGCAGTTTGAGGGTCACCAAGCAAAGGATAAGAACACCTCAGTTGACCTTATGCCCCTCTCAGTCTTTGTGTGTGTCCAGTCCTTGTTGGCTTCATCTTAGCCTTCTTTGTTCACATCATTCTTTGAGGCCAAAAGGACAAATAAAATCATACCAGAATGTCAATATGTTGGCAGGAGCCAAAGTTCTTCCTTCATAATCCTATCAATGGCTTGCTCTTCTTTTTTTAATTAAAAAATTTTAAATTATTTTACTTAATTTTTAATTTTTAAAAATAAAAAAAAATTAATAAGTCTACTTTTCTAAGGATGATTAATTAGCTTTCTCCTTGACCTTGAAAAACCTAAGGATGTCAATTCCTTGGAGTCAGTTCAAGATGTTACTCTAAACCTTTTCTTTCAAAATTTCTATGAAGGGAAACTATTCTCATATACAGTTCCCTATACACTATATAATTAATTTATTGAGAATGAGATTAAGAGCAGAGAAAGGGGTGGAGGGAAATGTTCTATAGAGGTTCTCATCTTGACTTTGTTGCCAATTGGCTATGAAATCAAGTCACTTCATTTCAAGTTCTTTGTATATAAAGTGAGGGGACTACTTGAGCACTTTTAGTGCCTTAAAGTATGTTTCTATCTATATTTTTATGTCAACCTTAGACCCATTCTGTAGCCAGTGGCTAAGAGAGAAGAAATAAAGTCCAAATGAGTAGTTTGTTGCTTACTTGTTGGGCAGCTAGATAGCAAAGTGAATAGATTGCCTGAACTGGTCAGGAATGTTTATCTTTCTGAGTTCAAATCTGACCTCAGACACTTACTAGCTATGTGACCCTCAGCTAATCACATAACCCTTTTTGCAGTTTTCCCATCTGTAAATGTGCTGAAGGAGGAAGTGGTAAACCATTCCAGTATTTTTGCCAAGAAAACCCCAAATGGGTCAACGGGGTCACGAAAAGTCAGCTTGAATAACAAGCTTACTTGTTATAATGCTGGAAAAGTTTTTGGAATATAACCTTATTCCCTAGGACACAGGCTTTGGGACTGGTCCTATGGTTTCATTGACATAAGGAACTTCCTCTACTAACACAGGTCAGTATCTTTGTATTTGTAGATAGTTGCCTAGAGTAGAGCTGTATGAGCCAGATGTGGCCCTCAATACTTCCTAGTGCTGCTGAAATAGCTTAAAATGCAATTGGGAAATATTTAACAACACAAATAAAAATATATTAAAACATGATGTTAATATGAGGTTTTCTAAGGCAATGTGCAGCCCTCGGGGATCTTTACATAAGATTTACTGACTTCATGACTTGTTCAGAGTCACAAAGTCACCTTATGGCAGGGGCAGGATGTAAACCTGAGGCCTCTTTCTGACCCTGAGGCTCACTCTTCAAAATCCTTTTAGCTGAAACTGAAGGCTAAAATTGGATTTTTCAAATTATTTGTGGATTTCATTTATTCACTTGTCCCTCTATCCCAGCTATAAGAGTGATGGAGAAACACTTTTATAAACCTCCCCAGAGAGTATTCTTACATTCTTCTTCTGAAATTGATAGTTGTTTGAAGTAAGAGAATTACTAATAAGTAGAATGGATTTTTAATTTGTTTTAAAATCTCATAGGGCAATGTGCTCTTTTATTGACATCATTTGGTTTTTCCTTGCAAAGCCATATTGCACAGGCTGTTGAATTTGAGTTCCTTATGGTTCTCTTAATGGCTCTAGTTCTCTCTTGGCCACTAGATAATTGAATTATTCAGTGCAAATTACTTAAATCCTTGGGCTCAGTTTCTTCATCTGAAAATTGGAAACTGTCAGAAAAGACTTCACTATCTCCCAGAGTTCTTGTGATTTTCAGTATCCAAGTACTCTAGAAAGAATAACAAACTATAAAGTGTAAACTATTTATTATCATAGTTGATAAGATAAGTAAGTTCTTTGCTTTTTTTTTTTTTTTTTTCTTTTGATAGTTGTTTTTATCTAAGTCAAAATCTCTTGATTTCTGCAAATAGCCTTTTGGGTAGGGAGTGATAGATAGACTAAAGCTCTGTCATTAAATGATGTATTGTGTGACTGTTTTTCCTTGAGTGAGCAATAAATGAGTGAGCATGGCTCAGCTGTCATTGTGTGGGAGCCGGTAGTATTGGCAAACAGGAGTAACAGAGAAGACATTTCCTTTTAGGAAGAAAAAAATGTCTTCTGTGAGACAAATTGATAGAAAGGCACCTGAAAACAGTATCCACAAGCTATTGACTAGAGAACAGACTCTTCATGTGAGCTGTGGGCACAGGTGTGTGATCACATATGAATTGTTAAGACTCAGTAAGTGGCAAAAAATCCCTTTTCCCACCCTTTTTTTGCTTGTCTTCTAGAAATATCTGTGGAGAGGGAAATTGTACTTTTACTTTAAATTTTTTTGAATTATTTTCTTAACAAGCAATTAGGATATCACAGAGGCACCCCTTAAAAAAGCAATATGCAGTAAATAAATTCACTTATGATTTAGGAAATCATTGCTTGTAAAAGTATCATCACCTTTGAAATAATTATTAAATAGAATGACATTCATCCTGTATAAAATATCATTTGACATGAAGTTCTTAGATATTCTTTTTATGATAACCTCCCATTATGACTTAAAAATATAATAGAGTTACATTTTCAAACATTAGTCAGAAATAGTCTTATTGACTATTTCTATCCCTAGTTCCGTCTTTTGACCCCAGAGTCAGTATTCCTTCCATTGCCATGCTACTTTCTAAAGGTTGTAGTTACAAGTCAGTGCTCATTCTCCACTTTCACCCAAAGCTTTCCAAAAATGCAGACAAAAGTACTTTTTCTACTTGCAGCCATTGGAACCATTCCTTCACCTGTAGCTTTACTCTTCTGTTTAATTATAGCTTGGAGATAACTCTTAGTTCTTGAAAAAGGCAAATAGGTGGCACAATGGCTAAAGTATTAGTCTTATAGTCAGGATGACATGAATTCAAATCTAGCCTCAGACACTTGGCAGCTGTGTGATCTTGGACAAATCACTTAATCTCTTTTACTTCAATTTTCTCATCTGTAAAATGGGGATGATAATAACAGCGCCCCTCATGGTCGTTATGAGGATCAAATGAAATAACATTTACAAAGTTCATTGCAAACTTTAAATAGATATAAATGGTAGATATTATTGTTGTCATTGTGTTGTTATAGCAGCAAAGTCACTCAACAAATATTCATTAATGGGTCAGACAATATGTAACATCTCAATGGATTGAGTAATGGACTGAATGTCTTTTGTTCAAGGACTATCCTAACTAGAATTTGGGAAGTCTCTTTGTCAAAAGTTTTTTCTTTTTTTTCTAGGTAAAATAAATTTTTTTGAAAAAATATTTATTTAATATTTTATTTTCCCCCAATTACATGTAAAAGTAATTTTTAATATATATTTTTAAATTTTGAATTCCAAATTCTTCTCCAAAATAATTCTTTAAACTATTGATTCAGGCATAAAAGGATTGTAATTTTCACTGGTGGAGGAAAGGCCCTTCTGGGAAACCATAGATCCTTGGAGAACTAAAATATTCTGGTAACTTTTTCAGTTTCTCCCCTTCTTTTTTTTCTAGAGCAGAATTTGTGCTTTTACTTTAACCACATTCTAATCAAGCAATTATAATATCATGGAGGCATATTGCTTAAAAATTTTGCTTTATCATAAAAGGACCTAACCTTACTCAGAGTTTGTTTTGCTTAGACACTCAATAAATACTAAATGAATGAATAATAAAAAAATTCTAGAAAAATTACTTTGGCAACTAGGGGAAGTGAGGAGGTTGGGGAATGAGATTTTCAAGTTTAAAAGCTGATTTTAGACACAGAGAGAATGTGATTTTATCAAAGACAAAAATATGGCAAAAAAAAAATCCCTGGACATTGAGCCATAAGATTATAGATCTTAATCAGAAAAGGATATCAAAGGCTACCTAGGCCAACCCAACCCTCTCATGTTACAGAAGAGGAAACTAGGACCTAAAGATGTTAAATGACTTACTCAAAATCACACAACAAGTAAGTAGCACAGATTGGATAAACTCAAGTTCTCTGACTCTAGATCAAGTCCTTTTTCCTCTGTACCATGAGGTTGAACTTGAAGTTCAATCTTAATTACTTCAATGAGAGTGGATAAGTTATTACCTCTGAATCTCAATTTTTTCAGCTATAAAGTGGGAAATGCTACTTCTTATATTACTCTCTTTTTAGTGCTATTGAGAAGTAAACTTTGTAAGCTAAACAGGAGGCCATTTAAAAGTAAACTATTGTATCAGTGATATGCAGGTAAAAGTTTGACAACTGGCTCTCCTATATATATACATACACACACATATATATCTATTCTATATAAATACATATATAGATATAGTGTGTATGACATATTTTAAAGTTTAATCTGCATTATTAATTTTTTTCTTCTTTCTTATTTCTAGTCAATTAGCAAAACAAGAAATCAGATCCTAACTTATAGTGGTCATTGATTTCTGAGGTACAAATGCTTACATAGAAAACTTAACAATCAACTCTCTTGATTCAGTATGAGCGGGCACCAGTACATACTTGGCTATCATCATCATCCTTATCATCATTATCATCATTGTTATATGACTAGTTATTTAAATAAATAGTTAATATTATTGAAATATTTCTCTGTCCCTATATACTTTTTATTGATTATATTCTGTTGGTAGTAGGAGGAGATGAGGAAGGCAACAGAAAAAGTTTGAAAAACACATTTTGTTAGGATATTTTGACAGATAATTACCACAAAGATCAAGGTAAAAGAACATGGAGCATGGGTACTTCTAAAGGAGAATTTTAAGTACTGTGCAGATATTGGTAGAAAAAGAGACCTTTAGCATGACAAAAAAGTAGTAGAAGTAGTTCAGGACAAATGGGATATACAATAGAAAATAATGGATATGGAAGGAGGGATGATAGCTAAAGGAATAATTTGAGTTTAAGCCCTTCTAAACCTTGATGAGATAGAGATCTGTGCATACAAAAGAAACAAAAGTACAAAAACCAATTTAGAAAAGAGTAAAAGCTTTTCTTTCTTTTCAGGGAATAAAAAGGACCTGAAGTCAATTTATGATTTTCTGGGCTTGATTGAAAACAGAATATTGTATTGGAAAAGGTTTAGGAAGGAAACTAATGGATAAATAAGACAAATGACTCAAGTCAATGACAAGAGTATAACAATAATGTTAGAATTTATGATTTACAAGGAAAATACTTTCTTCACAACACTGCTATGGGGATATAGGGCAAGTACACATGATAAAACTGAGGATCAGAGAAATAAAGTGACTTGCCCAATGTCATACAGCTAGTGAGTAATGAAATAATTAAGACTCATTTGTTATAAGTTTAGCACATGCTTTCAATTCAATCTTCTGAGCTTGTGTTGGTCCAATCAGCCATAATCAAATACATTGGGTTTTGACTCCAAAATATTGTAATTTTTGTCCTTTTCAAAAACAAACCTAATTTCTTCACATTTAATAAGCATGCATAAGACTGCATATTAGGAAATTCTTTAGAAATGTATGGAAACTGTCATAAGAAATAGATGACTCATGGAATAGAAATGATGTGATTAGGTGACATCTGAATATAGCTCAAATGTCTGATTAGATGACTTAGACCTTTATAAATGCCTCTTCTAAATATAGATTAAATTTGTTTTCTTTTCTAGTGACTTTTTTACCTAGAATCACAAGATTACAGAAGAGACTAAAGTCTATACATATATATGTATATACGTATATATGTATATGTATATGATGATAATATTCAGAGTGAGAGTTATCAAGTCAAAAGTACAAGTCCATAAAAGTTGTGCTTCATCACCCTTCTATCAACAAATGTACAGGTGAGGATTTACATGGGCTATGTCTTCTTCCCTACCTCAGATGCATTCAAGACTTGTCTAATCTTCCCTTCAGGCCTTAAAACAGAGCTTCAAGCAAGTCTGGCTTCACAATTTGTTATTAAAGAGGTGGATCATAGGGTGTTGGTGATGAAGTCACCTTTGTATTTTTTAAACTAATTTTATGTTCAATTTCCTAGTGCCCTCTTCCAGATGCAGTCAAACTCCTAAGGTCTAGAGGAAGGAGCTGAGATCCTACTTTCTGGCCATACTCAGTCCTTATGACTACTTTTACAATCAGGAGCCTAGACAATCCAGCCACAAATATTGGTACTGGGAATGGGGGATACAGGAAGACATTGATGCAGAATCCCTGAGAAAGAGTAAAAAAGAGCACTAATAGAATAGTATGGAGGCTATGGACAAAGACATGGGGAGAACATTGCTGTGGGATAAGGGAATGAGACAGTACACCGGAATAGCAGTAATTCTTTTTAAGCCTTTGAGACCACATTTATCGCACGAACAAACATATGTGCACAAATATGCCCAGGAATGGTTTAGCTTTTGATTTTTCCTTTTCATAAATGAGGCTCATTTTACTTGGAAATCACTTTTGTGGTTCTTGCCTCTGAAATTTTTTTTTGAGAACAAAAATGTACATCTGGACCCATCAATGTCAGGAATAAACTCAGTCATTTGGGGAGGTCCAGGACACATTTTTTCCCTGATGAATGAAGAAGTTACAACCTCTTTGACCAGTGGACGTGCTGTTGAGCTTTCTGACAACCCTCCTGCCCATACAGGAGGGTTGTCAATAATGAATGTCTGGTTGTCACACTAAAACATAGTATAAGACCTTGCAGAAATCATTGGCATCAGCTAATCCTAAGTACTGTCAGAAGCCTCCTGACCCATCATTTTAGTATGTATTGGTACAGGGTGAAGGTACTCCCAGTATCCAATCTCCCAAGGCTTCATCAAGCACACCTTTACTCCTGAGTCTTTCTAATTGCATAATAATTTACTTAAATTCATCAACATACTATTTTTCAAGTCCACAGAAGTTTCTAGACAGGGTGATTAATAGAGATAATTAATGAAATTGTCAAAGCAAATAATGGAATGTTCTGGCTCTGGATTTCTCCTTTTAGTTCATTTATTATTTGTCTTGGCTCCTGGTGTGTTTTCCCTGTAGAATGTTATTCCCCATCTAAGTTACCAGGGATTCAATAATAAGGTAAAGTCTAGTTAAGACATGGTAGATTTTCTTTTAGAAACCCATGTGTTACATAAACAAATACACTGACTTCCAATGTATACATATATAACTCACAACTTCATTTTTGTAGTGAACTCAGGTGTCATGGTAACCAGTTAAGCTCCTTTTATAACCTCAGTGGCTAAGAACCACCAATAAAAAATACAGTTTAATAGTCACTACTTGAATGTAATATAATTGAAAGAAGAAGTCTTTTTTTTTTAAATGTGATCAGATATTTTAAAATAAAATAATACTGAAATGAATCTACCTTCTGACATAATAAAATAAAATTAGCAACACACAGGAATCAAATTCCTTTATCATTTCCTTAGCTCTTGTTTTTTGGTCTACCTATTTGATTCAATTGAGTTCTGATTAAGTCTTTTATATCCAGAGAATGAAATGACATTAATATTTTGTAAAAGAACATATAAGGTCAGGGGATCAGGTATGCAAAAGCATAGTACCCCAAAAGGTAGCCATTATTTAATTTATTTTTAAGCCCCTTTAGTTCCTCCTTCCCAATTAGGAAAAAAACAACCACAATTCTTATAACAAAGAAGCACAATTAAGCAAAACAGACCCACACAAGCAAAATTGTAAAATTTGGAAAGACCTTCCCACATACACTATACTCCAATAACCTTTTTACTTTAGGTTTGATACCATGATTGGAATGGGCAGTGAGGGTGAAAAGACTCATGAGCTGTAGGGGAAGCAGAGATATAGATTGAAGAGTGATGTTTTGGCACCAGTATCTCTTTTGGAAAAAGGGAATTGATTTTTTTTAAAAGAAAATTATCCTAAATAACAATTCTAGATGTTGAGGTCATTTGGGCCAATAGTATATTTTATCAGCACATGTGGTTGTTGGACCATCCTATCCAAATAAATCCCAGGTAGTACATTTCTCAGTTATGTCTTCTAATTTGAAATCCTCTTAATTGACTGCTCACCAATTTTGTGAGATAATCAGTCATCCCCAGCTTTGAACTGATCCCCACTTTTGTTCCCTTGTTCCTTACCAGTGCTGCTCTGAATGGTCCTCACGGTGGTGGTTGTTCGAGGGGGAGAGGAAGACCTCAGAGACACACATTCATCATCCTGGGAACAGCCCTTCTCAATGGCCCTCACATAGCTATGGCTCCTCATGCGGAAACATCCTGGCATTGGCAGGTCCAGGGCTTCTACAGCTTGAGATTCCAGTTCACTGAATACAGACTCACACACAGATTCAAACTGACCATTGACTTCCATCTCGCTCACCTGCAGGAGAAGAGAGTATTTCTTTAATTTAGGAGGTAGAAGAGGACAGAGGCATCCATTTAGATTCTACTCTAATGCCATTTTGGGGTGTGGGACTGACCCTCCAAGTCCATGCTCTAGCAGGTTACACCATCTGGAAAGGTTGTGAGAGAGTACAGACTGACTCTGTGGGGAGAGTAAGATGAAATTATAGATCCCTTATGTATTTTATTTAAAGCATGGAAGAATGAAAAATAGAGAGGGATGAAAGGGGAAAAAGAGGAAGAAAAGAGAGGAGGAAAAAACTGAAGAAAAGATGGAAGAGAAAAAAGATGAGGAAAAGAGAGATATAAAAATATTTAATGATAGTTGATGCTATTACTATATGCTTTTGGTAAGTTCTAGGTATACAATACCTTGGACATAGGGACTTTCATAGGGAGAACCAGGAAAGAGAAAACTAAATTACCTTTGTGATAAAGTTAAAGTTTTAAGATAATATTTTCCTTGAAGTAACAGTGTGGATGTAGGGTAAGAAAAGTGGGACACTGAAATGGAACCCAGCAAGATGTTTTATGCCCTTCACCATATTGCCTAACACTGGTTCAAAAAGATAGATTGACCTTCACATTGCATTTTTTTTTTTCTGAAGCAATTGGGGTTAAGTGACTTGCCCAGGATCACACAGCTAGGAAGTGTTAAGTGTCTGAGACCAGATTCGAACTCAGGTAGCCCTGACTACATGGCTGATGCTCTATCCACTGTGCCACCCAGTTGCCCCACATTGCATTTTCATATCAATAGATACAATATTGAGGAAGGTGGAGGCATTTACATATATCTTCAACTTGTCTTTCTTGGTGAATGAAGATGATGGCAAGATCTGAACCTTTGAATTTATTATGTAAACTTGCTGTTGTTTGTTCTTCATTCTCCAAGAGGACCGATGGCATCAGAAGAGTGATGTATTAACTTGCAAAGGAATTGGATTTAAGTGAGTCAAAACTGTACAAAGTCATCAGCCTTACTTCCTACTTCAGGATCATCTGAGTCCAGTGACAAGGCATAGAATGAGAATGACTGGAGATGATCCTCAAGTCATCATGAAGTGGGAAACCATGGACTTTTAAAAACCTAAGGTCTTTCCCAGATCTCAGTTTGTCTGATTCAATGATTTGACAGGATAAGAAAGGAGGCAAAAGATGGTCTAGTTTGCCCACTCAAAACAACAACAAACCGGGAGAAGACTTTCAGAGTTTCTGGCCAGAAGAAAAACAATTGCTTTTTACACTCTGAGCCATCAAAACCCAAATAATGACCCAGTGAACTTTAAGTTGGGACCAGTTGAGTTGAGTTTAAGTTGGCCAGTGAGAGCCAGAATGATTTGGGTTTAAGGCATGGTCAAGTAGTTCCATTTGAATCCCAAATGCGGTTTTAATTAGTTTTTTTCAGGGCTTTATTTCAAGAAAACATAAATGAAACCACTTAGGACAACAGAGTTAATTGTCTTAAATGGAATAAATAAATAGGGAAGAGTGAAAAAAAAAGGCTAAGGTTTACTATTGTATCTGGGGTCATCTCCAAGCATCCTGATCTGTCTTGCCACTATTCTCAGATGATTCTGGAGTAGAAAGTGAGGCTGATGATTTTACACAGCTCTGCCTCACTTAAACCCAATTCATTTGCAAGGGAAGACATCACCTTCCTGATGTCATTGGTCCTCTAGGAGAACTAAGGACAAATAGCAACAAACAATGCAAATTTAGGAAAATCTCTTTGATTCTGAATATTCAGTATATCCCACTTGAAAGGGAGAAATCAACCCCATCCTTGGAGATCTTCAGGTGAAACTGGAAGACATGAGTTGGGCATGTTATAGTGGAGATTTTGGTCGATGCCCTTTGTAATTAAAAAATCATAAAATTATTCAGTATATGATTTCCTCTCACCCTCTTAAACTTAAGGAACAGGTAAAACTACTACTAGTTCATTATAGCCTTGAGGCAGTTGAAAGAAAGGGTTCCTCTCTTCCCACCAGGATATTTCCTTTGAAGTTCTAATACTAAAAACTATAGGGAGAAAAAAACCGGCTTTAATTGAAGAATGGTAGATACTATACAATTTTTATTTCTCACTAGCATCTATTCATTTCTCTTCTCTCAGGCCAAGACATCTTGCTTTTGACAACTAAAACACTAGAAAATAAAGCACTAAACCAGGGCCTAATTTGACTTGGACTATGGCCAGATATGACTGCCCAAATATTTAGTCCAAATAAATTCTTCTCTTTGGGTGAAAGTTATAATGAGCTAGTGAATATATATATGTGTTTTGGTCATTTGCTAAACAGTCTGTTTTCAGTATATATTTTCAGAAACATTTTATTTTTATGAAGTATTGATGTAGAAAACAAATAGTCACTTATTCTAGACCAATTTCTTGACTTTGAGGAAATGGACAATGGCATGCCAAAGAAAGTAGAATAAAATGCAAATGAATGCTATATTATCATTATTGATAGTAAATTTGTAATATTTTGAGAATGAATGTGGGAAATTTCTATCATTCTAGAACCCCAACTGCTTATTAATGTGCCTACTGGGTACCCAGGACAACTTCAGGCATAGAGACTTGCACAGGGTCAACTATCCTCCCAGTGATTTATGGTGATGTCACAACTAGGAAAGAAAACAATAAAATCATTTGTAAAGTCATTGGTTTGTTTGAAAACTGAATAAGAGAGTGAGAATCGTTTACCATCAGGGGCTCATTTCAGATAGGTCCATTTCCTGTATTTTATTTGTGGCACAAATAATTATGCAGTTGAATTGCAGAGCTTGTCAAAACCTAACATCACATGGGAATACATCTTATACCATGTATCTCAACACCATCATTTTTTTGATGTCTCATTAACATGTCACCTGAGGAGAAAATATTGCTTATAGTAAGGTCAGGAACAACAGTTTATGAAATAATAGCAGTAGATGGTGTGGCTAATGTGTCCTGGGGGAAACTGCATATTTTTCTTTATGAGAAAAAAAACCCTCAATGCTCTAAATATAGGAATATAGTCAGAGTTGAGCCATATAAATGCATAAATGTTTTCTGAGCAAAATTTTCTAAAATTGCTGATGTATTTTGCAGGTATGCCAACTAGGTTTAGAAGCTCTATTCTGACAGCTTTAGACTGGGTGCCTGCCCATTATATTGTACCTACTAAAAATATTTAAATGACATTAATATTTTACTGCACATAGAAAAAATCCAAAATACATTTATAAATTGCCTCTATATTATACTGACAGTTTGCTATGGCTTGGAAAGAGATGCTATCCATCAAGGGAACAACAGACAAGAAAAAATATCTTGGCTAATGTTAATTGGTAGATATAAGTGCAGGCTTATTGAATAAATATATTTTAATTCAGCAAATCTTACCATACATTCATAAGACAGATTATATAGGCATCTTGCCTACTAAGTCTTTCTTGGTTCTTTCTCTCTTGCTGTTCTTGGGTCCTCTTTGTTTGTCCTTCTGTATTTGCTTTTTAATCTTTTGCTTGGGTGCTCTCATTTCAGATGACAGGGACACAGTGAGGGAATGATGAGGTGTTGAAATTAATTTGCTTTTAAAGGATTTTGCTTTTGATGATGACTTACTACCAGTACATTATCAGTATATCTCCTCTCTCTGTCTCTCTGTGTCTCTTTCTCCCTCTCTGCTCTCTTTCTTTTCATCTCTCTCTTTCCTCTTTTTTCCCTCTCTGCCATTCTCTCTTCCCTTCTCCCCTCTCTTCTTTCTCTTTCCCCCTTTCTTTTCCTCCTTTCTTTCTCTACCTTTACTTCCCCCTCTCTCTTCTCTTTTCTCTCTCTTCTCTTTCTCCCTTCCTCCACTTCTCCCCTTTTTCCTTCTTTTTTCTCTCTCCTCCCTGCTTCTCTTCCTTCCTCTCTTTTCTCTCTCCTCTCCTTTCTTGTCCTCTGCTCTCTTCTCCTCTTTTTTTGTCTGTCTCTGTCTCTCTCTCCCCTTTCTCATTTCTCTGTCTCTCTCTATCCTTCCCCATCTCTCCAACTTTCCTCTTTGCTTTGTCTTCACTCTAATTCTGTATTGACCTTTCGTGGCTCTAATTTCTTACCTCATGAAAGAGAAAACCGAGACATTTTACTATTATAATCTTAGCTGTTGTTAGGTCAGTTCATTTATTGTATCTCAAAAAATTCTGCTCATTTTAAACTTTATTTATGATCTTTTCCTGTTTTGGACTTCCTTTTCTGCTTCTTTTTACCAACCCAAATTCTATCTGTCCTTCAAAGCTCTCACCCCAATAAAGTCCTCTCTGATTATTTTAACCTACATTGATCGTCCTTCTTTTGGAAGTCCACTGTACTATGACCTGTCTTATACTTTGTAGGGGGAAAGTCTTATTTCTATTGTATATTCCCATATATAACTTTTCTCTCCCCAAGTAGATTGTAAATATGCTGAAGGCAAGAAATATGACAGAAACTTCGTTTGTATTTTTTCTAATTCCCAGCATTATGTATTTGTATTGGTCCTATAGAAGGCATTCAATAGCTCTTTATTCAATTGAACATAGTAGACCTTTAATTGTCTTTCTCATTATGTTAAAAAATTTTTCTTTTGCAAAGAAATATCTGAAATAAGAACCAAGTCAAGAATCAATATGTTCCGTTTTCATATGAGAATTTGAAATCTAATTTAAATCAGTGATATAAATTTAAATTTTCGGCCAGTAAGCAAAAATTTTAGAGGTAGCTAGGTGATTCAGTGGATAGAGCATTAGGCCTGGAGTCAGGAAGACCTGGGTTCAAATGTAGCCTCAGGCACTTACTAGCTGTGTAACTCTGGGTAAGTCACTAACCTTTATTGTTAACTTCAATCTACTAGAGAAGGAAATAGCAAACCACTCCAATATCTTTGCCAAAAAAATCCCATGGATGGTTTGATCCATGGATCAGGAAGAATCAGACATGATTGAATTACTCAACAAACAACAACAAATCAAAATTTTGAAAAAAGATCTTGCTTTATCCCACTGGCCCAGCAGTGACCATCTCACAGATTCTCAAAACCTAGGGATCCCTTCTCTGAGCCTCTAGCTCACCTGGCTGATTGTGCTCATGGCTCTCATGTAGCTCTCATTCCTAGAGCGGAATTTTGGTGAAGTGAGGAGTCCTGCAGGGTCCAAGCTATCCAAGCTCCTATTGATTGAGACTTCGCTCACCGCCCTCAGGTAACTGTGGCTCCGGATCTGGAGTTTTGGAGAGTGTTCATTGGATATCCTGGAAAAGAACAATGGGAAAGGTATATATCGTCATTTCCCCAAATGCATTTTGTCTGGGGAAGTGATTATTTAGATAGTCCAGTAAAACTGTGGCTGAAGTTACAGTTTCTGTTTTTTGGTACTAGTCCCATCATAGGCACTCAGGAAGAAGGGTGAACAGGACCAGGTCATTTCAGAGGACCTACAAGAGCTCGCCTGGTGTGCTATGGGACATTCTCTATGTTTGCACTTTTCCAGTCGAGGATGGCTTCCCCAAGAATTCTTCCTCATGGTCTGATATCATAGAAGTTAATCTAGTGTTCTTTTCTCCCTCTGATTTCTGTGTGTGTTCACTTTCTCCCTGTACCTATTTCTTCCTTTTTGTCATCCTTTATGGGGCTTTCAAGCACAGGAAGTAGTCAAGTGGGAATGCATTTTCAACTATCTCTATGTTTCATTAGAGAGATAGCTGAAAATGCATAGATGGATAGAATTCTGGAAGGCCTATGTTCAAGCTCTGCCTTTAACACCTGTGATGTGACTAGAAGCAAAAAACTGAACTGAGTTCAGTGTTCCTAATAACTCTAAAATGATGTCATATATAGCTTGCTGAAAAGCATTGATGAGCAGAGTTTTCACTTCAAAAAAGATCGCTATGCTAATGAAATAATACATCTGGACCAAACTTCTTCACCCTTCAAACAAAAGCAAAACATTTTATTTATTTGGAAATACAACTTAATAAATAAAGATTATTTTATTTTATTTCCCTCCAGTTACATGTGAAGACAATTTTTAAACTTTCATTTAAATGTTTTCTTTTGAGTTCCAAATTTTCTCTCTCGCTCACCAACCTACCCCCCTGCGACAGTAAGCAATTTGATAAAGGTCATACATGTTAAATCATGCAAAACATTACCATATTAGTCATGTTGTAAAAGAAGATATAGATCTAAAGGAAAAAAATGGGAAAAATACAGAAAGTGAAAGATAGTATGTTTTGATTTGCATTCAGACTCCATCAGTTCTTTCTCTGGAAGTGGATAGAAAGCATTGTATTGCTGAGATTAGCTAAAGAAATTTACAGTTGATCATCACACAACATTACTGTTACTGTGTATAATATTCTCCTGGTTCTGCTCACTTCCCTTTGCATTAGTTCATGTAAGTTAAGGTTATTCTGAAATCTGCTTATTAAGAAACAGAATTTGATGGACAAAATACATACCCTTAAACCTTTCTTAAAGCTTTTACCCACAGTACACAAAAGCCAATCTTAATGGCTGTACTTCGTTTTAAAAAAATCAAAACTGAAAAAAAATCCATTTATAAAATGACTCCTCAAGAAGAAAATAAATTTCTTTGTTAAAGATACAGCCAAGCTAATGAAACCCTGACTATTGGCAGTAAACATATTGCTGATATTAATATTAATATCCTGAAGATGATCATATAATTTGAAATTTATAATTGCATGGAATCTTAAAGGCCATTTAATTCAGCCTCTTCATTTTAAAAAAGAGAAAACTAAAAATTGACTTATCCAAGGTCTACAGAGGTAGAGGTAGGCTTTGAACCCAGGACATCTGATTCCAGAGTTAATACTTTTTGACAGTTCCACAATAAGACTGTGACAATATCAATCTTGCTTTAAAAATAATTGCAACTGAACATAAGAATTGCCTTACTGCATTAGAGAATGTTTAGAGAGATAAATAGAGTACTGATTTCTTAAGATTCTGCCTTTGGCAATAAGGATATTCTCTGTACTTTCAACTTCTATTTAATACAGTGTTTAGATTAAAACAGTGATTCTCAAACTTTTGTTTTCAGTATTTTTATCCTATTAAAAATTATTGAGGATCTCTCCGAGTTTTTGTTTATCTGGATTATATTTATAGACATTTACCATATTGGAAATAAAAACTATTTTTGAATTTGTAGACCCTCTAAAAGGGTTTCAGAGATCCCCAGCATTCTCTAGACCATACTTTGAGAACCACGGGATTAAAACTATGTCATATTCCCAAAGGTTTGATTTAATTGATACATGATTTAATAAATATTAGAGGACATTATTTGATGGTAATACTTACATTTCATAGTTTTCAAGAAGTTATTTAGTCTAAATGTATTCATTAGCCACCTAAACCTTTCCATCTCCCTCCAAAAGATAAAACAAAATAACACCCTTTACCTAACCTTACTGGCGCATAAGGAGGACTGATTAGTATTAGAAAACTTCCTCTTAGTTTGTTCAAGTGTGTTCCCAATAAAAGAAGCTGTCTCTCATCCCACATAAGTGTTTTTCATACACTAGTTATCTTGCTGTGACCCAAACTTTGTAATTGTGTGAGGGTGAATGGCCACACTGATATTCTTCCCATCTCTCTGACAAAACCAAATGAAACTTAAATTAAAATTAGTCCAATAAATTTACAAGCCTGCTTTTAGTTTCATATTAAGCAAAAGATCAGTTTTGGAAACAGTCATCTGATTAGCAGTGGTATTGTGCAGAATGCTTTTTCATCAATGCACTTGAAATTTAGGTGATTTAAGTTTCTTCAGCCATTCTGCTATTTGACCTAGAGCTTTGGAAGCGCCATTGTAAGTAATGATGCTATTCTGTATGGGCATGGAGCCAGCAATGATCATGGCCATCATTTCATAAGTGGTGTGCATTAAAGTTGCAGAAATGAAAGCCAGGGCACTTTAGAGAATGAGTAGCGACCTTCTGATGGATATTGCTATGAAGTCTTGTTACAGCTGTCTTTGCTGTAGCTTATCTGTGGGACAACACATTGTTGGGCTAGTGTAATTCTAGCATTTCCAAGAAAGGATTTGAGGAGTGAATCTCTCTTCTTTAGAGAGTCATTAAAAATTAACACTTCACCTAATATTTTTAAACATTCCTTTTTTTGCCCATTTAAAGAATGATGCTGGAAATATCTTTTCCTTCAGTTTCTTTTTTATTATGGAAAAATTCTTTCATTGTTTTTTAAAGAATGGGAAGTAAAAAGAAAAAAAAAATTCAATACTTCTGGGATCATGTTGGCATAAAAACTCTGTAGCTGTGTGTGTGTGTCTCTCTGTGTGTGTGTTTATATATTTTACATGACATTGTATCTTTTCATGTTGCCCCCTTTAATTTTTCATTTTGAGACCCAAAGGGCAATAGGATATTTAGAAGGCTATTGGAACGTAGAGGACTTTCCCATGAGCCTTGCTTATTTTTACCAGATTTTGAAAGCCATAAAACTTACCTTGAGCAATATGGGAGAGGCAGTAGAGGGCTTTGACTTTAATAATAGATCTTTTACAAAAATATGTTCTCTCCCCCTCCCCTCTCTCTCTGTTTCTCTCTCTCTCTCTCTCTCTCTCTCTCTCTCTCTCTCTCTCTCTCTCTCTATTTCTCTCTCTCTCTCTCTTTCTGTTTCTCTGTCTCTTTCTGTCTCTGTCTCTCTGTCTTTCTCTATCTCTGTCTCTATGTCTCTGTCTCCCTGTCTCTGTTTCTCTTTCTTCCCTTTCACAGCAATTATGATTTAAATTGAATAGAAATACATAGATTTTCCAATTATTTCTTTTTTTCATGGTGAAGGGTTTGGAGAATGTGTGCTTGGCTGGATTATGGTTGTGTGTAGGGAAGAAAAACATGACTCTTAAAAATAATAGTTATTATTAAAAATACCAGGACCTAGCTGTACCTGATCTAAAATTATATTATAAAGCAGCAGTCACCAAAACCATTTGGTATTGGCTAAGAAATAGATTAGTGGATCAGTGGAAAAGGCTAGGCTCACAAGACAGAAGAGTCAATTATAGCAATCTAGTGTTTGACAAACCCAAAGCCCCTAACTTCTGGGAAAAGAATTCATTATTTGATAAAAACTGCTGGGATAATTGGAAATTAGTATGGCAGAAATTAGGTATGGACCCACACTTAACACCATATACCAAGATAAGATCAAAATGGGTCTATGACCTAGGCATAAAGAACGAGACTATAAATAAATTAGAGGAACATAGAATAGTTTATCTCTCAGACTTGTGGAGGAGAAAGAAATTTGTGACCAAAGATGAACTAGAGACCATTACTGATCACAGAATAGAAAATTTCGATTACATCAAATTAAAAAGCCTGTGTACAAATAAAACTAATGCAAACAAGATTAGAAGGGAAGCAACAAACTGGGAAAACATTTTCACAGTTAAATGTTCTGATAAAGGCCTCATTTCCAAAATATATAGAGAACTGACTCAAATTTATAAGAAATCAAGCCATTCTCCAATTGATAAATGGTCAAAGGATATGAACAGACAATTTTCAGAGGATGAGATTGAAACTATTACCACTCATATGAAAGAGTGTTCCAAATCATTATTGATCAGAGAAATGCAAATTAAGACAACTCTGAGATATCACTACACACCTGTCAGATTGGCTAAGATGACAGGAAAAAATAATGATGAATGTTGGAGGGATGCGGGAAAACTGGGACACTAATGCATTGTTGGTGGAGTTGTGAACGAATCCAACCATTCTGGAGAGCAATCTGGAATTATGCCCAAAAAATTATCAAATTGTGCATACCCTTTGATCCAGCAGTGTTTCTATTGGGCTTATATCCCAAAGAAATACTAAAGAAGGGAAAGGGACCTGTATGTGCCAAAATGTTTGTAGCAGCCCTGTTTGTAGTGGCTAAAAACTGGAAAATGAATGGATGCCCATCAATTGGAGAATGGCTGGGTAAATTGTGGTATATGAATGTTATGGAATATTATTGTTCTGTAAGAAATGACCAGCAGGATGAATACAGAGAGGACTGGCGAGACTTACATGAACTGATGCTAAGTGAAATGAGCAGAACCAGGAGATCATTATACACTTCGACAACGATATTGTATGAGGACATATTTTGATGGAAGTGGATTTCTTTGACAAAGAGACCTGAGTTTCAATTGATAAATGACGGACAAAAGCAGCTACACCCAAAGAAAGAACACTGGGAAACGAATGTGAACTATCTGCATTTTTGTTTTTCTTCCCGGATTATTTATACCTTCTGAATCCAATTCTCCCTACGCAACAAGAGAACTATTCGGTTCTGCAAACATATATTGTATCTAGGATATACTGCAACATATCCAACATATAAAGGACTGCTTGCCATCTAGGGGAGGGGGTGGAGGGAGGGAGGGGGAAAAAATCGGAACAGAAACGAGTGTCAATATAATGTAATTATTAAATTAAAAAAAAATAAAAATACCAGGACCAAGTTTTTCTTTTCTCTTATTTGTTCTTGTGAGAGCATTGTGTTCTTTTCCTAGTTACCTAGTGTATAATATATTCAAAGCCTGATTCTCTGGCCTTCCAAAGGCAAAACTTTCACTGAAGTGAGTGACTTTTGTTTTTCATTAGAATGAGATGAGGCCACTTTTTCTTGGACTTGTTCCATCGGAACAAAACTTCCCAATAATTGGCAGCACAAAGCTGGGAAGACTGTTCTATGGTAGCCACTGGCACGGTGACACTTTTTGGGATTGGGACATCACTAGCTGTGCGTGCTGAAACAATTGTACTTCTTTAGTGAGGAAAAACATTCTTGCAAGATTACAATTAATTTAGCAGCATGATCCAGCTGTTATTTATTCTAGTTGCATCCTTTAACTATTTATCTTTTTGATTTGTATCTGGATACCCACATTATTAATTCATTTTCCCCAGATAATAAGTTCCCTGAGGGCAGGGAGACTCTTATCTTAAATTAAATTAACAATATTTACTGAGCAGTCATTGTGTACTAAGAAATAGTATAACTGAATCTGGAAGTATATAGACACAAATAAAACCATCATTCCCCTCAAAGAGCTTATGTCCTCCAGGGAAATGGAGTATGCAAGGAGGCAGTGAGGCCGAAAACTGAGGAGGGAATGGGTGTTAATAACTCAAGAAATAAAGGAAAGCTTCATGAAGGAAAATGCACTGGAATTGGATTTTGAAGGAAGACAAGAGTTCTGAAAGGAGAAATTGAAGAAGGAATGAATTTTAGGAATTGAGAGCAGTTAATTAAACAAAGATACAAAGTTGGAATATAGAGCATTGAGTTTGGGAAACAGTCACTTCACACTTGAATTTCTAGGACCTAATATAGTACTGTACACATGGTAGATGCTTGATAAATGTTTTTTGAATTTTATTTATTCATGTATCATAAATAGTACAGAAGTAAGAGTGCTAGTCTTAGAAATGAGTGTTCAAATCTTGATTCTGTCAATTACTGCCTGTTTCTTTGGAAAAATCATTTAATCTCATTGAGTGTCAGTTTTCTTAATTATCAAATTAAGGTTTAGTACCTATACAGTCTTGTGAGTGTGTGTGTGTGTGTGTGTGTATGTATATATATATGTATATATATATAGTCTATATTTATATATGTATATAGTCTATATTTATAGATATTTAGTCTATATTAGACTTTTTGGTCCCTTCCTCCTTTAAATCTATGAATATGGCATGAAATACCCTATGATGTACCAGCTATGGTGGCAGGTGCTATGAGTACCAAAAGATAAATAAGATAGCATTCCTGCTTTTTTAGATTTTACAATCTAGAGATTTTACAATGTGAATGAAACAAAGCAGGCTAATGGTAAGAAACTTCATGTGAAAGATGGTTTCTATAATAACAACAATAACAATAACATAATTCTACCTTGTATTTATATAACATTTAATTTTTCAAAGAGTTTACCAAAAAATTACTTCATTTCATTCTTACAACAATTATGCAAGGTAGATAGGACAGGTATTATTCTCATTTGATAAATTTAGAAAACTTAAGCTAGAAAGGTTAAATTATTTTTCTAAATTTCCGTTCAATCCATTTCAATTTAACAACTATTTGTAGACATATACCATCTGAAAGATTCTGTGATAGATTTGGAGAGTATGAAAGCCAAAAAATTTCCCAAAACCAAAAATCAGTCCCTACCCTTTTACACAGAGAAGCCACACAGAGTATGGATTCAGAGTTATAATTTATATAGGGTTACCAGATCGTTGATTCAGGGAATGGAATTAAAAGTACAAAAAATTAAATAATGATTATTTGATCATTATTTAATATTTTATTTAATTATTTAATATAATCATTATTGATCAAAATAATGATTATAGTCATTATATAATGACTTCAGTTTTAACATTGGTTACATGCATTCCAATGGCTGTTAAAAATACCTGAGTTTAGCACTTAGTAAGCAGGAACAATGAATTAAAATAGGAAGCATTGTTAATAACTCATCTGTGAGCAACTATATAATAAGTAATGCCTCATTTTGCTCAGTTAAATTTGTCTTAATTATTTACACTACTTTTGCTTCACAAATTACAAAGTTAGTTTTAGAGTGGTTTCTTGTTGCTGCCTCTGGATAGCAAAACCCTTGGTTAGACTTTGATCAGAAGCAGAGCCCAGTGCTCCTATTTTGTAGTCCTATAGTCATCCCTTCACAAATGGTATTTACTATGTGCTATGTCAGCCTTATGAGTTTCTCTTAATGATAGACTTTATCAGGACAAGAAGTGTGGCTGCTTTTCTTTGTGGTACTATATAGCCCAGCTTCTTATCTCTTCTTGAGATCTTGAGATATGGAGGTCATAACTAAATGTGGGGGTAGTGAAACGATCTATGATTTAGTATCAGTGTTTGATTTGCATACCTTTTAATATGCCCACATACTTGGGGGCACATAAAAATTTCTCAGGTGAAAAAGATTTGGGAGTGGAAAAAGTTTAAGAAGCCCTTGTATATATTACAGATAATAGATTAATGCATTTAAAACTGATAAGAGTGAATTAATTTGATCACTACCTTAAAAACTAATCATTTTAAATCAACAAATATTTGCTAAGTGACTGATATGTGCAAAGTATTAGGCAAATACTAATTTTGGTAATCTTAATACATTCTGAAGATTTAAGGAACAAAGTGATGAAAGTATAATATATGATATGAATGTGCCAGTGGTATAAAATGGCATATTTAGACAGGATAAGGTAATCATCAGAGGAAGCTATTCAGCAACCAGGACTTCTCTCTGTGCCAAGGAAATCACTGGTCTGGTTATTATCCCTCTCTACTGCCACAAATAAAATAAATGCAAAGCAAAACAAAACAAAATAAAACATCCATCATCTAGCATCTCCTTGAGCATTTCCAGTGACAGAAAAATCACTATCTCACAAGGCAGCCAATTTTATCCTGGCCAGCCCCAATTGTTTCCAAATTCTACTTTATAGTGGATTGACATTTATGTAGAAGTTAAACACATTTCTCACTGTACCAGTAGTAGCTTGCTTTGGGTACTTTGGTAGACTTGGTTTTTTTTGGGGGGGGAACCTCAATCTATACTATTGATAACTTTACTAGATCAAGTGAAATTGGCTTTTCTTTGAGGACTCTGAGAAAGAAATCACGTTTTTTATACCACATAAATTTGATTGACAGAGCTTTCTTTTTCTAATTTTAAAAATAAGTTTTATGGACATCATATATATATTGATATAAATCATTCTTTTTTTTAGATGCAAACCTTCTTTTAGACAAATAATAACTAAGCAAAAATATCTCCTACAGAAATTTGACAATGTATAATAATATTCTGTCCCAAAAGTTCTTTGCTTTCTTTGACTTTTGGCAGGGGGAATTAATACACATAATTGAGAGCCACAAGACATGATTCTTAACAAGCTTTAAGGGGGGTACTTTTTTGGCTAAGATCCTGAATCCAACATCAGAGGTCTGTATGTGAGTATAAAACTCTCCCTGATAATATTTGCAGACCACCATACAGATATGACAAAGCATTTCATAGATTTCCTCTTTCCAACTCTTAGATTTCAGTGAAGCAATGATTGCAACAGTGCTTTGAAAGCTACAACACAGTATAAAGATGGAATGACATTATTATAGAAGCACATGGATATGTTTTACTAAGTGATGCTAGCCACGACCTTCCCTTTACTTACTTTCGTTGCTTGGTCTACACTTCTTTTTAAAGAGCGCAGGGATAAATGTGTTTTGCTTTTGAACATAGTTGCCTTTTAAAGCAAACACTCTATTAATTGTGTGGGCTTCCTCTGAACACCTGTGAGTTCCTGAATTTAATTGGGTCAAAGTATATGATAATTTTATAGCGGAAAAGAGAAAACTGAGGGAGCCCCAAACCATAGTTTGAGTTTCTTCCCTATTTTCCCTCCTAACTCTCATAGAAAGTAGACTGCAAGTAAAAGTGCTATTTGGTGTCCACAGAGCTCTGATATATAGATTTAGGTACTTCTAGAGAGAGAACAGTCAGCTTGATGAATAAGTATCTGTAATATGCATCCCTGCCCAATAGAATAATTCAAGTGACCATGCCTATTTGTGTCACTACCACTGTGGACAAGAGTGTCTCCAGCATCAAGACAAGCATTCATTATCCCTCTTCACTGGTATGGTATTCTGAAAATAAAAGTCCAAGAGTTGGAAGAAGGAAACAAAATAAATTAAGTCTATATTTTAATGGGCTATTCCAATTCCATTATTCTAGGTGTCTATGAGAAGCTTTGTCAATCCTGACTGGTGGTCAACTAACATTGTCAGGGAGACTTTTATATTCACACAGACCTTTCATTTTTGATTCAGCATCTTAGTACAAAAGTATCCCCTTTATGGCTTGTTAAGAATTGTACTTTGTAGCTCTCAATTATGTGCATTAATTCCCCTCACCAAAAGTCAATGAGCACAATTGTATCTGATTTTTTTCTGGTGAATATGTGTTATTGTCAGGATATCAATTTGATCCATAGGATTTCAAAGTAGGAAGGAAATGTAGAGGTTATCTAATTCAGATTTTCATCTAATGTAAGCATCACTTATAGATGAAAGCTTACTATTTAACATGGTAGCCCATTTTGCTTTTGAACAGCTCTTAGCATTAAGAATCCCGCCTCCTTATCTTGGTTAAAATAATATTCCCTTTAACTTCTCCCTGTTGACTCTTAATTTTAGAGCTTAACAAAGTAAGTTAAAACTCTCTTTTATATGTTGTTCATCTATCCACTTGTGTCTGATTCTTCATGTCCCTATGGAGTATAGCTTGCTAAGTACTTCAATCATTCACTACTTTCACAGTTTGTTCAAACTCATATTCATTGAATAATTATCCTCCTCACCCTCTGCCATCCCCCCTTCTTTTGCCTTCAACATTTCCCAACATCAGGATCTTTTCCAATGAGTCCTATTTTCTCACTATGTGGCCAAAGTATTTAATGTTCTAGTGAATAGTCTGAATTAATTTCTTTAAATATTAACTGATTTGATCTCCTTGCTGTCTCAGGGACTTTCAAAAGTGTTCTCCAGAACCACAATTTGAGAGTGTTAATTTTGCAGCTCTCAGTTTTTTATGATTAAACTTTTACAGCCATAAATTACTATTTGAAAAATCATAACTTTGACTATATGGACCTTTGTTGGCAAGGTGATGTCTCTGTTTTTTTAGTGTGCTGTCCAGATTTACCATGCCTTAAAATATAGAAGCCAGATATGTCCAAAATGGTTCCTTTCTTTTTGAAGGCAAATTCTCTTGATTTTGTCAGTCATTCCTCATCTGGCAAGATTTCCAAATTTACCACCAACCTATTTGTCTTCTTTTGCATGTGCTACAATTTGCTAAAGTTTCTTTTAAGTCATGAAATCTAGAACTAAAAATCACAGTCTGATGAGTATATTTCTTATGATGTGGTTTCAAATCTTAACCATTTCACCAAATCTACTCTCTCCAAAGTTACCAATGATTTCTTAATTGCCAAATTGAATGGCTTTTTCTCATTCCTCATTCTTCTTGACCTCTCTGAAGCCTTGCCATTGCTCTTCACTCTCTCTTCCTTGATATTTTCTTCACTCTAGGTTTTTAGGATATCACTCTCTCTTCATTTTCATCCCAACTATGTGACTACTCTTTTTCTCTCTCTTTTGCTGAATCTTTCTGCAGATTACCCCCTCTAACCTTAATTGTTCCTTATGTTTCTGTCCTGGGCCCTCTTTTCTCCCTCTATACTATTTCACTTGATGCTCTCATCAGCTCCATCTCTGTCCTGATGATTCTAAAATCTACCTATTTTGCTCTAATTTCTCTGCTTACTTTTAATTTCCCTTCTCCAATGCCTTACAGACATCTCAAACTGGATGTCCACTAGAAATCTTAAACTCAACATGTCTAAAAATTAGTTCTTCCCCCCCCAAAATTTGCTTCCCTTACTCCTTCTCCCTTGGGATCCTAACTACTTTTCTATACCCTGGAACTGTGATCTGCAACCGAATAATAGACAACCAAGCTGCTGAGTAGCTCTCATTCCTGCTGCCAGTGCAAGGAATGCCCTGGGATCCTTTTTGCCCAGGTGTTCAATCATCTTACTGTCCTTGGACAAGGCAGTTCCTCACCACCACTTTTTCTGATTATGTTCCTGAACAGTCCCCACCCAGTGCCTGGAGATCCTCATATTTTTCCAAGATGTCCTGACCTATAAAAATGACTTGTCACCCATATATCCTCCTTCCCTCCATCCCTCCCTCATTTTTTTCCTTCCTTCCTTCCTTCCTTCCTTCCTTCCTTCCTCCTTCCTTCCTTCCTTCCTTCCTTCCTTCCTTCCTTCCTTCCTTCCTTCTTCCTTCCTTCCTTCCTTCCTTCCTTCCTTCCTTCCTTTCTTCCTTCCTTCCTTCCTTCCTTCCCACTTTCTCAACTTCTTTCCTTCTATTTTATTTTCTCCCAATTACATGTAAAAACAATTCTTAATATTCATTTTAAATAAAACTTGAGTTCCAAATTTTCTCCCTCCATTTTTCCCTTCTCCCATCCTTGAGAAGGTAAACAATTTGATATAGATTATACATGTGCAGACTCATGTCTTTTTTCTTGGCTTTCCTGCTCAGAACTTGGTTTGGTGCGTTGTCTAAGTTATTGTAGAAGAGGTTTGATGAGAGCTGAGGCAATGTTGCTAGCTCTCTCTCCTGTGTCCTCTTGGATAAGGATGTGTGACATCCTTAAGACCTCAATTTCTTCATCTTGGAATAAGGGAATTGGACCCTATTTTAAAAAATCACTGGCCTGCTTAGTTCTTTAGGTAGTATTTATAATCAAACTCCTCTGATACTTCATTCACCTATTTGGTTTTCTACCTCATACCTTTCTTGGTTTCCTGTTACTACCTCATGAATTCATTGAGTTTTATTGTCTTGGGCACCCTTGATATAAAATCTATTGTCATTGCCCATGATACAGACAATTCAGCATTATATCTAGGTACTATGCTTTATAAATATTAGTATTAGTTACTCAATTTGGAACCCTGGTGAGCATTAATATTTTTAAGTAAGAGGTAAAATCTCCCTTCCTAAGGGAATCACACAATTGTACATTTGGGGCA
This sequence comes from Antechinus flavipes, assembly GCF_016432865.1. Taxonomy (NCBI): domain Eukaryota; kingdom Metazoa; phylum Chordata; class Mammalia; order Dasyuromorphia; family Dasyuridae; genus Antechinus; species Antechinus flavipes. The sequence continues at coordinate 501,887,186 of NC_067398.1, forward strand.
CTTAATAAATATTTGCTGAGTGTAGTCATTTATTTTGTAATTAGCTAATGTCTATGTACTTTAACTGAATGTCTTATGTCTAGAAAATTCAAGTGTGGAAAAGCATAGGGAATAGGAAGATTGTATTCATGTAGTTTAGCAACATAGTTGAAGTAAGAAAGATACTAACTCGATTTTATGGTTTTAAATATTTTCTTTTAAACTCACATAAAGTTTTATCACAACAATGAAGGTTCTCTGTTGGGCAAAGCACTATTTTCATGCCTATAGCTGTGAACCAGAAATTATAGGTCAATAGGTTCCTGTTATTAATATTTTATTTTCAATTAGAATCTAGTTTTTATTTTTATAACATTTCAAATTCACAAGTGCCTATAATATTGATTTTTCCCCTAAGGAGAAAATAATCTTTTAGGCAAATCACAGGCAAAACATACGATAAAGAACAGGTTAGAGATATAAAAAGAAATTTCTGAAAAAAATTGGTCCACTTGGTGTATTGCACAGTTTATTTCTGGATGTTGTGATTGAAAATAGGGAAGAAGTGAGGCCCTAATTTTATTAACTATTGAAATGACTAATCCGTTATTAATTTAACTGAAGAATGCATAAAAGGAAAAGTGTGTGAGTGGTATTTATGGGAATAGATTTGTCCCCATCCAACCAAAGAAATTATAGGATCTGTATCATATTTATCTTTGTACCTCCAGTATCTAGCACATAGTAAGCATCAAATGTTTTTTTGAAATGAATCAAGTGTAAATGTGTATGTATTGTCAGAGTTCAGATGAAGTAATGTTTCTCAAGTAGTTATGACACAGTGGATCGAGTGATGGTGGGCCCAGAATCAGGAAGATCAGACTCCAAATTAGGCCTCAAATTTTTATTAGCAATGTGACTCCAGGTATCACTTAAAATGAAGAAAATAATAATACCTCCTAGGGTTGTTGTGAGGATCAAATGAGATGATAACTATTAAGCACTAAGCACAGTGCTTGGCATATAATAGTAGATTAAGAAATACTCTTCTTTCCTCCCTCTCTTTTTCTCTTTTTTCTTCCTTCCTCCCTTCCTCCTTCCCCCCTCCTTCCTTCCCTCCCTCCTTCCCTTTCTCCCTCCCTTCCTCTTTCTCCCCTCCTTTCTACTCTCCTTCCTCCCTCCCTCTTTCTCTCCTTTCTTTCCTCCTCCCCCCTCCCTCCTTCTCTCTTTCCCCCTTCCTCCTTGCCTCCTTCCTTCTTCTTTCTTTTTTCTTTCTTTCTTTCTTTTTTCTTTCTCTTCCTTCCTTCCTTCTTTCTTCCTTCCTTCCTTCTTCCTTCCTTCCTCCCTCCCTCCCTCTCTCCCTCTCTCCCTCTCTCCCGCTCTCTCTCCCTCCCTCCCTCCCTCTCTCCCTCTCTCCTGCTCTCTCTCCCTCCCTCCCTCCCTCTCTCCCTCTCTCCCGCTCTCTCTCCCTCCCTCCCTTCCTCCCTCCCTTCCTCCCTTCCTTCCTTCTTTCTTCCTTCCTTCCTTCCTTCCTTCTTTCCTTCCTTCCTTCCTTCCTTCCTTCTTTCCTTCCTTCCTTCTTTCCTTCCTTCTTTCCTTCCTTCCTTCTTTCCTTCCTTCCTTCTTTCCTTCCTTCCTTCCTTTCTTATCTCTGTCCTATAAATTCACCACAAACAAGAGAAGGGAAAAAAGCACAGGAATATCAAAGGCTGAGTTTGCAAGTAAGAAAAGTCTGAAGTGGTGGTGTGGTGCTGGTCTACAGGCACCATATTTATCACTTTATGCTCAGCACATGCACTGAAGTCTTGCAGACTCATGGAATCATAGAACTGGAAGGGACTTTGGAAGATCATCTGATTTCCCTATTTAGGCAGATAGATATAAATTATTTAGAACATATGATTGTTTTTTTTTCTCTGACTGATATTCTTTTAGAGATTCTCTTAAAATAGGAACTCCTCTGCAGCCCAGTTTAGCATTTTATAAGTCTGGTGGGAAAGAAAACCTTTGTGCTTAGCTATAGTTTTTTTTTTTTTTTGTGCATATGTGTGTATGCATGCTATAATTAAAGCTCATTTTAGCTATGATTTTTCTCTTCTGGACGAAGAACAAGAGATTCATATCCTCCTCCAAATAACCTATTATATACATAAAATGTCATCTTCTTCTCTAAGCTAAATGATCTTTTCAGCTATGGAGAATGCAGATAAAATGGTTGGACATTCTGGTTGCTTTAGGAGAATTGGACACTAGGTAAAGAACAGCATTTATTTCTATATTCTGTCTGACCCCTGACTTGCTCATGTATCTATGGATGTCTGCCAGTATCGCCTTATTGCCCACCTAGTGCGCCCTATTGAGTGCTAGAGATGATAGCTGAATAAATGTCAGAAAACACATCAATCTGACATATAATATACATACACATAAGTACATAATCATTTACTGTGTTTTATAGCCAATTCAGCTACAAAAAGCAATGCCCCTAAAATTTACACTTAGAGAAAATGATTACTCATTCATTTGAAAAAAGGAAAGAAATGTGAAGAACCATTAACATCATAGATCTTGAATGGAAAGAGTAACCCCCAACATGAGGCAGAAGTGGGTTTTTAAATACTTCTCATCAAAATGGAAATAAGCTCATGAATCCATTATCATCATAGTCAAATAGTGTTTAAACAACCATGTGTTCTTTAGCTAAACCAATTAGCTACAAGGATAATATCAATTAACAGCTCATAGTTGGCAGCCAAAAGCTTTTTCAGAAATATGCTGAGGTGAGTTCTCATTAAAAAGATCACTTCTTTCTATATTCAATGCCTTCTAGCTATGCTCAGTTATAATATTTTCTAATGCCACACATGATGAAAGAAGATGATTTATTTTCTCGTTAGTTTAACTTTTCAAAAGATAAGCAATGGACAATGAGCAATCAATAAATTAAAAGGGAAAAAAACCCACTTTTCTTATTGGTGAGTTCCTCCTGAGGTCTCCATTTTTGAGACGTTCTAAGCTGACCATAATTAGTCTTCTGGATCTTTGGACTTGGATACTATGAGTTGGTTGTCTTTTTACTTTGGGATTTTCCTCAGTTCCTAAGGGTATCTTCTTATCTTAAGAAATTCTCCATTCTTATAGTCATCTTCTACTGATAAATTCCCCTGAAACTTCCTTTTTGGGAAGGGGCTCAGGCTAGCTACCCCTCATTCTTCGGAGTTTATCACTATATTTGCTCCAGTCCCCTTCTCCCCGCCCCACATTTCCCTTCTGCTTTTCTAGCTTCCTTATATTTGCTATTTTCCCCCACTGGAAAATAAGCTCCATGAGGGTAGAGACTTTTTCTTTTTCCTATTATTTGTATCTTAATATGGCACTTTTGTGCCTGGTACATAGTAAGTGCTTAGTAAAGGCTTGTTGTCTGCTTTGTAGTTGAAATTTATCATTCAAACAGGGAATATTTCCCTTACCTACATGAATAGCATTATAGATTCTTGTCAGACCACATCTGGAGTATTGCAATGTCATTGATCCTTTGTTGTTAAGGACAAATAACAACAATGTCCTCCTTTACGTGATGTCTAGTTTATTAATATCTTTGCTAAAACACAGCACATAAAAGTAAGCCTGATATTCTAGACATGATACCAACAGAGCACCAGGAGATTGGAGTTAAGGACTGAAGATAACAAGAAAAACAAACTACTTCTTCCCTTACATGTGGCATAATATTCTGGAGAGAGTAGATTTGCTTCTGCCTTTCATTCTGGAGTCCTCTCATCATCCGATGTTCTCAATTACCTTTTCCATTCTACAAAATAAAAATACCCTATTCTCTATATTAGATGGTAGTTACTACATACTCTGCTAAAATATGTTAAAGAGATGTGCTAATGAGTAAGGTAGTGTTTCTGGTTTTATGAGTTCCTCCTTCCAGGTTCCTCCTTGCATCCTGGTAACATTTTAACAAGGTACTGTTACAGAAACAATCCAATAGAGTAACAAAAGAAAAAGTCTTGAATAGTGGGGGCTTTTGAAAACCAGTCAAATCGAAGCAGTTAGCACACATATGTATGAAGCAATTATTGACACTTCTTCCACTTCCCTACTGGAGACAAAGTAAGATCCCAACCCAAGAGCGCCAGGATTTGTATTAACCCTTACATGGTTAGCTTTGCTTCCATCTTGGCCTCCATAGCTATCATGGAGGATAGCACCTTAGTGGAGAAAAAGGAAGGTGCCTCTCTCCCTGGAATTGTTATGAGAATGAATATGAGATAATATTTGTAAAATGCTCAGCAGATAGCATTTGTAAAATCCTTGGTACATAGTAGGCACTTAATAAAAGCTTGTTTCCTTCCTTCCTTCTTTTCAACTAAAGCTATCTAATTCCAAATCTATTTCTCTTTCTACTGCATTTACCTCTTATGGGTAAGTTAAACAAGCAAGAGGAAACTATATGGTATTCATAATCATGATATAAAAGATGTTCTAGGAGAGCACACTATGGCTATAATATCATGTTAGCGTATTGAGAACAGCTTTTAGATCAGAGCTCAGCTCAGTTTTTTCCTCACATGGGAAGGTAGTATTTTTGGTGGAAAATCATACAATTCTTTAGGAATATTGGCCTTCAAGAATCTAGAATAATCTGTTCAGAACTGATATATTTAATATGGAGAATAACCTAGGTTATTATTATTAAAGATGTTTCATCAATTTTCTAAGAATATAGAATTTTAGAGCTGGAAAGAATTTTTGATACTCTGTAAAGGAAGAACTGAAATCTGTAATATTTAAAGTGGAATAGCTTAGTCCACATAGCTAAGAAACTGAAAAGACAAGATCAGAATACAAGTTTTCCATTCCTCAGATCATAACTAATTCTATTATTGTTGTGCCACAATTCTCTTTTATTGTCCCGACTCAGTTTCCCTAATTGGTTCTGCCTCAGTTTTCTTAATTGTTCTGGTTCAATCCCCTTAGTTGCAAATCCCCCTTCTCCATTTCCCCCCTCCCCCCCTGCCCCGGCTCATTTAGATTGGTATAACTCAGAGGTTATAAATTGTCAATGTGTAAACTCAGAAAGGGGGAATCTAGACATTCTGTCTGTCTCTAGTCAGACACTTTGTTAATTCCCACTTTCTTACAATTTATGTCCTACCCTCCCAACCTGTCAGAGCCAAGTTGATGGTTCCTACCTGAAGATTCCTGATCACCAGAGTTTGGACTCCACCCTCCTGCCTTTGTTTAGCTACTATGTATAAATATGCACATTGAGAACTTGCATCCATGCTGGATGGTGGCTGGATGCTGGTTTCTTGGAGACAATGGTCTCATTTAGCCCTGGGACCAAACTATGGATCCATTTGGCCCCAGTAACTCTCTCCCTTTCAGATAAAATATTAAAAACTCTCTAATCTCTATCTTGCCTCAGTTTCTCTGGCATTATATTATAACACATTCATTTTCAAGGATTCTGCTGAAGAAAAAAAGAGCCTTAACTATATATCAGAGCCAGATAGGCATTTCCATCTAAATTAGCTCTGATCTGACCTTTTGCAACCTGGCCCACTGAGAGTAGCCAGGATGTAAGTATTTCTGCTTGTTTTTCTATACAAATTGAGTGCAAATAGGTTTTTTTTTTTTTTTTTGTATTTTCAGCACCCATCACAGCACCTGGCTAAAAATAGACACTTAATAAGTCCTCGTTTATTGATTATTGAAAGGCACAGTTTCCCGGAAATTAGTAGCTTTCATGAAAACGACTACTAATGTGATTATGCCAGAAAAAGGAGAAAAAAGCCAAGTGGTAATAAACTGACAAAATCATTGTAATGTTTGACTTGCTCCTAGCATCCACAAAGTCTTAGAAGAAGAACATCAGTGAACTTGACTTCTACCTAATTGGCAACTATACAGTATATTATCACTACTTTTACACACTACTTTTTACATGCAAGGTCTCTGGCATTTTCAGATCTATTTCCTCCCTCCCTCTCCCTCCCTCCCCCGTCTCAGCCTCTCTCCTTCCTTCCTTTCCTTCCTTCCTTCTTTTTCAGATCTTATCCTTTTTTATTGACCACCCAAGCATCATATTTGTTACTTTACAATGAATTCCACATACTGCTACCATAACAGAATTGATTTTATATAGGCAGCATATAGGGTAGTCAGGAAGTATAATGGATAGAATTCTGGACCTGATGTCAAGAAGACTCATCTTTTTGAGTTCAAATTTGACTTCAGTCACCTACTAGTTGTGTGACTAGTTGTGTGTAAGGCAAGTTACTTAAACCTGCTTAACTCAGTTTCTACATCTGTAAAATGAGCTAGAGAAGGAAATAGCAAATTACTCCATTTAAATTGCCAAGAAATGGCATCACAAAGAGTTAGACATAACTAAAATGACCGAAAAGCAACAATAAAGGAAAAGTATAAAAGATAATCTTGAAGATCTTTCTTGCCCTAAACCATGTAGCTAACCAGTCTACTCCAAAGATCCTCAAACTTTTTAAATAGGGGGCCAGTTCACTGTCCCTCAGACTGTTGGAGGGCCGGACTATAGTAAAAACAAAAACTTTGTTTTGTGGGTCTTTAAATAAAGAAACTTCATAGTCCTGAGTGAGGGAGATAATTGTTCTTAGCTGCCACATCTGGCCCGCAGGCCGTAATTTGAGGACCCCTGAGACTCACATTTTAACTTGAAAGATTAATTCTTCTTAGTCTCTTGGTTTACCATGCTAAAATGCACATGTTTCTTCTAGATATAATATATGAGCAGCACAGTTAGTAGAAACAGCAGTAGATTTATAATGAGAGAACATGGGTTCAAATTCCAGTTTTGCCACTTTCTAACTATATGACCTTGGAAAAATCACTTAACTTCTTGAGGTCTCAGTTCATTAATTTTGTAAAATAAGAAAGGCCAGAATTACTTGGTCTTTTACCTAGAAATCCTTTGACTCATTTTCCTTTGAGCCAAAGGTATTTTATTTCCAATTTATTTATCCAATTACAAACTTGTAATGAAAATTCAACCCAACCAATATTTTGTTCTGCTATTACATGGAAAATATTGTTCTGGGAACTGCAATGAGAAGATAAATGAAGCACCATCTGTCCTCAAGGAGGTTACAGTTTTTTTGAGAAACGAGACAGGGATGCGAATAATTGTAATATAAATTAAAGGGGATTGGTGCACATAAGGAAATAAAAACATTATGCCATGAGAAATTTGAGGGGCTCAAAGAAGAATTCACCATGGAGAAAAAAGAATATGGACTATTTCTACATTATGGGAAGGATGTCAACAAATAGAGATAAAGGGGTGGGCAGTCTATGTGTAGGGCATGAGCAAAAGTCTAGAGATTCTTGAGATTGTTGAGTAATGTGATTTTGGTGAAACACAGGTTGCACGAAGGGACATAGTGAGAAATCAAAGTAGTAAGATTGTGTAGGACCTTGGCTGCAAAGACTATAATAGGGAGCCATACAATGTTCCCTATGAAACCATGGTGTTGTTGGAATGGGAAAATAGAAATATCATATTATTGTACAGGATAGTTTGGAGCAAAGAGAGTGGAGAAAAGAAGACCATTTAGGTGGCTATATTAATAACAATAATAATAATAATAGTGATGAAGATGATGATGTTAACAATAACAATAACAGAGATCTTTGGAGAACCACCCTATTAGATGGTTATTTAAATACAGACACTGATGTTCATCTTCAGCCATTGCAAATCCATTAAATTCCTTTCTTCTTTTATGTTGTTGGTGCTGTTCATTGGTTCTAGTCATATACAACTCCAGAGTTTTCTTGACAAAGATACTGAAGTGATGTACCATTTCTTTTTCCAGCTCATTCTACAGATGAGAAAACTGAGGCAAACAGATTTAAGTCTTGCCATGGGTCATATAGTTATAAGTATCTGAGGCTAGATTTGAACTCAGGTCTTCCTGACTTCAGGCTCAGCACTCTATCTATTGTGCCACCTAACTGCCACCCTTTTCTATATTACTTTTTATTAGATATATGACAATTGATTTGGGAGATACCACTCTTCCAGCAGAGAGCTTCAGTCAAACAACCAGTCAAGGTTAACCAGTTATCTCATAAATTTAACCGATTACCTTCACAATATTTGAAAACTTTTATATTTGTATTTCTAAAAAGAAAAAGAAATCTAGCTTTCTGGGTACAAAAGTTGGGACAGCATAGTTCAATGAAAAGAACTCTTACTTTCTGATTGTATTTGACAGATCACTTCTGTTAACTGAATTTTAGATTCAGTATGTTCAGTATTTCAGTTCAGTATTTGAGAGATGAAGTGATTTGCCTAGAATCATGAACCAGGGATTTGAGTCAGGGTCTTCTTACATAGTCACTGTATAGGATCTAACAATCACAGAGACATTATACAAATTTTTCCATTAACTCCAATGGAATAGCAGGTTGTCTGAAGGGAGTCATTAAAATATTCAGTCAGTTAAGCAAATATAATATGGGATAGCAAAATCTTAATTAGAATTGAATGAACTAGAATCTTCAATTGATTTGGAATTTTTGAGGTTACGAAGAACTGCCAAACAGATTAACTAACTACAAGAAAATCAATTCTTCCTTCCTTCCTTCCTTTCTTCCTTCCTTCCTTCCTTCCTTCCTTCCTTCCTTCCTTCCTTCCTTCCTATCTTCCTTCCTTCCTTCCTTCCTTTCTTTTCTCCATCCTTCCTTCCCTTCCTCCCTCCCTGCCTTTCAATTCCTCATTTGTTGTTGTTTGTCCTTCATTCTTGAAGAATACCAATAATATAAGGCAAACCACTCCTGTCTCTTTGTCAAGAAAAACTCAAATGGGGAGATGAAGAGTTGGACATGATTGAATAATAACAACAACAACAACAGTGAGTCAGTAAAAGGGACTGATACATTTTAGATATTTCTCACCCAAGGTTGGAAATGAAACTTTTATAAGAAATCAATTGAAAAAAAAATACCAACTGGTATTTTTCATCTTAGGCCATTTGAGTAATGAAGAGTTTTAGTATGATTTTTATTAAAACCACCCTATCCTGAGCTTCATCTATTTACAGAGGCAATTAGTTCAAATCAACATTTCAGATTTTCTTCTAAATCTATGATTCTGTGTAAGATAGTGTTTTTAATGGGTTAAGTGCCATATATTTTTGAACTATTACTGTTATTTCATTCTTTTCATCTTTTTGATGGAGTTAAGATAGAAATGGTTGCTTTTTTGCTATTTATTTCATTATGTTCAGTATTTTGCAGATTATTGCACAGATGGATAAGATATCTGCTTTTTGGTGGTAGAACAAAAGTATTCAAGTGTAAGCTTATTCTCTGTAGGCTTTTTGAAACTATTCTTGGTACAACTCCAGTGGCAGACAGGGCTACAGGAATAATATGTACCACATCCTGTTCTTACATGACTCTCATCTCCTCAGACAGGAGATACTTGGAAAACTTTTTGTTCTATATAATTTGAATATTATAAGGATTGGGGATTGCAACATTTATTAAAAAGCATCTTTCTTAAGTTTTATCAATCAATGTTATATTTGGAAGATTGTGAGCAACAATTTGTTGCTAAATTATTGTCAGTCAGTCAATAAGCTTTTAGTAAGTGCCCATTATTAACCAGGCACTGTGTTAAGTGATGGAGTTGAAAAGAAAGATGAGAGACAGTCCCTGTTCTTGAAAAGCACACCATCTAGTAGGGAAGATAGCAAGCAAACAAAAAGCTGGTTGTAGGATAAATAGGAAATAATCAAGAAAGGGAAAGCACTAGAATTAGGAGGGTTTAGGAAAAGCTTCCAGTAGAAGGGGGAATTTTAATTGAGATATAAAAGAAGCCTGGGAAGCCAGTGTGATTACAGTAAAGTTTATTGGTGAGCTGTCTATGACATGGTGAGGTCCATATTGTAAGTATGGAGATTTGTCATCTTTCAGTCTATGAAAGACACTCAGTTTCTGATGCATAATTCTAGCAAGCAGGTCATATTGTGATCAGTATTCAGTAGGTATAGAAATTTTACAGTCTCTAGTGATATATAGTACTGACTCCACTATTTCCTTGAATAATTTACATTGATCACTTTGTGCTCCTTAAGCATAATCTGTCTTGATTAGGGGAGGTGAAAGATTTAGAGTTATCATCTTCATCTACTAGTGACCTTGAGATTCAAAAGCCTCAAAAGCCTATATTTCCTTGGCATATGTCAAGAAATTTTTTCTTATGGAACTCAAATGAAAATTTGATCTTATGGGAGAAAGAGTGCATAAAATCAAGGAACTATTTGTTCTAGTTTGTGGAAACATAATTTGGTGTCATCCATATGCATCAAGTGTTTACTAAAATGTTTTTGCTCAGCTCTTTTAATTTGGAAGTTATATTTAGTTTTACTTAAGACATTGAATTTAGGGGTTGTTATTGTTTTGTCACTTAATTGCACCTGACTCTTCATGACTTCCTTTGGGATTTTCTTGGAAAAAATTACTGGAGTGGTTTGTCATTTCTTTCTCCAGCTCATTTTACAGACAAGGAAACCAAAGCAAACAGGGTTAAGTGATTTGTCCAGAGTCACACAGCTAGTAAATGTCTAAACTGGATTTGACCTCAGATCCTCCTGACTCCAGACCTGGCATTCTATCCACTGTATCATCTAGCTGCCCAATTTAGTGATAGACAGAACCTTAATGAGTTTAAATTATCTCCAAAGGCCATGCTTTATATGACTTGTTTTTTGAAGTTATTGTATTGGTATTATATTTCAAGTAAATAATAGTTTTCCATGTGAACATCAACTACTCTCATTTTCATCACCCTTGAGTTAATTTTTTTATATTTCAGTACACAAATAAGTGAGGAAGATTAATTTATATATCATATAATTTAATGTCAATTATAAAACTTCTTATTAGATACTTATTAAAAATATGACCCATGATATATTCTCCTCTATGATTTTTGAACTGACATAGCTTTATAATAACAACTCCCATTTACATGGTGTTTTAGGCTTTACACAGCAATTTATTTGTGAGGTGGGACAAATATCAACACCAATTTTACAGAATAAAGAAATAAAGTTCAGAGAGGTTAAGTGACTTGTCCAGGTTTACCATACAGCTAGTCAATGACAAATCTGGTATTAGAACCAAGGTCTTCTTATGTAAACATTGCCCAGGATCATGAGACCAGAGACTCATTATCTCAATTTCTCCTCCTTTATTAAACCTTTTGGAATAGTAGGTTGACTGGAAGGTATCATTAAAATATTCAGGCAACTAAGCAGGCTAGCTACTTAACAGCAGGAACTGACTCTTTTATTTGTTCTTTCAGTGTGTGGGACCCTGATCATTATGTGCATGTTTTTATTATTACTACAAAACTCCTTTTCTGCTAGGATTTATTTCTAATAATCAAGATGATACTTTACTTCTCTGTTAATGAGGTTACCTTATACCAATTCACCAAGTGATTGCATACAAATAGCTACATACACAGTAGACCAAATTCTATTCCTTACTCAAAAAAAAAATCCAAGTTCAATAATCTATTATTATTTTATATTTAGTAATCTATTCTCTGGCTTGTGCTAGAAATTATATGGTGTATACAAAGACTTAATCCTCACACAGTCCAAATTGTGCAAGATTGTCAGAGGAATAAATTTAAGCCAATGCTTTTTTATCTGTGATTCAATCTTTAATTAATTACAAAAGCCTAAAATGAAACCGAGGTACAGAAAGGTCCAGAAATCCATGTTTATTCAGGCTGTTTTGATACTCTTTTATAGGCTAATATTGTTATAGGTGAATTACCAATGAAAGGAAAATCAGCTTAATGAGAATCCTGATCTCAATCAGATGACCATGTATTAAGGAAGCTATATTTCTTTGAAGAAACATCTACCAAGTGAAATCATTTTCTACTGACTGAATATGTAATAGGGACAAATCTCTAATACAATCTTTCTGTAGAATGTTTTAAATAAAAATCCATAGGAAATTCCCATTCAAACAACTATTACTTTACCTGGATAACCTCAGACATGCCATTTAACTGCTTTGAACCTCAGTTTTCTCATCTATAAAATGAGAAGGTTGAACTAGATGTCCTCTGGAGATGCTTTTTGCTCTATATCTATGAACCTATGAACTTATGGACAATGATAAATAGCAGAATGATAGACTTGTAAGAGAGAGTTGCATGAGTTTTTTATGGTGATGGCAGGAAAACTGAATTTATCTTTTCCCATAAAATAATCAAGAACAAATCATGCAGTAATTTAATCAGCACACATAAGCACCAAACCACATACATTAATAAAAATAATACAGTGATATCGCCAGAGAGGCTGGGTCACCATCATTTTATTTTTTCTATCAAGAACAATACTATGACATTACTTTGAATGCATTTTTACAGTTCTCTTTCAGTACCACGGACAAGTCTTCATTTCAAATCATATGGCTGTTGTTCCAGATTGTGCTAGTTTCTGAGCAAAATTATAGTAGGGCTATTTAAAGCCTGGAGACTTGCCCCTCTTACCCTTCCTGGACTTGACAAGTGAACTCATAGTTCCTACCTTGGTGTCCCTGTGCTTTAATAAAGTCCAGTATTCCATTTAAAGGACGAAAACATTATTAAGAGTGCTTTGAAATGAGGCTTAGGAGAATAATGGAGAAAAGGAGATCAATTAGCTGTACTGAATATTCTTAAGTAGGGTTGTGTCTTATGCTTTATGACAACCCATTGTTAATGGAAATGGAGGGTTTGACATTTCTTAGCAAAGACTGAGGTGAAAACACACTAATCTTTCAGTAGGCCTTATTCTATAGCACTTGACAAGTCAGGTACAATAAATAGACACATTCATATTTCAGATTTTTAGAATTTAAGGATGTGTAGCAATAAGCTAAGCAGAAACCTTATTTTTTTCAACTTTTTCAACAGTACTTATGGTTTTCTACAGCCACAATTATTCCTTTCTCTTCACTCATTGGGTTCACTACTTTAGTTTGGATTCTCATCTATTGCCTTGATTATTGCAAAAACCCTCATAACTGATTTTTCTGTTTATAGTTTTTTCCATCTCAATCCCATCCTTTGCATAGATATTAAAAGAATCTTAAAGCATAGGTCTGACAATGCTATTCCTTTGCTCAATAATCTTCAGTAATTTCCATTGTCTCTAGAAAAAAAACACAACTCTTTTGTTTGACAATTTAAGCCTTTCACAGTTTGATTTCTTCCTGTCTTTTCAGACATTTCATGCTCCTTCCTCTCACATAGTTCTAACATCCTTTCATTTTAGGTCTATTTGCTGTTTTCCTATAGAACATTTAATTTCCTGCCGCCGGTGCCTCCCATGCCTAGAATGGACTTTTCCTCATTTGTAGAACCTGCTATTGTTCAATCATTTTTCAGCTATGTTTGATTCTCTGTGGTTTGGTTTTCCATGGCAAAGTTACTAGACTAATTCACCATTTCCTTCTCTAGAATATTTTACAGATGAGGAACTGAGGCAAACAAGTTAAGTAACTTGACCAGTTATATAGTTAGTAAGTATCTGAGGCCAGATTTAAACTCAGAAAGATATCTTTTTAGCTTCAGGCCAGACTCTATCCACTGTACCATTTAATTGACCAGAACCCTTACTTTCTTTCAAGGCTCAACTACAGTGCCATCTTTTATATATTTCCCAATCCTCTGCCTAATTGTCAGTCCTCCCTCTCTCTTTCTCCTTTCTCTACTTGTCTTTCTGTCTCTCTTCTTATTCTATGTTTCTGTCTCTCTTTCCATCTTCTTTTATATTTCTCTATTCTTTTTCTTTTCTCTTGCTCTCTTTTTCTCTCTATAGTACTGTATTTTTCTTCATGTCTTTTTCTGTCTCTCCTAGGTCTACTTCTCCTGCCTCTGTCTTTCTCTGTTTTGGTCTTTTTTTCTCTCCTAAAATTAGCTTGTATTTATTTGGTATATGGAATAATCACTTTTCTGATGAAAAGAAATAATGAATGAATGAATAAAATTTCATTGAATGAGTTCTCTTCAATAAAGGTTGTAATTACCATGAATTCCATGAACAGGACAAATGGGACAAATTAATACCCTTTAATACTCATTTGATGTTTATGAAATTTAACTTCAATATAAGAAAATAAGAAAAACAAACAAAAATAAATAAAATAAAAGCCAATGATATCATATCATGTAGAAAGAGAAGACTAGAATCATTTTAACATTTTCTTCATTTTAAGGGGCATGGTACATAAACATAAATTATAATAATAAAGTTATAAATTATAGTAAACCATGGTAATACTTTGAGATAATGCAGTAGGAACCTGTCATACAATTACAAGAATGACCACATGGTGGCTCTCAATTTGTGGAGGTGAAATAGAAATTTGAAGAAATGCCTCATAAGCCTATTCCAAATGTATGTATCACAGGTTTAGACTATACTTTATGTTTGAAAGGCAAAATTGCATATTGGATAGAGAACTGGCTTATCAGTCAGGAAAAACTGGTTTGAAAATCTATATTAGTTATGTGACTTCATATAAGTAGGCACTTAAGTGAATTAGGGACTTGAGTTGTGGAACAGTTGCTAGTCTGAATTAGAAGTTGGAGTCTGAAAAGACAGATCAGATAAAAAAAGGTTTGGATTTTATTATTTCATTTAATTCCCTCATTTTACAGTGTGGAACTAAATACTATATTGTAATCATTTATAACCATATTTACATATATAGTTATTTATATGCATATAAGCTGTATTTTTGCAGAACTTTAAGTTATTTGGAGGAATCATTTAGTTTTTTTTTTCATATTTCTAGCACCTAAAATAGTGCCTTGTATAAAGAAGACCCTCAAAAATGAGAATTGAGCAATATTCTGCTCTTAGTGTATGTTTAATAATAGCAGAAGTCACAAATTTATAGCTCTGAGACCTCAAGAAACATCTATCTCAACCTCCTCACTTTATAGATGAGAATACTGAGTCCTGGGGAAGTTAAAGGAACTGCCTGAAGTTATACAGGCTACAGGAATCAGAGGCATGCTTTAAACTCTGATCTTCCATTAGTATCACATTTAGCAAATGTTTATTGAACATTGATTGTGTAGCACTGTTCTGGGTGCCTGAAAGTTAATATGCCTTAGTTAACTACCAGAGAATGATCTGAATATTGTGGGAAAATTACCTGAAAACTAGATGGAATACTCAAATACTAAGACTTTTGATGTATAAAACTATATTAATTTAGATTTTGTGAGATTCAAAATTGGACTAGGTCCAATTGAAGTATCTTTTAATGTGCTATGAAAATTAATAGACATGCCTGAGTAAAAGGAAGAATATTTAAGATACTTAAGGGGGGGAAAAGTATTTTTATGACGTTAGACCATCTTTTGAAAGAAAAAATCAAAGAATCATAGAATTCTAGAGTTTGGAGAAATGCTTGAGACCATCTAATATTGGGATCCTCAGCTAGTAGACTTTGAAACCTTACTGAATCCATCTCAAAGCCTATTGAAGATGTAATACCACTGTTTCATAATTTTCTGGGATTCCTGAGGGCACAGCCAAAATGGGGAGATGTCACTAAATAGTGAAAAAAATCTCTGGCTCTGGAATCAGAAGGGTTCAAGGCCTTCCTCAAATGTTAATTATCTGTGCGACTCTGGTTAAAGTAACTTAATCTCTCTTTTCCTTGATTTTGTTATCAATGAAATGAGGAGGTTTAATTTGATGAGTATGAAGTCCCTTTGCAATTTTAATGTCCATATTGAGATTCTTCCTTCCTGTTGCTTATAGAACTTTATTGTTGTATTGGCTAACATATTTATCGCCTTTCCTGTTAGCTCTCTACTGAAACCTTTTGGTTTTCAGGTATGAGGAATTTTGCCTAACTCTGTGAGGATGAGAGTAGCAATGTAAAGAGATGGGTCCAGTTTCGAAGTTCCCTGGGGTGTGTCTTCTGGAGTCTGATGAGAGCATGCTAACATTAGCTTGCAGGTTCCTATTCAGAGGTACTGGGTAGGAACTCAGAGGGATCTGAGCTGGCTGAGGTTTGATTAATTAGGATAAAAATCGGCAAAACCCCTCTGGCAGCTGATGGAGCAATGCTTGATGAAGACCTCTCTGTTGGCCATCCTGGAGAGCTGTGTTCTATTTGTGCTTTCTCTTTAGACCCTGAAGATAGCTTGGAGACTGTCTTGACATATGAGACCTGCAACAGGCCTGCCTCTAAGGCTTAATGCTGTATCATTCATATCATGCTATTCCATTTAGTACTAATGACTGGTCTAAGTACAAATAACGTCAGGGAAATAAACAATTATTCCTCTTCACAAATACCTAGAAGAGCTCTCATTTGGCAAATGAAGATATTAAGATCTAGAGAGGTTAGGTAACCTCATTAAATTAGTAGCTTATTGTGTTTCTATATGTCTGACTTCATTTAGTCACCCTGGGTATAAAGACCAAGTTAGAACAATCCCCCTGTTTTTTGGATACTCTAAAGGATATTGATAGCTGCTACTTAGGATTTAAATCTTGGAGCCATTCTTTTTAGTTTTATTTTATTTTTTCAACTAGCTACCATTTTTTCTTTTCTGTTCCTCCACTAATTTGAAATAAATAACAAACAGCACCCTAGTAACAAATACACACAGTCAAATAAAATTCATACCCGTATTGTGTGTGTCCAAAAAAGTGTGTCATTCTACATGTTACATCTTTTTGTTAGGAGATGAGTAACATAAATCATCAATCATCTTCTGGAATCATGGTGTGTTATTGCATTGATCACAGATCATGTTTCTTTTAAAGTTGTTTGTCTTTACAATATTGTTATTGTATGATTTATTCTTCTGTTTCTGCTTGCTTCACTCTGATTTCTCTGACTTGGACTCGCTCTTGTTCTTCTGTATTTCACTTGGTAATCTTATCAGCTCCTATGTAGTCAACAATCATTTCTATGCTGATGATTCTCAGATCTCTAGCCTTAACCTTTCTCCTAAATTCCAAGTTGCAGGTTCCCAACTGTTTATTGGACATATTGAACTGAATATCTCCTAGATATCTTAAATGTAACATATTCAAAACTGATTTGTTATTCTTTTCCTCAAACCTTTCTCTCTCCCCAACTTCCCTGTTAATGTGGAAGGTTCCATCAATCTTCCAGTCTCTTTGGATTGAAACCTAATAGCCATCCTTGACTCCTTACTTTCCATATCCAATCGGTTATCATTTCCATCATTCTATAGGCTCTGTCATTTTTAACTTCACATTATCTCTCCCCTTTCCTTTGATACATCAGCCTGGTACAGATTTCTATCACCTCATGCCTAGTCTATTGCAATAGCCTATTGGATGTTCTCTGAGCCACAAATATATCCCTTCTCTAGCTGCTACTTAGCTAGATCAATTTTTTAGCTGTGTCCAACTTTCTGTAATCCCATTTGGGTTTTCCTTGGCAATGATATTTTTTCTGATTCACTTTATTCATATGAGGAAGTAAGGACTATTGTAAGGAGGAATTAGCAGGAGTGGCTTACTTTTCTCACCTGGATAGGTGGGAAGCCGTAAGTACATATTTCTGCTGTTGCTTCTGACACTATTATTTTTCACTTTTGTTTTCCCTTAGGCAGAGCACTGAAGGTAGAACGGGCTAGATTATAACCTTGTGAACCCTGAAAGGTGAAAAGAGCAAAGCACAATAGATTTAGGGATGGGAGACTATGCTAGAGTTGAGCACAGTGAGATGCAACTTTCTTCACAAAATCCCTAACCAGTCAATTATTAGTATGCTGAATTTAGAAGTGACCTTGGTGGGGACCAATGCTATATAATAACTGCTTTGAGTTTGAACCCAGTATCCACAAGGACCCGGTATAGTAGAGAATGTGTACCTAGACACTGGAGGTAAATGCTTGTTCTTCTTACTGTATCTTCTCCGATACTATCTAAGATTATCTCAGATATATAATAATAACAATAAAAACTAATTGGTATTAATTGGTAAAATGATATGGGGCACTAATTACTGGTCATTTATATTGAGAAAGATATATCATAATAGATTTCAGCTGATAGCATTAGAAAGCCATCCTACTCCCTTCAAGGCTATCCCTAGAATCCTGAGAATATCCTTTGGGGACCTGACATACTAGTGAAAGGGGAGTGGGACAAGGACACAAAGAACTTTTAAAAGCTACATTTATTTAAATTCATATTGTTTCCCATGATGGGATATAAACTTAAAAGCTGGGACTGTTTTATTTTTGTTTTGGTAATCTCAGTGCCTATCAAAATGGTATATGGTAGATGTTCTAATAAATGTTTATTCATTGATTAATATATTTTCATCAAGTATAATAGAAAAATCTTTCTTGTGAAATATTAAAATTTTTGACACATTTCATTCTTATGTCAGTTTGGGTGGTTTTCCCAGGAGTGTTAACACCACTGAATAAACTGATCTTTTTTTCACCTTCTAGAACAGCGGGGCTGGGACATCAACCTAGTATGAAGCTTCAGGGACTAAAGGATTTTGCCTGGTAACCTTCAGAGAGGTAATAGCTATCTTAACTGTTTCATAATCAAAATTTTTCATTTATCAAAATGTATTTGTTATTTGTAAATCATTTTTGAGAGATTGTCAGCATAAGACCTTGAAAGTCAAACCTTCAGATAAAAAGCATTTAATAAGCTCTGGAATACAAAGAAACAGCCCCTTCCCTTAAGGAGCTCATACTCTAATGGGGAAGACAATGAACAAAGAAATAAGTACAGATAAGTTATACATAGGATGAAAAGGAACTGATCCTAGAAGGAAGGCACTGGAATTGGAGTGATTGTGGAAAGGCTCTTATAGAAGGCAGGATTTTAATTGGGACTTGAAGGAAGACTAGGAAGCCAAGGGATAGCAGTGAAGGGGGACATAATACAAAGCATTTGGCATAGCTAGTTAGGATGTCTAGAACCAAGAGATTGTCTTGTTTCAGGAACAGCCAGGTGGCCAATGTTTTCCTCAAACCTTTATCTCTCCCCAACTTTCCTGTTAATATGGAAGATTCCACCAATCTTCCAGTCTCTTTGGATTAAAGCCTAATAGCCATCTTTGACTCCTTACTTTCCATATCTAATCGATTATCATTTCCATCATTCTATAGGTTCTGTCATTTTAAACTTCACAATATCTCTCCCCTTTCCTTTGATACTGCCATCAGCCTGGTACAGATTTCCATCATCTTATGACTAATCTATTGCAATAGCACCCTTTGATCCAGGGGGCATGTGGGGTGTGGGTGTAGGAAGTCTGGAAAGAAATAGCAAGGTGAGTGTAAATGAAAGAGGACTAGATAGGCTTCTAGTACTTGATTTTCCACAAATTCACTATGTGACCCCTGGAAAATTACAACTTTGGGCCTTAGTTTCTTCCTCTATTAATTAATGAGTTTGAATGAGGTTCTCTCTATCCCTTTTAGCTTAGAATCTTATCTTTGATCTTAAACCTACTTCCAGAATTAAAATTCTCTTATGGAAATATGTGTTTATTAGCAGATGTATGTGAATACATGTATTATTATTCATTACTCTACACATTTTACACTGCAAGTTTGTTGGTTGATATGTATTCCCATACATTGCTGGAAGTTCAATTCAATTTAACTTAATAAGCATTTTAAAAGTATTTAGTATGTGCTAAGGTTTAAGGTTAGGTGCTGAAAATACAAAGGCAAAAACCAAAACAGTCCTTCCCCTAAGGGCATGAATTCTACTGGAAACTCTAAAAAATTAACATTTGCACTAACCAAACGTAGTTTTTCTTGGAGCAGAGGATAGAGTAATGGCTCTGGAGGATCTGATTCTAATTCAGCTTTAGATACTTACTAGCTATGTGATGCTGAGCAAGTCACTTAAGCATATTTGCCTTAGTTTCCTCATCTGTAAAATGAATTAGAGAACCATTCCAGTATCTTTGTCAAGAAAATATCAATTGGGGTCACCAAAAGTTGGAAAAGACTAATCAACAGAGTAAACAAACAAGTAACAACAAAAGCCTCATATCTTTCTAATATGTTCATCGCAGATAGGGAGGAATGCAACCAGATTTTTTGCTATGAAGCAGAACTGACAACCACATTTTAAGAGCTCTATATTTCAGAGTTCAAGTGACAGCAGGAACTAATTTTTTTCCGCCTTGGGAACCTAAGCTCAAAAATAATTTTTTTTTTGTCCAGTCACCTATCCCTAAATTAGTTTGTTCACTTCTGCCTACCCACCGCCCCCTTCCAACTTACCGGAACTATTTTTCCAGCAGATGCCTGGATAATGCTCCCTAGCAACCATGCATTTCTGGATTTTAACATTACTGTTAAGCTATTAGAAAACCATATTGAGTCCTCTAGTTTAATGAGAGGGAGGATATATGTACCCCAATTTTTCAATTAAGCTTGAGAAATAATCTAGTCAAACCCCCAAATTTAAAGCAGATTTCACACTCTTTTTATCCTTTTCTCATCCTTACAGGCAAAGTGTAGTTCATTTGAGTACATATATGTAACAGTCAAACATGGGAAGGGGTTTGTACCGTCAGTCAGTCAACAAGCATTTATTAAGTTCTCATTATGTACTAGTCATTGTATTAAGCTTGGGAGACATAAAGAAAGGCAAAAACATTCTCTGTACTTAAGGAACTAAGGTTCTAGTAGGAGTCAACTTGTAAATAACTAGGTCCATATAGAAGATAAAGAGTAGAAGAAAGTTGAGAGGTAAAACATTAACAGCTAGGGTTGAAGTAATAAAGAGAAAGGCCTCTTACAAAAGGTGGGATTTGAGCTAAGTTTTTGCAAAAAAGGCCACAGAAGACAGAAATGGGGAGATGGAACATTTTAGTTATGGGTGACAGAGTACAAAAACACCCAGGTTATACTATGTCTGTGAACACAGGGTTGGGGATCTTGAGTGACAGATTACATCTTAAGAGGGTAAGGAGAGAATTTCTTGGGGATATTAGGAAATTATTTAGGATTGGGAATTAGGCAATATTAGGGCTTTAGGAAACTCTTATTTTAAGATAAGAATCTGTCCTCTCAAGAGTCTAAGCCAGCAGATTCATCTTGGGAAGTCACAGTCACTGAGACAATCAGGAACTGTTTTTAATATGGTGGAAAGTGTCCATCTACATGCTGCATGACAAAGTACTTTCAAAGGTCCCAGAAAAGGCTGACTGAAGTACTTCTTTGATCAATTCCTTACATCTCATTTGATCCTGCAGAGACTATTTTATTTCTGTCTTTGTAACTCCAGCATCTAATATAGTTACTGTCACATAGAAGGTGCTTAATAAATGTTTGTAGACTGATCAATCTCATTTTACATTCCCAGCCCTTAGCTTCCTCAGCTATAAAATTAAGAAGTTGAGCTAGAGGACCATTAAGGTCTTGTACAACTCTAAATCTATAATCTGCTGAATAAGTCAGGGAAGAATTATTTATATAGCTTGTCATTTGGAATAAGTGTGGCTGTAACTTTTGGGAGGCTTGTATAGCTGGAGTAGCTACTTGGTGAGAATTGCAAATTATAATTGGTAAGGACTGCAACTTATTAAAGACTGAGATTATTTCAGTGAAGAAGAAAAAGTATAAAAATATGTTTTCATTAGAGGACAGATAAAGGTATCTTCTGTGCTAGCAGAGGGGTAAGGGAATAAGCAGTGATTGGGGATTTTTGAGCCAGAGAGTCAGAGAATCTAAACAGACTCTTGGAGCTTAAGGGAGGAGCTTTAACAGTTGAAATAGAGGTGGGAGGACTTTGGGACACTGCTGCAAGGGGCATGAAGGGAGGCAATTGGGGGACTATTGAACAACAGAGCAGCCATACTGTCAGGGTTGCAGCTGGAGCTGTGGGAGGCAGTCACACCCGACTTTGGCAGAAAGAGGGAAGCACAGACGCAATGTACCAACAAAAATGAGCCTTTACTAACCAGCTGAGCTGTCTCTACTCCTGGGTACTTCCTGGGGGATTAGAACTGTGTTGAAAAGTCTTATCACACCCAACATTTGTGAAGCCAATAATAACTCCCTCTCCAAAGGTTCCTTTTGCTCTTTCTCCACCCACTTTCAACTTAATCTATCTCTTCCCTCTATCATAGAGCTGAGGGAAACTGTGACAAAAATCTGGCAAGGCATGTGGGGTGAATGAATGACAACAGGTTATTGAAGGATCTGTTCTGCTGTGAATTAGGGTGAGACAAAATGGCTTTAAGGACCTAGGCAAATTACCTTGGTCAATACTACAGCAATAATGTCATAATCTAATGATTCTCAATGTATGAATCCCTGCAAGTCCTTGAAACTCTTTCAGCAAGTCCGTAAGATCAAAATTATTTTCACAATAATACTATGACAGTTTCCTTCCTTCCTTCCTTCCTTCCTTCCTTCCTTCCTTCCTTCCTTCCTTCCTTCCTTCCTTCCTTCCTTCCTTCCTTCCTTCCTTTTTTCTTTCTCAGAGGCAATTGGAGTTAAGTGAGTTGCCTAGGGTCACAAAGCCAGGAAGTATTAAGTGTCTGAGGCCAGATTTAAATTCAGGTCCCCCTTTCTCCAGAACTGATGCTCTATCTAGTGTACCATCTAGATTCCCCACAAATTTTATTTTTTCATTTTAATACTGTAAATATTGGTAGATAAAACTCATAAAAACTTTTTTTGGGTCTTCAAGTATTTATTTTTAGAATGTAAAGGATCCCCAGACCAAAAAGTTTGCAAAATGCTACTCTAAGCAAAAAGTTCTAAAAGACAGAAGAGAGCAAATCAATCAACTAGCTGGTTTATGATTACTGCCAAATCACCAGAAACCAGTGAAGGGTGAGGGATAAATCTTTGATTATTTGTCAGTCTTTTTGATTATGTCTACACAAACTGATCATTATCAAACATCAATAACTTCAGTTTTGAGTGGGAAAGGACAACAAGATAGCCACTGTGGGACAGGAACCTAGGACTTAATAGAATAATGAGAGACGAGATATGAAATACTCCCAGAAGTGCTGCATTCAGAATCAACAGAGGCTTTTAAGAAGGGGTGCTCAGCAACATTAAATGTTAAGAAGAGATGGGATGGAATAGATTCAAGAGTGAAAATAGAAAGATTGGTTTTAGGAAGAGTATGAGGAGGTCAAAGAAGACAGAATACTGAAACAAAAAGGCTGCTAGATGTGACAACTAGAAGATCATTGGCAGCTTCAAGAGCTATTTCTATAAATGATAAAGATAACAGCCTTAAACTTCCCAATGAAATAGGGAGCTAGCTCATTTGTTATATGTGTAGTTTTGGAAGGATATGTAGAGGAGAGAAAAAAAATCTGGAATCATTGCAATGGGAAAAGGGATAAGGAATTAGTAAAAATAAAAAAAAATTAACTAATAGGAATTAGTAAAAAAAATTACAGAAGTAGTTTTGAGTGACAGTAAGGCCTCTGCTGAGATTATGTCTCATGGATTTATAATGGGTGAAATCAATCCCATTTAATGGAGTTCTCCAATGATGAAGTAGCACTGAAGCAGAGAAGATGGACCAAGGGGTTGATTATAGCATTCACATGACGGGGTGGTGATGGTCCAAGCAGGCAAGGATTTCTGGATTAGAAGCTATTGAAACATTAATCTGGTGAACTATGAGGTCAAGACTGGTCATAGAGACAAATAAAGTCATGACAGAGCAGATGGATTGAAAGAATAGCAAAAGGTTGAGGGACACAAACCACAATGAGTGTGAAGAGTGAGGTAATATAAATGAAAGAGTAGAATAAAATAGGACATTATAATGGAAGAATGGAATTTTTAGGATCAGCATCTTGAAGACTGTCTAGGTCTAAGATATCAAGAGGTCTAAGATATGACTATGCTGACATGTGATTGAAATGAGATATAAAGTGAAGCCATTGGAGTAGAGGAGATTAAAGAACTATGCAAAGAGCATGCTAATTAGAAGAATGATACAGAGAGAGGCTACTAGAGTGATGACAAATATCACAGTATATTCCCAGAGTCCAAAGGAATTCTACCTTTGGCTTTATCTGATTTACTAATGATTACTGTGTTCAAAGATATCTGAGATTTATTTAATCTAGATTGTGCAATTGTACAAGGCCTTGGCTCCATATAAAACTTTACAATAGCCATGGACATTACCAAAAAAAAAAATGTCTTTTACCTGGATAGAGTTGGTTACTTTGTTTGTAGATAAATGTGTCTCTTAATTTCCATATTTCCAGCCCCAAAGGAAACCAGAACCCAAAGGAACCTGGGATGACAAAAGTTTCAAGTGCACAAAAGTGTTCATTAAATTCTGTGATGGACTGTCTATAAACACAAGAATTAGATCAATTTAAGTGTATGGCTTTGTCAATAATCCTTGAAATGCCAAATCTAACTAATGTAGTTAGGAGGCACCCAATTTTAATATTGAAATCCCTGAGAATAAGAGCAGCAGATATGTAGCGAGGAAAGCTGGGAATCAGCTAGCTGGAAGGATGACTTGGACGTTGGTATATAAAGCCACAAGGATGGAGAGGGGTTCATATAAATGAATTGCACAGACTTTCTAAAAGAAATGGTTATTAAGAGATGGTGATAAAGGAATGGTCTGGAAGGCAGCATTGGAAAAATCACCATCAAAACTTTTGGCATTCTGAGCCAGGGAGAGTAAAAGGAATGGTCTGTAATAGGAAGGACTGGAAGATATATGATTTGCTTGGGGAGAAGGAGTATTGATTGAATAGATCCAGGATCTAAGGAAGTTTGTTGAGAAAAAAAATTAAAACTTTGAAAGATACAGTAGTTAAAATGATTTGGATACAGGAATATGGCTTTTCTTAATATTAGTAAATGTGCTTTTGGAGAGAGTAGGCCCCCATGGGAGCAAATGTATTTTGTGGATCCAAATACAGACTGCTCTTTTACAAGCCCAAATGTGTCTGATATAAAACCTGAACAGAGATAGGAGCTGGACCTGTGGATACGCTGGTATGAAGACCTGGCTCGGCCAGTATTATCAGTCTTCTCAGCAACTTTTTGTCTTGGAGAGTTGCTTAAAGCACTGTAAGGTCAGGTAATTGGCCCCGGATCATTCTTCTACGATAGGCCACAGGAACAACTTGAACCCAGTTCTTTTTGGTTTTGAGGTCAATTCTTTATCCATTAAGTCACATTGCTTCTAGGCTGGGCTCATCTTCTAGTTACTGGTAGGTTGCATTTCTCTTCCTGTCTCTCTGTCTTTGTTTCTTGACATACATTCTTTTTAATGAAATCCCATTTTAGGGAGTGATCTATATTCGTGGATGGGCTACATTCAGACTAACATAAATTGTTTTTAAAGAAAATATTATTTTGTCTTATTATTTTTGACTTATTTGCCTTATTATTGTTTTGCATTTTTTACACGGCTCAGAGTAACCATTTGGAATTCTCTATCTCTGAGGAAAGGGTAGCTCTGAAAGTAGGAATACAAGTTTTCTTAACTTACTCTGTTAGTGTGGTTCACTCTAGATTCAGAAAGCTGACCTCCAGGTTAGAATCTGGGCTTACTTTTTCCTACCAACCCAGTTTTTATTTTCTGTACCTAGGGACACTAGCCACTGTTGGGCTGTGCTGAATCTCAACGACCTAGAAGTGAAAGGCTTCTTATACCAATATACCAATATCTTCAGAGCTAGCCATGCTCTTTAGAGATCTCATATTTTTCTTTCCTGTGACACTGAGTATGATAAAGGGGGAAATATGTAATGTTGCCCAGATGCCACATCAAATGATCATTTCAAAGAGATCCCACGGTAAAATGATTTTCCATAAGTTTTTATGAAAACTTATTTTCAAGACCCAGTATATTAAGAATTTAGAAACTTCTATATATGTGTCAGTTCAAGGTCTCTCCCAAGCCACCCAGTAATAAATAGGTCAATCTGTGATTAGATGATAGGAGGAGGAATGAGGATAGTTGAAATTAATCTGTGTGTCTTGAAGTACAAAGCCAACTGACTTGTTTCCTATTGATTTATCCAGACCTATAATAAGAATATTGACAGAATCATAGATTTAGAATTGGAAGGGACCTCTAACATTATCCAGTATGTCTTTATTTTACGGATTAGAATAGTGAAATGGCTTGTCCAAAGTCACATAGGTAGTAAGTGGCAGAGCTGGATTTGGAACCATTTTCTCTTTTTACTTTCCACATGAGGAAATCAGATAGGTCTTGTTTATTATAAAATCATGTAGGCTAGGGTCACAGTGAATCTAGTGCCAGGTCTGAAATAAGGAAGTCATCTTCCTGAGTTCAAATCTGGTCTCAGAAACTGACTTAGCTGTGTGATCCTGTGCAAGTCACTTAAATCTATTTGACTCAGTTTCCTTATCTATAAAATGAGCTGGAGAAGGAATGGCAAATCCTCTAGCATCTTTGCCAATGGGGTCATGAAGAATTGGACACAATTGAAAAACAAGTTATTTATTTACCTCTTACTTTGTTTTAAGTTAGAAAATGTATTTGTAATCATTCTGTCTCATTATCAGTATTTTTTCAGGCTGTAAATGTTATTCTCAATGATATGTAATTTCCATTGTCACTTAAAAAAAGAACTATGTTGCCTATCCCCCTCAATCTTCTACTTGTCCGAAGTCTTTAAATATTTTCTGTTTTTACAATGATTTTAGATAAATCTTTTATCATTGTGGGATTTAAGGTACCTGTTGTTTTGAAGTAAGAAAACTGTTAGTAACTTAAACTCCATTTTAGTGTAGTGGGTTATTTGTAGTGTCTATGAAAAATATATGAATCCTTTAAAATGATTTAGTAATGACATGAATAAATTGAGCAATATTAAGATTCAGGGAGAGTGTTTAGTTTCTTAAGGGAACAAACATCTCAAATAGTTTCAGGAAATACTTTATTTTTCCTTCCTTTCTATTATCTAATTCTGCCTCCATCTTAGTGTAGGTCTTTATCATTTCATGCCTGGATTATTCCAATAGTCTCTTAACTTTCCTGACTCCAATTATGTCTTCAGTACAACTCTTTTTGAATACTGCTGACAGACTGTTCTTTCTAAAACCTTGCTTGAAGAAAAAAACCAAATCTGATACATCTTTGCATCTTTCACTGTCCTTAACTTATTAACTCTTTGGACATTGTAGTTTTTTATCAAATATTGTTGAATGAATAAATGAGTGAATCATGCCAGCTTCCTCCACCAGCTTACTAATTGTCATCCATTAAAATGCAAAATCTCCTTAAATTAGATTTCAAAGCCTTCAACAATTTGGCTTTATCCTACCAAACATAATTTTCCATTATTTCACAGTAGGAGTCCTCTTTCATCTAGTCCATCTTGTTACTCTCTCCTGTGTATGCATTTGTGGATTTTTTGTATTATTTACTCAATCTGAAATGTCCCCCTCATTTCAATAAAATTACTACCAATATTCTGAAGCTGAATTTGAACTCAGGTCTTCTGGATTCCAGCCCAGTACTCCATCACTGAGTCATCTAGCTGCCTTAAACCCAAAATACTCTGGCTCTCATTGATTGATCAATAATAAGTCCCAACCCAAGCCTCACTTGATCATTGTTTGGGCCCTGATAATCCATAGTGAAAGTAGCAATTATTTCTCTTCTGGCCAGAAACTCTGAGATCTCCCAGTCTCAGATGTTTTTTCCCCTCCTTCCCTCCCTTCCTTCCTACCTTCCTTCCTTCCTTCCCTCCTTCCTCCCTCTCTCCCTCCCTCCCTTTCTCCCTCCTTCCCTTCCTTCCTTCCTTCCTTCCTTCCTTCCTTCCTTCCTTCCTTCCTTCCTTCCTTCCTTCCTTCCTTCCTTCCTTCCTTCCTTCCTTCCTTCCTTCCTCTCTCCTTTTCCCCTCTTTCCTTCCTTCCTTCCTTCCTTCCTTCCTTCCTTCCTTCCTTCCTTCCTTCCTTCCTTCCTTCCTTCCTTCCTTCCTTCCTTCCTTCCTCTCTCCCTTTTTTCTCTCTCTCCTTTCCTTCCTTCCTTCCTTTCCTTCCTTCTTCCTTCCTTCCTTCCTTCTTCCTTCCTTCCTTCCTCCTCTCTCCCTTTTTTCCTTTCTCCCTTTTTCCCTCTTTCCTTCCTTCCTTCCTTCCCTTCCTTCCTCTTTCCTTCCTTCCTTCCTTCCTTCCTTCCTTCCTTCCTTCCTTCCTTCCTTCCTTCCTTCCTTCCTTCCTTCTTCCTTCCTTCTTCTTCCTTCCTTCCTTCTTTCCTTCCTTCCTTCCTCTCTCCTTCCTTCCTCCCTCCTTCCTTCCTTTCTTTCTTCTTCCCCCCCCTCTCCTTCCCTCCCTCCTTTCCTTTCTGAGAAACCACTTTTTATCTCATTTCTTACTTAGTCTTAATTACTGAATGGATACTTTCTCAATCAAACTGAAACCTGTTAAGGTCTCTCACAGCACTCAGGGCCATTTCTAGTCATCTTGATTAATATCTGGCAACTGGACCCAGGTGGCTCTTGAGGAAAAGGTGAGACTGGTAACTTTGCATGGCCCTCCTTCATCTAAATCCAATTCACTTGCAAGTCACGGCATCACCTCCCTGATGTCATGGTCCTCTTCCAGAATGAAGAACAAGTAACAACCACCAGTTGGTTGGGAATCCAGTCCCATTGTCTCCAGTAAACCTTTTTGAATTACTCTGGCTCTCACGCTGATTTCTCTATTCTCTGGGTTTCCACAGTATTCATCACCTGTATGACTCATTTTATTATGCAATTATTCTGTAAAGCTGTATTCCTGTTTTTATGACTTAAGTGGTTCACATATGCCTTTTCCCCAATGAAGGTTAAAAGATCCCAGTGGCTAGGAACCATTTTTTCATACTTACCTTTTATCACTCTGAAAGCTTGACAATGTTTTGCATATAGACAGTGCTCATTAAAAATTGTAAATTTAATTGACTAAGTTGTTAGGGTCTCAAAGCATTGTGTCATAGAGGCTAGAGAGGCTGCCTGGAAGCCAGGAGGAGCTGAGTTCAAGTTTTGTCTCCTCTGACCCAAATCACTTAACTCCTTTGTTTTCATTTTTATTTTGTTTATTTATTTTGTTTTGTTTTTGGAGGTAAGGGGTTTAAGTGACTTGATCTGTTTCACACAGCTAATAAGTGTTTGAGGCTGGATTTGAACTTAGATACTCCTGATTCCAGGATCAGTGCTCTATCCCCTATACCATCTAGTTGCCTTAATTGCTCTGTTTTCAAGTGAACTCTTAAGACTTTAAGTTTCAGAGAAGATGCTAACTTGCATGCGTAGAGAGTTTCCTCAGCTGACTTCCTCATACCAATGAAATTACAGATCCAGTCTTTTTCCCCCACTATCTTAAAATTAAATGTTCTTTAAATGTTTGGTAGAATTCACTTGAAAATCCATCTGGCTCTGGAGATTTTTTCTTAGGGAGTTCATTAATAGCTTGCTCACAATTTTTTAAGAGCAGCTCCTCTTCAGTAACATCTTGTAGATAGTTATTGTATTCTTGGTATTAAAGCATTGTAAATTTTTTATACAAACATACCCCTCGTTTAGACTTTTCACTAATTTCTACTGATCTTTACCTCCATCTTTTATCCACAAGTAATCAAAATCAAAAATATATCACAATACTAAATATTTTGCTATCTGAGGTAAGGAAAGAATTTGGATTTGGAAGTGGGGACTTGGATTCAAATCCTAGTTGTGACAGTAATAATGAGAGACTTGAGAGCAGGGTCTATTTTTTGCCATTTTTTGTATCCCCAGAACTTTGCACAGTTCCTGGCATATAGTGGGAGCCTAATAAATGTTTTTTGATGAATTAATAACAGCAGTCATTTTTATTGTTCAAAGGTTTAGAAGGTTTTTTCTTTCTTTCTTTCTTTTTCTAATTATAACTTTTTATTAACAGAACCCATGCCTGGATAATTTTTTACAACATTATCCCTTGCACTCACTTCTTTTTTTTTTTTAATTTTAATTTAATTTTATTTAATAATAACACCTTGCACTCACTTCTGTTCCAACTTTTCCCCTCTCTCCCTCCACCCCCTCCCCCAGATGGCAAGCAGTCCTATATATGTTAAATATGTATATCCTAGATACAATATACGTGTGCAGAACCGAATAGTAGAAGGTTTTTTCTTACAATAATCATGTGAGATAGGTAATCTATTATTACCCCCATTTTACAGATGAGACAATTGAGTCTGAGAGAGTTGAAGTGGCTTGTCCAGGGATATTTAATTAGTAAGTGTCACAGTTGGAATTCAAACCCAGTTTTTCTTGGCTCCAAGTCCAATGCTTTTCGTACTACATGATACTATAACTCTAGCAAGTCATTTAACTTTTCTTATCTCAGTTTTCTCATCTATAAAATGGGGGTAATATTTGCTATTTATCTCAAAGAGTTATTATGAGGAATGTCCTCTGCAAACTTTAAAACATGATAAAATTATGAAGAATAACAATAAGATCATAGTAATAATAATCAGAAGCTCAGTATCTTTCATGACTAATCCCCAGGCTACAAATTCAGATATTAAAATATCTTTGAATAGTCACCAATAAATTGTGCTGGAACCAGATCATTATTATAGCCTGACCTGTCATCCCAAATGAATGGAACATAGCATTAGTATCAAAAAAATTTAATGACAATGTTTTTTAATAGATGTAGCTGTAGGAGATATTAAAAATCCCCAAGTTACATGGAGTAAAACATTTCAAAATATGGAGACCCAGCAGAAGTCAAATCATATGGGAACAGGAGGAAATTATCTTCATTATCTGTATTCACAATATCCTCACAATCCTATCTGTTATTGTAATTGTTCTTCAAATATTTTCAGTAGGCCTACAGAAGATGAGTTTATATCTTAATACTTTTATTCTGCTATAAAAAGTAGTTATTTTACTCATTTGTGTAAGAGTTGGTAGAACACGTAGGATTGTTTCCATTTAAATGATGAAAACAAAATAATGATAATAATATTGTTATTTAATTTTTGTAAAAAACACACTAAAATATAGGGGATTGTTAGATTGCATAATGTCAATGCAGGGTTTCAAAATATATATTGTAATGATGATATTGAGAAATGATCATCATCCAGGCAAGAATAGAGGAGGCTACTATAATATATCCTAACAAAACATTCAGTTAATCTTCCTTTTTGTTAATTATACCCAAAAGCAAACATCTCAATTTGTGTGGTTCTTATTCCTATTTCCAATTTACTTTTTGATTAAGGTTTGACAAACTATCAAAATGTGTTTTTTTAAATCTTTTGTTTGTTTATCCTTATATAAGAAAGTATATTTGCCATTTTAAATTTGCTCTTTGGCTTGTTTAAAGATCATGTTCCCTTTCTTTTTTAGTTTTTGTATTATCAATATTTAGTTTGATTATTGATAAATTGTCTCTACTATAATTTATAGTAAATGGAAGAAAGGTGAGTCTTCCTTTTTTAATGTAGAACAAGAATGAAAGAAATCCTTAAAAAAGAGAGAAGCTGTTCATACCCATATTCTTGTTTTCTCTTAACAGTACGTTAGGATTTGTAAAGTTCAGCTATACTTATTCTTGAAGAAATTTTTGATCACAAAACACTATGTCTAAAGGGAGGACTCTCATATGTATATCAAGTCTTGAACTAATTACTAATTGCTTTATGTGACGCATTTTGGGGAAAAAATAGGTCATGCCCTGCATTTCAGCATCCTTGGGAAAAAGACTGTTCTTGATTAAGTGATTGAGGTTACACATATAGAGAAGTTTCCTGACCATATGAGTTGCTAAAACATTGCACTGACTTTCCAAGTCTTCTATCATAATGTTCTATGGCAGGAGAGACAGCAATTTTCTATGAAAATCACAGAATCATAGAATTTCAGAGTTGAATAGAATCTTATCAGTTGTTTAGCCCAATATATACCTGAAATAGAATCCTTTTTATGGAACACCTGATAAATATTCATCCACTAGTTGGAATTTGAGGAGGAAGAAGCAAAATAACATTTTTGTCTTTGGCCAAGATTATGGCAAAGAAAGAGGCAGTACATTATGGATATAAAGCAAGAGTTTATAGGGCTTTTTGAAATGAAATAGGAAGATTGAAGAGCAAACAATCATGAATTTGAGTAAAAACATTCTGTGAAGCAGCAAAATTGCTGGATTATATATAGATATAATGGAGTCTGGAGAAGACTTGGTCCTACGGCTGAGGGTTAAGTACCTTGCAAGATTTTGTACCAGGCCCTTTTCTCTTTTCTTTCTGTATTCTCTTCCTTGGAAATTTCATCCATCCCACAATCTTCAATCCATATGTTGTCATTTTGCAGATTAATGTTTCCAACCTTTCTCCTGATTACCAAACATGTGTTTTCAGTTGCTTCCTTAACATCTCAATCCAGATGTCTCACTGACATCTCTGATTCAAAGTTTTCCAGTCAGAATCCATCACCTTTGCTTCAAAATTGCCTTTGCTTTTGGCTTTCTAATTGCAGTTAATGCTACCATGAGGCTCCTAGTCTCTATACTTTGCAGTTATCCTTGCTTTTTCCTTTTCTTTCACTCTTTAAAACTAATCTGTTACCTGTTGATTCTTCCTGTGTCAGTTAGTCAATAAACATTTATTCAATTCTACTCAATAAACATTTATTAGGCTCTGTGGTGGGCGAGGCACCATGCTAAGTGTTGAGGATACAAAAAGCAGCAACATAGAGTCCCTATCTCAAGGAACTTACAATCGACTGAACAACATGTTTAATTAATGTCAATTTAACTAATCTTGTATTTAAACAAGATAATGTGGGTGTATACATTTATACCTATTTTTATATACACACAAACATAAATTTATACACGTTATATACATTCATACATATAAAAACATGTAATATAACATCTTAGAAATAATCTAAAGATTGAACACAATATAATTTTGGAGGAAATGGAAAAGTTTCCTGTTGAGGATGAATTTATTTAGGATTTGAAGGAAGTCTGAGAAGTCAAGAAGCAGAGATGAAGAGGGGATAGTCAGTGACAATTGAGAAATTGGTATTGAGAAATGTAGTATCTCCTTTGGGGAACAGAAGAGAAAATACTCTTTCTGGATTATAGAGTATGTAAAAGAAAATAAGGTGTCAGAATATTGGAAAGTTGTGTGAGAGGGAGGTAGATTATGAAGGAGTTTGATCACTAAACAGAGGATTTTGTATTTGATCTTGGGGGAGATAGAGAGTCAATAGAGTTTATTGGGTACCGAGGTGACATAGTTAGACCTGAACTTTGGGGAGATAATTTGGAAAGCTAAGTGGAATTGAAGTGGGGAAAAATTTGTGGCAGGAAGATAAATAAGGTTATGGTAGTAAGTTCAGGAATGTGTTAGTATTAGTGTCAGAAGGGAGAAAGGAGAATAGAGAGAGAAAATATGAAGGGAAAATTGATAGACCTTGGCAACAGTTTGGATATGGGGAATGAAAGTGAGGAATCAAACATGAAATCTGAGTTGTGAACCTGAGGGACTAGAAGGACAATAACACCCTCAACAATAATAAGGAGGTTAGAGAGACGGGAAAGCTTGGGTTGAAAGATAATGAATTAAGTTTTGGACATGTTAAGTTTAAGACAACTAGTTTGAGATGTCTAATAGGCAGTTGGAGAAAGAAAACAGGAGATCCAGAAAGAGGATTTTTGGATTTTCTAGATTCAAAGTAGATTTGAGAATCATTAGCATGCAGATGCTAATTGAACTCATGGAAACTGATGAGATCATATTAGATCAAATGGCATGAAGGGAGGAAAGAAGGGGACTTAGGGGAGAGCCATTGGGACATTCATGGTGGTCAGTGAGTATGGCTTGAATGAAGATCCAGCAAAGGATCATAATTCTATTCCCATCATAACTAAGAAATCTAGCAGGATTCCTTATTGTAATTTTTTTAGACTACTGAATATCTTTGCAACTGATATCTTTGCCTCCAGCATCCCCATTCCAGTTCATCCTACATAATGCTGCCTGATTAATTTCCAAAATGCACAATTATTATAATGCAATTTTCAACTTAAAAATCTTCAGTGGTATCCAACTGCTTACTGGATGAAGTCCAAATTCCTTACCTGGCATTTAAAGCTCTCTACAATCTGGTGTTCATTGACCTTTCTAGATACAACTTATAGCAAGTGCTCTCCTGGGCCTTAACTACACTTCAACGCAACTGAATATTTTTCAAACATTTCATGTCCTTGGTGACTTTGTTAATTGCCATTCCCTTCTTATAGAATGGGCTTCCCTATTTCTGTTTGTCAAAAATCTCACCTAGCCTTAAAGGTTTAACTCAAAGCTTTCCATAAAGTTCTTGTTATTTCCCCAGGTCTTTCTTTCCTCAATTCCTATGTCATTTTCTAGAAACAATTTGCAAAGTACTTCATATGTTTTCTCATTTGATCATTATAGGAAACCTATGAAGTAGATATTACATGTATTATCATCCCTGGTTAAAAAGAGGAGGAAATTGAGGTACACAGAGATTAAGTGATTCCCAAGATCATTGGCTTTTTGTAAGAATCAGAGCCTGAAAAAAGAATCTGGGTCTTTTCTCTCTAAATCCAGAGCTCTTTCCACTAAAAACAACTTTTTCATACTCCACAGATCCCCTACTGCCTTTTATTATAATTTTTGGGATTAATATTTGTTTTTACGTGTAGGGCATTCGATTTTGTTGTTTTTATTTCTTTCACTGAAGTTTGATTCCATTGCCCCTTCATGTATAACCATGACCATCAATTCTCTAGAAAAGTCTACATAGATTGTACATCTAAGGACCAGCCTCACTCATTTTGGAGAGTTTCTAACTGGAAGGTTAGAGTCATATCAGGTGATAAATTTGGGGGCTATAGCAATTCATGAAAACTAAATGAAGGCATACAGTCTTGACAATTTGATCTGAAGTAGTGATAGAAATATCTACTTGATGAAATTTGAGATCTTTGAAGGATTGAATCAAATATGAGGCACAGCACAAGGTGGTAGATAGGAAATTGGTAATTGGAAGTCAAATAAGCTTGGGTTCAAGTACTGCCTTTGACTGACCATAGGCCAGTGTTCCTGGTGGCTCTCTAAGAACATAATATTTTTTGACTTGGTCTAATCTTATTCGTTTTCACGGATTAAGTTATAATTTCTATGTTGGTAATTTTCAAGAAGACAAAAACACCAACCAATCAACAAAAAAAACCAGGAGGGCCATTTGCATTTGTAGCAGGAGTTTCCTTACTGATTTACAACTTACAGTAAGTATTCTCTTGAGCCTAAACTACACTTCAGCCCAACTGAATATTTCCCCAATATTCCATGTCCTTGGTGACTTTGTTAATTGCCATTTCCTTCTACACCATGAAATCACGTATCTAATTCCCCACCAAATACCCCTGAACCCCCAAATATCTCACTATAAGAGGAAATATAAAAATCCTGTAAAAGCAGAAAATCCAAATTCCATTTCCTTTTTTCTTCTTTTGTACCTCCTGATACATCATTGATTCTTTTTTTCTCCTGTCAAATTTAATTTTTTCCCACACCAATATTCATTATGTGCTTACTTTAAGGAACTGTGTTAGGCTCTGAGGAATACAGAAGAGTTTTGTTTGATAAGATCTCCTTTCTAGGAGATTCTTTATAAAGCTATCAGTTTATCCTGTGCCTTTGGGCCAGACTATACTTTATATATCCCAAGCATGGAAGAATCTAGCCTGGAGGAAGGGAGCATGTAGTCAATGACATTTCTTACTTTTAACTCCTAGATTTTAGATATGCAAACTGATTAGTCCAACCCAACTGTACAAATCTAGTTATGTGAGAGGGTTAAGACTTATTTTGCATGGCTACAGAGGGCAGAACTAGGAGCAAAGGAAAACAAAGATTTTGTCTTAACATAGGGAAGAAATTCTGACCTTTAGAGTTGCTCAATAATGGAACTGGCTACCTCATGGATTATCCAGTTCTCATGTCATAAGACCAGGTTGAAGGAATGGACATGTTTAGTTTAGAAAGGAGAGAACTTGGGGAGTAGGTGAGATAAAACAGCTTTCTGAAAGTATTTGAAGGGCTGTTATTTGAAAGAAACATCAGAATTGTTCAGTTCCTATTTGGAGAATAGGACCAAGAAAAATGGTAGAGACAAATTTATGTTTGAGGTCAGTGGAAATTTCTTAAGAATTATAGTTGCTCAAAAGTAGACTGAGCTTCCTTAGGAGATGGCGGGTTATACTTTTATTGGAACTTTTGAAGCAAAGATAACTTCTGGATGAATACATTTTGAGAATTCTTTGGGTATGGATCAGACTAGATGGCTGCTGAATTTTTTCCAAATGCTAAAATTCTGTGATTCTGTTATTCTTCATTCTCAGAATTATTCAACAAGAGACCAAAAACTATGTATTGGTATTG